>NC_081812.1:4178333-4549166 GCF_030704535.1 Vitis vinifera
AATCTGCATCTGTGTAACCAACAACTTGAGTATGACCTCTGTTCTCGTACAATACACCTTGGCCTGGTGTACTTTTGATATATCGAAGAATACGGATCACGGCATCCCAATGGCTATCACATGGTGACTGTAGGAATTGACTAACAACACTCACAGGAAAAGAAATGTCTGGACGAGTAATGGTGAGATAGTTCAATTTACCTACGAGCCGTCGATATCTCCCGGGGTCTCCTAAAGGCTCCCCCTGTCCTAGTACAAGTTTGACATTCGGGTCCATAGGTGTGTCTACCGGTTTACAGTCTAACATACCGGTTTCTTCCAGGATGTCTAAAGCATACTTCCTTTGGGAAAGGACCACACCAGAACTGGATTGAGCTATCTCAATTCCCAAGAAATACTTGAGTTTCCCCAAGTCTTTGGTCTGAAAGTGGGTAAAAAGATGTTGCTTTAGTTTCTGAATACCATCCTGATCACTGCCTGTAATGACGATGTCGTCCACATAAACAACCAGATAAATACATTGCCCCAAGGAGTTATGATGATAAAAAACTGAATGGTCTGCTGTACTGCGAAGCATGCCAAACTCTTGAACAACAGAACTAAAACGGCTAAACCATGCTCGAAGAGATTGTTTCAAGCCATATAGAGAACGGCGTAACCTGCACACTAAACCAGACTCCCCCTGAGCAACAAAACCAGGAGGTTGCTCCATATAAACTTCCTCGGCAAGATCACCATGGAGGAAGGCATTTTTAATATCCAACTGATAAAGAGGCCAAGAACACATAGCAGCCATGGAGAGAAGCAAGCGGACAGAAGCAATCTTGGCAACAGGGGAGAATGTGTCACCATAATCAGAACCATAAACTTGAGTATAGCCTTTAGCAACTAAGCGGGCCTTAAGGCGATCAACCTGACCATCAGGACCAACCTTAACTGCATAGACCCAACGACAACCAACTGTAGATTTACCAGAGGGTAAAACAACAAGATCCCAAGTGCCATTAGAGTGCAGAGCAGTCATTTCATCCACCATTGCCTGTCGCCAGCCTGGATGGGAAAGAGCTTCATGGGTGCTCTTTGGAAGAGAAACAGAGGATATAGCAGAAACAAAAGCAGAATAGGGTGAAGATAATCGATGATAACTCAAAAAATTGTAAATAGGATGAGGATTACGAGTAGAGCGAGTACCTTTCCGAACAGTAATGGGTAAGTCATTAGGAGAAGGCAGAGCCGAGGCAGGTGAAGCCGAAGGGATAGGAAGTGAGTCAGCAGGTGCCTCAGGAATAGGGAGAGGAGCAACGACACGAGGGCGACGATGATAAACCTGAAGGGGTCGAGAGGGCATAGCATCAGGTGGGAATGCAAACTGCAGGAGATGAATCTGAGGTGAGGTGATAGAGGCCTTGAGACTCACGTCCTATGCCAATCGTCTTCCCCGTACTCCGGTCCTGCAAGGTCACAAATTTATCAGAAAAGACCGGAATGAAACACGGTCACCGGAAGGTTTCCCGGAGTTGATGACACGGGAAATAGGAAAGAATTAGGTTTTCTTCCTTGGCTCTGATACCATGTTGAGAGAGAGAAAGGAAAAAAAACTTATTTCTCATTCATGTAATTTCTACTTACAATTGAGAGATATATATATACAAGGCTAGGAGTCCTAACTACCATACATGTGACCTATATTAACAAGGAAAGATAATATACTATAAATACATTATATTTAACAATATGATTGAGTAATTGAGGAGCCCAAGAGAAGGAACAGTCCTACTCTAAAGAGATATAAATAACTTGGTGCAACCACTCATCAAACTTGCACAACCTCCAATAGCATAATCTCCTTCTACTAGGATATTGGAGAGGCTCAAAGCTTTCACCAACAATAACCCTCCAAAGCAGCTAGAATCTCTGCCTCAATGACTGAACCTTGGCTTGCAGGCTTAGAGAATGCTCTCACCACTATGCCAAAGTGGTCTCTAAGCAATGCTTCAATCTCTAGTTGGCCAAAGTTGCCTAGAAAATGCCCATCAAAATTTAGTCTAACAAAACCCATTGAAGGTGATAGCCACACAAATTTTTTTTTCCTTGGTCCATCTTGTGATTCTACAAACTTTGTTTCAGTCTAATAGAATGAGGTTCACAGGAATGCCTGCACAAGCTTCATTAGTGGAAGTCCACAAGGAAGAAGAGAAGTAAAACCAGTCCCAAACTCCTTCTAAGGACCATCTATCTTAAACAGTTCTTGCATTCCTTTCTCGCTAAATAGTCCAAATTAAAGTGAGGCTAGCAATGTGCCAAAGAGTCCTACCTCAAGGATGTCCCTCAAAACTTCTCAAGGATATAATCAACATCTTCTTCACCCTTCCAGATGGTATTCAATCAATCTCCACAAATTTGAACAAAATACACCATAATGCCAAGGCTGAGGGGCAATGTAAAAAACATGATCTATAGGCGCCCCACTTACCCTGTCCATGACAACACCATTTCGGGCCAAGAGCTTTGTATAGTCTTCTTGGTTGAAGCAAGTCATTGCTGGGGTTTTGGATTTCCCAATGAAAATTTCAGGAATAAAAAGAACCAAATTGGTAGACGCAGAGATAACATTAAAGAAGGAGCTGACTGGAAGTGGAATGAATTTTTCTGTGTTTTTTCCAGGGTAAAAAGATAATTAATTTTATTCAGACTTAATAAATTGATTCAGAAATGAATAATTCATTATTTTAGATTTGAGAAAGGTAAACATCATTTGGGATAAGAGTGTAGAGGTATTCACTGTCATTAATATCTATTAGCAATTAAGATTTTAGGGGAGTGAGTCTTGTGTTTTTTGAACAATATCAGCTATAGGAGAGCCTTGGTGTCTTAATCATCTCTTACTTCATTGTGTCAAGATGCGGGTCTTGTGGAACCTTCTCTTCTCCCTTTTTGGTGTATATTGGACTCTTTTGTGTACGGTGAAGGCAACCCTTCTTGGATGGAATGGAAGGTTTGTGGGGAAAAGGCGCAAGAGGGCTTGGCAAATGGCCCCTTTATGTATATTTTGGTCAGTTTGGAAGGAGAAAAATAGGCTAGCGTTTGGGAATGAGGATCTCTCGCTTCAAAGGTTGAAAAATTCTTTTGTATATAATCTTTGGTCTTGGGTCAGGGGTTCCTTAGTAGAGAGTCATTCTTCTCTTGTAAGTTTTGTAGATTGGATAGGCTCCTAGTTAGGGAAGATGGTGTGTATACTCCCTGTATACTTTGAGGGCACCGGGTTTTGGTGTTTTCTCCTTTTGTTTAATCATCTAGAAATTCTCAAAGACAAGTGAAGCAAGATTTGAGGTGCTTAATTTATTAGCATTTCAACATTTCACTTGGAAATCATGCATGCTTTTAATAGCTAAGTGACATGTCAACACTGAGCTTTATCCTTTAATGTATATGGGAGAGGGGGTGATGTGATTGATGGAGGCAGCACCTTGATTTTGTGTGAGTTTGAGGGGAGTGGCAGAGATAATTAAAGTATACAGGATGTAGTCTCCACCCAGTGATCTTTCCTATTTGTTAATACATTTTCACACTGATTAATAATTAAAGTTATTATATTTAATTAATTATTTGCTGAGCAAAATTGCTTGTGGAATGGTGGTGGTCCTTACAACTCTCTTGCATTACACTTGTTTCTTTTTAGGTAATATTTTACTGGATTTGGCTTAGGTTGGGAATTTCTATATGATCTCAATACTTAAATCATTGTTAGTTATTCCTTGTGAAGGTCATTTGTATTATTAGAAAACTATCAATAAGATCTCTGATCTCCACAGGGAGTTTAATGAGAGAAATGCATTAAGTATGAGTTGGTCCAAATTGTATTTTTTTGATGTTATTGTTTTCTCTTATGGTATTTAAGTTTGTTGTCTTTACCTTTAATATGTATGGCTCTCCTTACTTTGTTTTTCAGTTTTCCAGTTTTCCAGTTTTCCAGTTTATCTCATATTTTGCTTGCATCAAAATTTTTATGTTTTTTGAATTTTTTGGGTTACTAAGATTTTCTATGTTTGGCAATGAGCTAATAAAGGCTAGCCATGGTAGACATGTTCAAGGCATGAATATTCACTCGAATAGAATTTGCTGTGATGTGCTGTTTTACACATGTTTTGTTAAATGGTATATAAATGGGGAACTAGTTGTTTTAACCAGATTACACTTTTGACCTTATTAAATAACATGCATATCTCAGGTATGATTTGACCCGCTTGGTGATTGGAAGCGAAGGAACCTTGGGTGTAATAACTGAAGTAACCCTAAGGCTTCAGAAAATTCCACAGTATTCAGTGGTAACTTTACTGTTTTTTGGCGTTATATTGAATTCAACTTCAATCCACTATCTGATGTGTTTGTTTCTTATGTTAACGGTATTAAACTTAAGTAGTGTTTGTTTGTTTGTTTGTTTTTTTGTTTTTTCTTACTTAATAGTCTTAAGTATCAAGGTGTTTTTTTTTTAAATATTTTATTTTGTTAAGTATTAAGTTGTTTATTTTTTACATGCTTAAAATAAATGCCTTAATGCATTAAGAAAAATAATTTTTATATTAATTCTTATTTGACTAAAAGGTAATTTAACATATTTCAAAAAAATCTCAAAATCATAAAAAATATTTTATTAATTTTTAATACTTAAAGTATGAATAAGTAATTTATTATGATCCACCTTAAAAAAAATAATTTTAACTCAAACATTAGCTTCCAAACAACAAAGTATTGGTTTCTCTCCTCTTCCTATATATATTTTTTTGATAAGTAAAAGCAATTGTATTAAAAAAGCCCGAAGTACACCTGAAAGTATACACGAAGTATACAAGGCAACAAGGCCAAAGGAAGAAGAAAAAAGAAAAAAAACCCCTTACTTACAACCCAACCAATCAATGAAATAAAAAATGGACCATGAAGTACAATCTACATGCACCCTAACCCAATCCGAAAACGTGTACAATATAGACCTTAAAATAGCTTGATCCGCTAATTCAGTATCTTCAAAGATTCTTCTATTTCTTTCCTTCCATAAAGTCTGTTAAGAGAGAGAGAGAAGAAAACCTTGATTCTCATTCATTGTGTCTACTTACAATTAAGAAAATATATATATACAAGGCTAGGAGTCCTAACTACCATACATGTGACCTATATTAAAAAGGAAAGATTGCACACTATAAATTCATTATATTCAACACTCCCCCTCAAGCTGGAGCATATACGTCATATGCACCAAGCTTGTTACAAATGTATTTAATCCTAGGACCTCTGAGAGATTTAGTGAAGATGCCTGCTAGTTGATCATTTGAATTAACAAAACTTGTAGCAACACATCCTGATGCGATCTTCTCTCTAATGAAGTGACAGTCAACTTCAATATGTTTGGTCCTTTCATGAAAGACTGGATTGGATGCAATATGTAATGCGGCCTGGTTATCACAGATGAGTTTCATTTGTTCATCCTTTCCAAATCTCAACTCTCGAAGAAGATGTCTCAACCATATGAGTTCACATGTTGCCAAAGCCATAGCTCGATACTCAGCTTCAGCACTAGATCTGGCCACTACATCTTGTTTCTTACTCTTCCAAGATATTAGATTACCTCCAATAAAAACACATTACCCTGAAGTGGAACGTCTATCTTGTAGTGCCAGCGAAAGCTTTGATGCCAACAATGTTAGTTCAACACAAAGATAAAACAATCACACATACGGTACATGAGGTTTTAACGTGGTTCGGCTAACCATGCCTACATCCACGGATGAGAGAGAATAATTCCACTATACAATAGAGAATATTACAGAGGATAGAACCAGATACAACTATTGGGTTCCCGAAACATCCCATGTTTCCCCACTCCTTGTATCCATACCTTACTACGAGCCCTCTCGCTCCACCAGGTACCTCCCGTTCTTCCTCACATCTCTATCCACCTCGTACAGTCTCTATAGGCCCATCTTCATCTCATAACTTTTTCCCCTCATGACCTAGAATATTTATAGAGATATTTCCAACAACCTTCCTTATTCTATAAGGAAGTCTAATATTACAATAATATATCAACCTAGAAATATTCTATACAATATTCTTTACAAAAAGGAATATTTACTAATTAGGAATTTGGGACAATTCCCAACAATCTCCACCTTGGACCAAATTACATGAAGTTAATCTTCAATCTCTCCATGACACAAACCTTTTTGTATCATATCACCACGAAAGAGCAATTGACTCCACCTTCAGTGAAAATTCCTTTTGTTTTCATCTTGTGTGCTTTGTGATTTTTTACTCTTCCAGAAATCTTCAACCCAAGCTCTGATACCAATTGTAGTGCCAGCGAAAGCTTTGATGCCAACAATGTTAGTTCAAGAACACAAAGATAAAACAATCACACATACGGTACACGAGATTTTAACGTGGTTCGGCCAACCATGCCTACGTCCACGGATGAGAGAGAATAATTCCACTATACAATAGAGAATATTACAGAGGATAAAACCAGATACAACTTTTGGGTTCCCGAAACATCCCATGTTTCCCCACTCCTTGTATCCATACCTTACTACGAGCCCTCTCGCTCCACCAGGTACCTCCCGTTCTTCCCCGTACTCCGGTCCTGCAAGGTCACAAATTTATCAGAAAAGGTAATAGAGCAATTAAGAGTACGAGTGATTTTGCTGATGGAAATAAGATTAAAAGGACATTCAGGAGTATAAAGGACAGAAGTGAGAGGTAGAGAAGGCAGAGGAAGGGCCAAACCAATACCTTTAGCTACAGTTTGAGAACCATTAGCTAAGGTAACAGTAGGTAAATCAGAGGTAGTAGTAATAGAGGAGAAAAGATCCTTATTACCAGATAGGTGATCAGAAACTCCAGAATCTAGAATCCAGGGTCTAAGAGAAGATGTGTGGGTAAGGTAGGCAGAAGCATTACCAGGCTGGGCAACAGAGGCAACAGAAGCCTGAGATGTCTGAGATGCGGAGGAGCTCGGAGGTTGAGGCAGCTGAGAATCAGAGGACTGGGCCACATGGGCAGTGCGAGGAGGCCGTCCATGTAACTGATAGCAACGATCGCGAGTGTGGCCAACTTTATTGCAATAGGTGCAATGAGGACGTTGGCCTCTACCTCGGTTACCACTGCGTCCTCCTCGAGAGGTAGTGTGAGAAACTAACACAGAAGAATCTGAAATGCTATCAGATGGCAAAGTCTGAGTGGACGAGATACGAAGGAGGCGAGCAAACACATCATCCAAGGACGGAACTGATGAACTACCAAGAATTTGATCGCGGACAGGCTCAAGATCCGGACGGAGGCCAATAAGAGTAAGGACCATGAATAACTTATCAAGCTGTGTTTGTTGAGCCCCAACATCAGGAGTAAGAGGCATCACAGTCAAGAACTCCTCCTTAAGAGAGGCAATCTGGCCAATATAAGTAGATAGATCCAAGTCCTGTTGGCTGATATGGACAATAGCAGAAGCCACCTTATAAAGACGCTGGATATCATTCGTGTATAATCCTTTGGCCTGAGTCCAAAATTTAAAACAAGTTTTGTAGGCCCGAAGATGAAGAAGGATCTTGGGATCAACGGATTGACATAATACACTACATAACTGGGCATCTATCTTTCTCCACTGTACGCGCTCAACCTCAGGGATATCTGCCTCCTGTGTAACCAAGTGATCCTCATATCCTTGTCCCATAAACCAAAGTTCAACAGAGGCAGATCAAGAAAGATAATTTTCACTGCCAACCAATTTCTCCGAAGTAATCATAGGAGATCCAGATATGACAGAGGAAAAAAATGGAAGTTTTAGTAGCCATATCCACTTATCTGGAGAATGAAGTATATTTGGATTGAAGAGAGCCCTAATACGGCTTCAGATGCGGCTGAAGAAGGAAAAACCGAAGAATCGCCCGTGTGAGAGACCAAATGGAAAAGAAAAACAACCGTGGTACCACCGGAAAGGTAGAAGAACACTTCCTAAGGCACGTGCAGGGATTGGGGTTGAGAAAAAAATAGCCGGAGGACGTTGGAAAAACTGTTCGGAGGGCCGGCGGAGGCAAAAAAACCCCAAAAGAGGCACGTGCAGGGCTCGTATGGCAGAAACAGGTATGAAGGGTGGCTAGTCGGCGTCAGGCGAGGCTGGAGGAGGAAGCGCGTCGCCGGAAAGTGGCTCATGCGCCCTCACGCGCCGGTGCGTGAGATGTAGTCGCTGGCCGGAAAAACGCGCGTGGCCGGCGCGTGGGTGGTTTTCTGGCTCCGGTGCTTTGGGAAAAATTGGGGATCTCCTCTAGGCGCTCCTTGCGGTGTGGGAAAAAGACATCGCCGGAAAAGTTCGCAGGAAAAGTCGCCGGCGGTGAATGTTTTCTGACGACGATTCGACCGACCGGAAAGCTTTGGGGTCTGGGGAAGGTGACCGGAATGAAACACGGTCACAGGAAGGTGACCGGAATTGATGACACGAGGAAACTGGAAAGAATTAGGTTTTCTCCCTTGGCTCTGATACCATGTTAAGAGAGAGAGAGAAGAAAACCTTGATTCTCATTCATTGTGTCTACTTACAATTAAGAAAATATATATATACAAGACTAGGAGTCCTAACTACCATACATGTGACCTATATTAAAAAGGAAAGATTGTACACTATAAATTCATTAGATTCAACAAAGTCCAAAATAAACATAAAGGGGTTGCATTCCACGCCTTTTTCTTTTCTTTCCAACAAAGGTGCCGTTCCAACAAAGAATGGTTTCCTTGATAGAATTGGGCAAAACCCAATGAACACCAAAAAGAGCAAAAATAAGGTGCCAAATCATAGCTGCCTTGGGATAATGAATAAGCACATGATTTGCTGATTCTTCATCTTACACAAATAGCACCTACTTGGTAAGACCCAACCCCTCCTTTTTAGTTGATCCATAGTTAGAATTCTTCCCCAAATAGACTCCCAAGCAAAAAAGCTGACTCTCTTTGGAACCCAAGGATTCCAAACTAAGCTTGAAGGGAACTCTCTACCGATGCATGGAACTATGGATGAGAAGAAAGACTTAACTGTAAAGAAACCTTTCTTTGAAACCCTCCAAAACATGACATCCTCATCACCCCTTCTAAGCACATGACCATGTAATCTACTGAAAAAAGTTTCCACCTCTTCCATCTCTCAATCATTGTTAAGTCTTGTGAATACAGGGTTCCAATGACCCAAATTCCCGGACTGATCCCATAACTGAGCTACCCAAGCATCCTTGGAGGAGGCAAGAGAGTTCTCCTCTTCCTATATTTTCTCAACAACCAAACAAATTTGTACACAATTTAGAGACACAAGATCAAGCACCCTTCCCCAAACCTTGAACTACTCCACCAAATCTAGTACCCTCCTGCCCACCTTTACCTTGACTCATAGAAACACACTTCACAACCGACAACACAATATCCACAACCAAACATGTAAATACCACCCCTCCAATTCGGGTGGAAGGCTTTGGAAAATGGAAAAACTCTCGTCCACAACCTCGCTCCACGTCCCTTGAGGGACAAAGTAGCGGACCTTCCTCATCATTAGATATAAATGGAGTAAAACTTGCAGTCCAATTGCGAAAAGACACACTCCAAGCAGTCCAGAATTTATGAATGGGATGAAGAGTGATTAGGTTTGTAGTGGTGCAGATGGTGGGTTTGGAATTAAGGAATGGGGACATGGGTAAAGGTGAGAAGGGATTTGGTGGTGGATGTGGGTAAAGTCAAAGGACTGGAGCTTGAAGATGAGAGAAGGCGCTATTGATGAGTAGAGAAGGGTTCTAAAAATCCTCAAAAAGGTAAATGTTTTTCATTAAGAGAAAAGCCAACTATTTTGGCTTTTCCTATTTGGTTAAAAATATTAGAAAATAAGTGATAAATCTAATAAAACTTGTAAAAAAATTGATATGAAGTCTTAAAGCAAATTGCTTTTAGCAATTCGTTGAAAAAAAAATAGCACCTTAGTCTACAAATGTTTTTCTCATACGGTCATGGTAATATAGACCTCTTAGTTCTCCCATTGCATGGATCACTTGCTCAATGTCTGACACTTGCCATGTATAGTTTGTAAGTGAATTGAGGAGACAGTGAGAAAAAGGAGAGAGGAATCTTACCACTAAATCTGGTTAATAATCTTATTTTCCTTATTTTATTTCCTGAAAGTACTCTTGGCCCCAATACTGATACAAATTTGTAGTGACATAATATTCCCCCTGAAGCCATCAGGGAATAGGCTAACAATATATATCAAACCACTATCCCCTCACCTGTGGAACCATTTTACGAGTGGAGAGAAACAAACTGATAAGAACACTCGTGAATAAACAAATGCTTTTAGAGAGGCTTGAACCCAAGAACAAGATCTCTAAGTACAACTCTCTAATAACATGTTCAATTGCCACTTGCCTCAAAAGCTTTAGCTATTAGGGAATTGATCAATAATGTAAATCAAACTAACTCATGCACCATTTATTTTCCTCACAATTATCTCTCACTTGAAGGGGCATTTTTTTTTCTCTCAATTGATTAACTCTTGTATTTTCATTAATACTTAATTGCAATTATGTTAAGCCCACAGGAGAAATGTAAATCTGATGAAGTTGGCTAAAATTACAGGTTGCAATGTGTAATTTCCCTACGATTAAGGATGCAGCAGATGTTGCTATTGCCACTATGTTATCTGGAATTCAGGTTGGAGTTCATCTGGAAGTATTATTTTATTTTTAATTTTTTAGTTATTATTATTATAATTATTTCTTGCCTTTTCCTCCCCTTACAAATTTATATATAATTTTGTTTTGTTTTGTTTTCCCCCTTTTTTTTTTTTCGTTCCTGTCTCATTTTTATAACTTGGGAATGGGTTTCTTCTCATCATATAACCATTCTAATTCTTATGAAAAATGGCGTAGTCTTTTCCTAGATACCATTTGTGCTAATTGTTTTATGGGTCTTAGTTTTGTTTGGATGTATCTATTTCTTTTTTGGGGTGAAAATATCGATCATATTGTGACAATGAGGGTTCTTATAGTTCCATTGCCACTACATTATGATTCTGAATCATGGTTTTCAAGTATTAGTATCTCCTGGCTCCGATACAACTTGGTATAGGATGCTATGTTGTGACTGACTGTAAATAATGACGCAGTTTAAAAAAAATAATGAAAAATAAGAAATGATAGGAAAAAGAAAAAACCATGATTAGAAGCAGGAAATGGCTGCTATCTTGTTGGATTCTATTCAAGATGTGATGGTAATAAATGGCAAGAAGGATCATTAGTTTGTGAGGCATCAAACAATAGTTGCTTCTTTTTCCAATCATATTAGCCCTAAGCCCAAATCTATACATTTCTTCCTCATCTATGTGGTGTGGGGTCTTCTGCTTCTAATTGTTAACTGACATGTTTTGACCTGTCAAAATTAAATAACATTTTAAAATTTTGCTTGAAGTTGTAATGCTGGTACACATATATATAGATCTTGATTTTAATTTGAATTAAAGTCTAAAATAGCATGTTGATATGCATTTTCTTATATGCTTATTTTGCATTATCCATCACCTGGTTTTGATCTAAATTGAAAATGAGGATCAAAATGGATTTCAATAAATTGGATGCTTAATTGAGATTTAGTGAAGTTGATATGTAAATGGGATAGCATTGGGAATACATCTTGACTTTCATACTGTCTCTCATACTCAATCAGGTCTCAAGGGTAGAGTTACTGGATGAAGTTCAAGTGAAAGCTATCAATATTGCTAATGGGAAGAGCTTGCCTGAAGCTCCCACATTGATGTTTGAATTTATAGGCACAGGTGAAACATGATTCCTTTTTCTTTTTGTTTCTCATGTTTTGTTCGTTTGCTTCAGCAAAATACGTTGTCAAATTGGGTCAGTTTGGAATAGTTTATGTATTGGCCCATGGTATTTGAAGATTTAGTGTTTTACTTCATTTTGTCTTTTTCTTTCCCCTTGGATTCTCAACCCTACTGCCGTAATATCTTAGACTATTAAGTTAGATGGTACTCTCTCTTGTTCTCTTCCACAAGGGTCTGGCTTTCTCTTAATCTGATTAAAAGATGTTTTGTTGATTAAAAAAAAGAAGGTTTTTTACTGCTCTCTTTTTATTTCAAAGGTATTGTTTCATGGAACAGGAGAGGACTGGGAAACTTCTACCAAGGGTAGAGCATATTTAACTGTTAATTTTATTTCACCTGCCTATAGTAGTAATTCTCTAATGCGAGGTTAACCTTGTTATTTCTACTTAATCAATGCAATTCATTTGAGCATATGGGCTTGTTGGAGATATTCTCCTCAACTTCAATTCTCTTTCCTTTCTTCACTTTCTCTCCTTTTTTGCATATCCTCGATGAAATGTAATCATATGTATTATCATAACATTTTACTGAAGGAATTTAAGAGAATCTATACCAATGGAATATGCCACAAAAATCTCCTTTTGGAAATGTTACTTACCAAAGTCCAGTTTATTGTAATTGCATTCTCTAAGTCCAGTGCACATTTAGGTTGAGATGTGACCACTTTATGCAACCCCAAGAAGAAGGATTCACTTGACATTGTAACTAGTGCACTCATTATAACACTCACCACAATTACAGCTAAGACCAAAAAAAAAAAAATGCATACCATGCCTTGTACCTTACTCATCTGTCCTTTTTCTTACAGATGCATTGTACCTTACTCATCCGTCCTTTTTCTTACAGATGCATTACATCCTCCAATAGACAACTATTGCTTACTTTTTGTTGGTTTTTCTCCTGTTGTAACTGCTGTTCTTTCATTTCTTGTTTTCTTTTTATTAGAAGCATATTCACGCGAGCAAGCACTAATCGTTCAGAGAATTGCTTCTGAGCACAATAGCTCAGATTTTGTTTTTACGGAAGATCCTCAAGCTAAAAAGGAACTTTGGAAGGTATAAGGTTATTGATTGTTGTTCACTGGTTTTTCTTCTCTTAGTTTTGTTTTACTGGTAGTAAGTTTATGGCTTATAGTTATCCTCTTATATATCTTTTCATGTATTTTCACTTCCTTTTTTTTGGTGCTTCTCATCCTCTTTTACTTACAATTTAAGTTATCCCAAAAAAAAGTCACTCATTCCTTGGAATTTCTACTTTGATCTAATAATACTAAATCTTTGTCTGATGAGTAGAATCTTCATGAGCCACCTTTTTAATTCACTTTACTTTAAATTACATTTATTTATTTTTTATATTGTTCATTATTGATATTGTTGATGATGAAGAGAAAATGATGAGCTGCTTTCTCTGGTCATTATTAAAACTTGGTCAATGAAATGAAGGTTCCGTCTCTTTCTTTTCTTTTTTCTTTTTTCATTTTTCATTTTTCCTTTTATGACAGAATTTTATTAGAATGACAGGTTAGGGATAAAGACCACCTTAATGAATATATTTGCACTTCAGCAACAGGCACTTGAGGGATGCCATACCAAAACATCACTGGAAAAAGCATGGAAATGATTGGAATTTAGTTCAGAGGCTCCCTTCCCCTGTTTTTTTTCTTTCTTATCTCCAATTTACAGAATGTGAACTTATGGATAGCATTTTATAAAATGGGGCTAAAGAGTGAGTATTGTCTATTCTGACAATCAACTGTATGAATTACCTTTATATTAGCATGATGATCAAGAGGTAGGATCACCTTCTATGAGGCTTGTTTGGCCCACATTTGAATGTACTTCAGTGATCTAATAATACCCATCTGGCCTGAAGTGTCGGAAGTGCTATCATCAATTTCAATTTTGTAGTAGATCTTAGAAGGATGGTCCACTGTTTGACAATAGGATCTTGTTGACTCCCTGCCCCTGTACATGAATCTCAGAGGGATATTTGTAAACTCCTTGTTTTCCAAGACCTAAACTTCAACTTGGTAGTACACCTAAGCACAGGGTCCATTGTTTGACAATAGGGCCTTGCAACTCCCTTTCGCTGTCTATAGAACTCAGAGGTATATCTGTAGACACCTTGATCATTGAGACCCAGAGAGATGTAAGAAAACAAACTCTACCTCCAGACCTTTCTTATGGTTTCATGTTTGTCCTGTAATTTGTTACTTTCATGGTTGAGGGAGAGGAGATGCAACTAATGGAGAGATTCAGGATATAATTATATAACTAAGGATTTGGTAGCTAGAGTTTTGAGTCTAGAAGAGGAAACAAGGTGGATTTAAAGAACAACTAACCTATTAAACTTTAGCCAAGAAGGGAGCATCTGGCGGGATTACTTTGAGGGGCAATTTGCCCAACCTAACTTGGGAGCCTTTTGGGTCTTCTAATGGTTTCTTGATCACACTAGCTATCCTTCTTTACTCTGTGTATTTTTAAATTAATTTTTTATTAACTTTTTTTATCATTAGCTTTTCAAATGGTTTCTCATCCTTATTTTTGTTTCTCTCTCTTTGTTAATAAAATTGTGGGGGCTTATGATCCAAAATTTGGCAACAAGTCTGGTATCACTCAGAATCTTTAGTATTAAATGTCTTATCATCAATACATAAGAGGTTACACTGATGCATATAATTGATACTCTACCATACTGTGTCAACAGTGGTGGAATTTTAGTCAATTCTTTGTCTCAATTTTTTTAGCACAAAATATTTAGAGCAAGTTCCAAACTATCCCGTGGATTCATTTGCAAGATTTGAGCTCAAATGCTTGTATTTTAAAAAGATAAAGGTCTTTCTTTCTTTCTTCTTTTTTTCCTTTTCAATTTTCGAGAAATGAGATACATTTATTTTATTCTCACTTTTTATTTGCAGTTGTGATTGATTAGATTAAGCAGATGAATGTGTGTGTGTGTGTTTTACAAAGAGAATATATCTCTTTATTTCTAACCATGTTCTGACTGATTATCAATGAAATGCAAGTTAAGTTTATTTATTTATTTATAACTTTCTAATACATAAAATGTAAGAAAATATGAAATGAACATGGTTGAAGACGGATATGAAAAGTACTGGTTTGTGTCATTTTGTTCTATCTCAAATTTTATTTGTATTTTAATTAATTAGAGTTGAACTGGACACAGTATGAATTTGGAAGCAAGGCTATGGTTGGATGTGCATTTTCATTAGAAATCACATTCTGTTTTTGTTCTGGAAGAAAATATGGTTTCATGAATTTTTGGTGGACCACCACAATAATGTCTATTATGGCCATTAGATCATCCTAGATGCAGTTGGTATTTTGTTTTACTTATTGTGGAGGTTCAATGAATACTTCCCCATTATTTATGATGTTGTGTATTATTCTGGGTAGGTAGTCATACTGGATCTAGTTGATGTCAAGACTAAAGACAATATTTGACCCATTAGGATAATTTCGAGAAACAAATATTATGAGATGAAAATGAAATAAAAACTATTTTTTACTTGTATTGCTCAATGATTTACTCTTTTAATCCCTCAAAAATTTAGAAAAAGGTCAGTAACTCAGTGTTTATTTCTGGACTTTATTTCTGGACTTCTTTATTTAACCATTAAACATCTCTTGAAGCAACTATTATCCTAGAGTCCCTGAATAATTGAAACCCATCAGCTAAAGAATTCATGTTACGTTTTTGTACTCTTGAGTTGCATACATCTGGATGTTATTTTAAGGATTCATTGTTCTTTATCATGGCTATTCAGTTGAGGCTGTACCGTTTCAGAGGCCTCTGGTTCTAATCCCAAATTTTCATCTGAAAGGCATTTTATATCTATGGACTTTGAAAAAAAGATACTGTTGTTAAGCAATTAATGGGGTGAGGGTGAGCTAGAATGCTAGACAATGGTGGTAATTAGAAGATTGTAGGGTTGAATTTCTATTTACACTTGCGGACTTGAAACCTCATTATAATGAATACCAGGGTAGTTGCAGAAGGGGTGTGGTATTCTTTATGGTGGTGAAGTCCACTCTTGCTGCTTCAGTATGTTACTCAGTTTACATCAGCCAAAGTTACAGTAACTTTTCTCCAAAT
Organism: Vitis vinifera; assembly: GCF_030704535.1. Taxonomy (NCBI): domain Eukaryota; kingdom Viridiplantae; phylum Streptophyta; class Magnoliopsida; order Vitales; family Vitaceae; genus Vitis; species Vitis vinifera. The sequence continues at coordinate 4,194,361 of NC_081812.1, forward strand.
AATTCTATTAGGAAGGTTTTGTTGGTTGATGTCTTCTCTTGGTCCTTAACCATAGACTTGATCCAAATAGTTACTATTTTGGGCATCTTCTAAGTTACACTTGATGGTTGTGCCCTTCCTTTTGTTCACTAATAAATTTTGTTTTAAGTGAGATTGGTTCTTTTATGTTCAGATTAGGAAGGAGGCACTCTGGGCATGCTTTGCAATGGAACCTAGTTTTGAAGCAATGATTTCGGTTAGTTTATCATATTGGATTTTGTTTTTGTTCTTTGTCTCGAAATGTTATCTTCTTTTCTTATTGATTCTAAAATTTTATTGCTCTTTTGAAGCACAACTAGGATCTTCTTTATTTTTTCCTTTTCCTTTTCTCACATACTCTAAGAACCACACCAAATGTAATTCCCAGGAGAAGAACAGAAAATGCTTAGTTGCTTAAAAAAGTTAGCTTTTTTCATATTTTCTTGTTCTATTCATGGAACAAACAGGTTTTAAAACATTCATCTCTATTCAGTTTAAATGTGATCTTTTATTTTGTCAGTGTTCATGATTTTTAGAAAATTCTACTGTTTTTCACTTTTCACTAAATGCTTTATCTTTAATGTATTTGACTGAGCTTGAATTTCTCCAACTAAGAAATATGACTTTAAATCAGAGCCATTCTTGCTCCCTTTCTGTATGTGAGGCATTATTCACCCATTTTGTTTTTCTTGCAGGATGTTTGTGTTCCTCTATCCCACCTTGCGGAATTGATTTCGAAGTCCAAGCAACAGTTGGATGCATCCTCCTTGATTTGGTATGTTTATTGTCACGTCTTCCCTAGTAAGCGGAAAGCTGAATCTTACCAAATCGTAATGCCAATGCCTATTTATTTTTTGTGTTTCATGATGACAGCCCCGTAGTTGCTCATGCTGGTGATGGGAACTTCCACACAATAATTCTATTTGATCCCATCAATGACGAACATCGGCGGGAAGCAGAGAGACTAAATCATTTCATGGTCCGTACTGCCTTGAAGATGGAAGGTATACACACTGTTTTGAAGCACATACAAGAATTTCTGTTTATTTGGATAATGAATGAATCAGGTTTTTATCGTATGATTTTTCTTTTTGATATTGTCGAGATGGATCAAAAGACATGATTTTTCAAGTAAAGCTAATAAAATGATATTAATACTGTGTCATGAAGAAGAAATAGTTTGCAGTAAACTCTATTGTTGGGAGATTGTATTTACCAGTTCAGTCATAATTCCTACTCTACTTCTAAAATCAGTCTACTTTACTAGGTAATATTTATTTGTCAAAATATTGCTTATTTTTATTTGCTGAATATGACTTATTTGCTAATGTAATTGCTAGTCAGTTTATAGATCACAATATCAATTTTTTTTCTCCAAATATGAACTTGGAATTGGATTATGGAACTAGGAGTTAGAGAATCTGAATATGAACCTTCTAATCTGATTTTATAGATCATATCAATTCTTTGTGTATGGACAATCAGTTTGTAAATCTTATTATTTAAGATTTACATTTGCAAGGAAAACCTACGATAAATGCAAGAAAGAAACTAGTTAACTAGAGTTGGAATCAGAATTACTCGGAAATGGACTAGAACATTCTAGCATAAACTAAGCAAGGACCAAGCTAAATGGCAATGAAAAATTTAAAAGAATTAATTGGATTTATAGTGGAAAATGTCATTTTCCATTACTTATCTGATGATATAGTGGCTGATATTTTGTTGTAATATAGCATTAGATCTCGGTGTGCACTTTCAGGTCAGATTAGTCATCAGAGGCCCCCCCTTTTTTTCTTAATGTTTTTATTACAACTTCCATTGGACATATATGACTGGCTGCTCTGCAATTTAGGAAATATTGCAGCACTTTGGTAAAGTTTGTTCCATTTGATAAAATTAGCCCTAAAAGCATTAAAAGATAGTTTGTGGGGAAGTCTGGGATCCTTTAAAGTCTTAAACTGTGTTGTGAATAGATCAAGGCCAGCCTGAACTTAAAGTTATCACAAGCATCTTTTCTTCCTTTTCTTCTTCTTCTTCCTCCTCATCATCATCATCATCATCATCATAATTTTCACAAGGATTCCTATGATGTTTGTCTCTAAAAGTATAAATAAGCAACTAGACTTTTGATGGTTTTTCAAATTTTGCTACTAGTATTATTTATTTATTGGAAATTGAAGCCAACAAACACACAAAACCGTGCTTTGCAATACCAAAGTGCCTATCTCATGCACCCAACCAGGAATAAAATTTAAGAAATCAACTGATTTATTAGTTCGCAGCATAAGTTCAGGACATTGGTGATTAAAAAAATGTTGTATTCTTGATTGGTTTATCATAAATTGTTTTCTGAATGGAAGATTCTGCAAAACATGGGTATATAGTATTATAGTGTAGAATTCTTGAAGACGGTTGAAAGCTTTCCTTTTGTGAGGATTTTATTTGTCTACTACAATGTAATTTTGATTTTTGTAATTTTGACCAAGCAGGGACATGTACTGGAGAACATGGTGTTGGCACAGGGAAAATGAAGGTAGGCCACTCTTATATTTCTTATATTGTGCATTGGTACCCTTTTTCTGTTTCTTATCCAGAAGACCGTTCCTTGATGTGTTGCCCAAAAAAGTTCATTATCACCACCCATAATCTAGTATTGATTCTATTGAACACCATTTTTTTTCCATGCTTTGAGTCTGGCCTATTGAGGTGTTTGCTTGGAAAGCACAGATTAAAGTGTAAAAATCATCCAACAAGTCCTATCGGGAAATGCTTAGACTAGGAAGTAAAGTTTTAGTATAGATGCAATGCGCATTGGCCCATCGTTTTCTAGGGATAAAATCACATCTTGAGGTGTAGAAACTAACTATAGTTGAAGAACTTCTGCCCTAGGCTGTTTTTTCACGCAAGCTTAGCTTATCTGATTTACTTCTCGGGTTCTAATGTCTTGGTTTTTTGTTTCTAGCCCTTGGTTCAGAAAATAATGATCAGTCTGATTGAATATGCACTTTTATCTTTTCAGTACCTTGAAGAAGAACTTGGAATTGAGGCTTTGCAGACGATGAAAAGAATAAAAACAGTTTTGGATCCCAACAATATCATGAACCCAGGAAAGCTCATCCCTCCTCATGTTTGCTTTTAAGAGCTCTCTGCACACCCAATGCGGTTTCGAAATGTAGTTGCAGAATAATCGAAAATCTGGACTGTGCCGAGTTGAGAGATGAGCAAGACTGGTAGTTTCAATTTCATTCCCAAATGCATGAAGTAACAGAGGCCTGGACTTTCTCTAATTTGGCAATCTCTGATAAGGATATTGATTTTGAGGAGTTTAGTTGCGTTCATGGTTGATAACTGAGAATTCTTTAGTATTTACTGAAGTAATAATATTGTGGGATATTTCTGCATATTATTGACTGTAAGAATGCAGCTTCATATGAATAAGCATTGAGATTAAACAAAAATGAAATTTTGTTTTTAAAAATTGTTTGAGAAAACAATTATCAAACAGAGCTATAAAACAGAAGCCAAAAACAAAAAACAGTGACAAAAATGACGTCGTGACAATTGTTTTCAAATCCTCTCCATGCACCAGGCAGAATTTCCTTTTCTTTATAACCACATCCCACATCGGAACATCACAGAGCTTATAAGTTGTATAAATTAGGTGCACTGTATGGGCCCATATGCGGCTTGTCTGTGGCTGTGTTTGGTTCTTAAAAATACTAAGGAAAGAAAAAAAATATAAAGGAAAATTATTTTTTCATCTTTAGTTTTCATTAAAAAATATAAAAAAAAAATCAAATATAATTAAAATTTGATGTATGTTTAAATTATTTAATCTTTATATCAATGAGTTAAAATAAATAAAATGAGTTTTGAAGTAACAAATATAAATAATTTATGATTTTTAATTTTTTTTTCATTTTTTATTTACTTCTACTTTTTGTTTGTATTTTATTTCTCTTACATTTTCTCTCAGATTTTTCGAGAACTAAATATAATGTAAAGGAATGAATTTTTCGATTTTACCAAAAAAGGCTTTTCCTTGTTTTTTTTTTTTTTTTCAATCAATTTTGTGAAACTTGCTTTCGGTTTATTTGTTAAAAATTAAGAATATATCTACGGGAAGAACTGGTTTTTGATTTAATTTCAATATAAGGATCTATGAAAGAATGTAATTAGAAAATATTATACTTATATATTTTTGTAATTAAGAAGAGGATGAGGGGGATTTTGATAGTGTAGGTTAGGAAAGTTTCTATGATGTGGCAGCAAAATAATCCCCGATTTATTGGCGAAAAAAAGAGTCAAATCCGAAATCTGGAAAGATTGAGATATGCCCGATATTCGAAATATTTCCCGAAATATCTCGAAAATGATTATTCAGAAAACTCTTAAGTTGACGCGATTAAGACGATAAAATGGGTAAAAAAATCACGAAAATTTGTGAAAAATCGGTTAGCCAGTATAGCTCCATCCCATGTCATGACTCGTGACTCATATGGGTCGACGGCGATACATGATGTCTACAAAAAAAATGGCATCGGATTTCATATCCGACGGGGCCATGCATGTTATGATATATCTCGAGAATATCAGATGGGGATATATCGAAAATAGATGATATGATATGCATATTGACATTGTTTAGTACGAGGGCGAGTTAAGGTATCTAAGTTTGATTCCATTTGTGAGGATGAGGACAAGTCGACCCAAGATTCCTTCTTAGTGGATGCAGTCATTGCCATTTGTGTCACAGCCGTTTTTTATGACCCTACCACACTCACAACAAAAGCTCTAGGCAATATCTCTCTTGAGGGGGAAACGAATATCCGTCTTTATTTATGGCTGCTTCTAGTTCCCTTCAATAGCTTTACACTTTACACCACATTCTTACCAATAACAAGGTGTGACAAGGGATGGTGCAAAAAGATTACCTTAAAGCCAATCTTCCAAGATAATAATAGTATCTAAGAAAATATTTGATACTTTTTGTCACGTGATAAAAAAAGAAAAAAAGAAAAAAAAAAAGAAGTGGTACACCATCTTCATATATCAACCGCCACACAAATATGGTAAAATTGCTACAATCATCACACATCAGAAAAAAAATGATAGGTCATGTTTAGCAGACGATCATTGCTCATAGAATACGACCATTGCTTAGAAATAAGATCATCATTTGCATAATCCAACCTCACATAAAGAGCAATTCATACATTGATTATGTAATGGTATTCATCTGTAAGATGCTAAAAATATCGAGTTTCAAGTGAAACCTTCTTAAATTTGAAACCAAGGGATGAGTCTAAGTCTGACAAGTGATGGTGGAAAAAGATGACTTTAAGGCCAATATCGTACAATAATAATAGTATCTAAGAAAAATTTTGATTTGATGACTAATCAAATTTAATTTTAGCGTTACATATATAGATGTAGTAGTGTGGTGGTCCCACACACAAGCTCCACCGTTTTCAATGTGAGGCTTGAAATCAAAATCCCCACAAAACTATGAATGCACGGTGTCTCTTCAATATCAATTGCATTGGTGGGATACCATTGCGTTCATAGATATAAACATTATCATCTAGTAATTTTTTTTGGGTCATTTAGTAAATGGGTATACAAATTGACATAAACATGACACAAGCATGAGCCTCAAACCCAATCCCTTAATTTTATATCATTTTGGAATAATATTTATAAGTTGGGTAAAAAATTGCCCATGGCTTTAGGCAAAAAAAAAAAGAAAAAAAAAAGATTAGATGAAATTTAAAAATAAAAATATGTATAATATGAATATTAAATAAATTTTATAAAATGTTCGATTTATTATAAAATATGAGAATTTATCAAATTGTAAGAACTTGTGATTATCATCTATATTGAGGTCAATTTCTTCTTTTATTTTTTATAAAAGGAGACCAACTAATGAAATAATATTCTATTTTTTTTCTTAACATTATCATTTATTTATTTTTATAATATGAGAATATATTGAATTTTAAATACTTGTAGATGATCATCCATATTGATATAGATTTCTTCTTGACTTTATATAAAAGCAGAAGATTTGTTAATGAAATGAAATGATAATTTTCTCTGAGCATTATCATTTATTCTTTTCTCGTTCATTTTTCTAATTCTTTTATTTTACAAGGCATCAGCTTAAAACTTTAACCAACAATTTGAAACATCATTCAATTTTTATTTTTTTTAAAGACTTTTACATCAAATATTACGAGAATGTATATCGTAACACAAAGTTTTATATATCTCATCATTATAATTATGCATTGTCTTGCATTATTTTATTACCTAAATTTTAATTATTCATTGTCTGAAACTACGTAAAATAAATGTTAAAAGTTAGAAGCTATATGAAAAATATTGCTTATATATATAACCCTTAGTAAATGGGTGTACGTGTCGACATAAACACGACACAAGCATACCATTAATGTATTTTTTTTAAACTTTTATTCAATATTTATGATATTTTGTTAAATTTTCATAAAATTGGCTCATTAGTATTTCATTAATTTTCAATATTTTCATATTTAAATTTTTTATATATATAATATGAGGTCTCAATCAAACTTTTTCCCATATATGAATATCTCCAAATAAAAAATTAATACCACATCATCACATTATAAGATACCTTTCATTGTCACATATAGAAATAAAAGATGACTAGTAAAATGGGAGCATATGTAGAAAATAATGATGTGAGAAGTGCCACTCAAGCACTTACAAATCACTAATAAATGAGGATAAAAAGAGAGATAGTAGGACAAAAAGTGGATGTTGAGGTTTAATCCTTCTCTTAGTGCAGTCATTTCCATTTGCAAGATATCCCGACACAACAAAACTCTTGGCAGTATCTCTCTTCCCTCCCTCCTATGTATTTGCCAACAATGCTTCGATTTGCGTTCAAAAACTTTACACTTTACACTTTACATCACATTGTTACTGATAAGAGGCCAGAAAAGTGATGATGGTGAAAAAATAGACTTCTTCCATGATAATGATAATAGAAATTAAATCTACTTTATGCCTTTCGTTGACACTTTGTCTTCTTATATTTAAAACCAATACTTTACTTTTTAAATTTGTTAATTAGATAATAATACATTAGAAAAAACCAAATTCGAAGTTGTCATATTTCACAGTTATATGTAAAAATTATGAATAATTATACGAAAGTTTTTTTAAAATAAAAAATCAAGACTAACAACTGTCATATTTAAAAAATTTCACTTCAAGGTTATAAGTTCAAAGTTAATTTTACCTCAATTTGAAGTAGCATTTGAATCAGAGTAAAAAAAAAAAAAAAAAAAAAAAAAAAAAAAAAATCTTATAAAGGGTTTCGGGTAAAAGATCGTTCTTAAGGAACACTGTATTGAGTTTTAAATGTGAAAGGACAAAGGATATAATGATAATAATAATAACTTGGGAATATTTTGCATATTAGATGAATAATTATGAAATTTGTTCTTAGCTTTACATATATAGATATGCCGAGTAGTGTGGTGGTCCCACGCACAAACTCCACCTGTTTCAAGCATGCATTGTCCTACATAATGGAGGTTGGAACCAAATCCCCACAAACAATGACTGCATGCTGTATCTTCAACGTCAATATTGCATTAGTGGGGTTCAATGGTGTGATTTAAAAAAAAAAAAAAATACAACAATTTTGATTTATATAGGGTTTCTCTTTCTTTCTTGAGGGTAGCTAGGATTTCTCTCAATCTTTCTTTGGAAGATGATGGACAAAATGCAAAAAGCTTGAACTAAACCTCTAAGGTAGTTTATATAGGGTTCCTTATGGGCTTAAGTGACTTAAACCCAAATTAGGCTTGAATCATCTAATCGAACCCACTTGGGTCTTGATTAATTAAGTAGCCCTTAATGGACTCTAATTAATTAACTAGCCCAAGCCACCAATCTTGAAAGACCGTTCATAAGATCTAGTGTAACCTTACCTTTTTACCAAAACATCCTTATGCATACTCACAAACTATAAACATAAATCCCTCAAACATAATGTGCCACCATAAACTAGGAGCTTAAGAGAGGACTAGTATTGAATCCCTTATAATCTAATTCTAAAGTTGACTCAACATTCCACTAAAGAGAGTTAATTACACTTTGGTATTTCATAAAATTACAATGAGACAAAGCTTAGGTCTATGACTTACTATTTATTGCATGCAAACTTCCTATGAACTAGTGTCTGTAATCTAACAAAGCAATCTATCAACCTATCAAGATTATCTTTCTAATCCTTAAGTTGCAGATCTTCTTGTTATGTGATTAACTGCATAATCTAACTCATGAAGAGCATAGGTAAAATTTTACTTAAGGAATTACTATAGCCATAACTTTCATGATCACATGTCCTTTGGATTTCCCAAGGGAACACTCTATCTCAATCATTTGAGATATCATAATACCTCTATTAAGAATACTTATTGCCATCAACTTGTATCATTAGTGACCTAATTTGTAGGGAATATATGACCACTTTAGGAAGTCAAAGCCTTTTGTTGATTTCAATACATGCTCAATATCCTCTTCATATTGAGAGTCCACAAAATATATTAGTTGGTGAATTATGATAATCTAATAGCCTTATTTCATTATTCACCATAGGTTTTGTTCAATGTGTGACTATACATACTAGTGCACTCACCATGGAAAACTCATCTTGATGGCCAAGACAAATCATCCCTTCAATTAGAAGGTAGTGCACTACAGTCTATGTTGGATTACCTAAATCCATGAGTCGATTGTGAACTACTTATCATTTTCCAAGGAACATATGACTTGTATCTTTATGCAAGTCCTAAGGCACCTGAATCACGGAAATAGGCTTAAATGCTCAAATCAATATCAATTCGTACAATTGATAAATAAGTGGAAGCTCAACTTTAATTTTGTTACATCATGTCTTTCTTTTAAAGGCTTTTCTTAACACAATGGATAAAGAGTCAATTATTAGTTGTAAAACAAACTATAAATCAAAATTTTTTCCAAGTATCCAAAACCAAATCTCCGATGATTTTCAAATTAGTTGACATTTTCCTAATTCTAATGTTCTCTACATTCATCTTCTCAGTTTTTTGCTAATAGCATTTTGCCATGTATTTTTCTCTTGCATGCTCACATGTCAACATAAAAGAAACAAGGCCCCACATTAGCCAACTTAGCTAGCTTCATCTGTGGTTAGTGTTCAACCATTAGGTTTCTATAACTAATGTAAGGCCTTAGTTAGTGTTTGAAAGGAAACAACCAAGTGGCAAGTTGGTTAAGGCTCTCATTGACTTTTAACAACATTGTCAGTTCCTTTTTTAGGAGAAGGGGGTAAGTAAGAGAAACTTACATAGTAGTTATGGATGTTGACCACTGGACTGAATATGGAGCGTTGGATAGTGAGGTAACTAAGATAATTGAAATTCCTTAGAACATGCCAAAGTTGACATGTATCCTCTTCCATAATTTGATTTTTTTTCTTTAGAAGGAAAATTAGATATTGGAGTACAATTGACTCTTTGTAATATGATGTTGAATCAACTTTAGAAGTAGATTCCAAGGGAACCTTTTTTTATTAGTTCTATTTGGTTTATGCTTGAGCTCATACTCCTCAATGACACATTATTTTTTGATAGATATTTCGGTTTTTTTATTCATATGTGTGCATAAGGACATTCTAGTAAATATGTAATATTATAAAAGATCATATAAATGGTCTTTCTGGATTGAACTAATTAATTAATTAGGACCCAATGAGCTAGTTTAAGTTATATAAGCCCAAGATGGGCTCAAGGAACTCAACATGAGCAAATTATTTTAATATGTATTATGCTTTCGATATGTATAGATAAAGAGTCCCTTAGATAGATCTTGCATGCACCTTTGAGATCCATGGTTAGGAATGGAGTAATCAAGGATTTCCTGCATATAGATTACCCTTGATATAACTCTCACATTTTTAAGATACGATAAAGCTCCTAAAAGTATATTATTTCATGGTAGAATAAAAGTACTTGACCTGAAAATTTTCAAAGTAAAATGTATTGAATTGTTTTTTACTCTTCAACACCATTAAGTTTTAAAATCTTGAAGGATCATGCATCACTTTGAATTTTAGAAGCCATGAGGGTCATTTTTGAAAATTGGAAAAGTTTTGAAATGGTAAATTTGAGTTTTAAAAATTGAAGTGTCTTTCTAGTAGGTGAATTCAAAATTTGGCATGATTTTGGAATCCAAAGTTAGACAAACTGAAATGGAAAATGAAGGTTTAGTATTTGATTTTTAACTCCAACCTAATTTTTAAATGGAAAATAAAACTTTGAAATGAAAATTTGAAGTACAAAAGTTGAATTCAAAAATTCACTTAAATTTGAATGGCAAGATGAAATTCCAAATGGCTTATGCATTAGCAAATCCTAACTTTGAATTCGGGTAAAAAATTGAAGTAGTAAGTTCTATTTGAAAATGGAAATTCTATATAAAGTGACTAATTTCAAAAAGATTTGAAATAATAAGTTAAAATTTGGATTGAATTTTGATTTTGAAATGACAAACACAATTGATAGATTTTGATTTTGAAATTTTGGAGGATTTTGATTATGAAATTTTGGAGAATTTTGAAATGATAAGTGGTAAATTAGAAATAGGTAGTTGCTGACAGTTACTAATTTTGAATATAAAATCACTTTTGAAATCAAACCATTTCTAAATTTTCAAAATTATCTTACACATTTCTACATTTTTTAAATCAATATACACCATTTGTAAATTTTTGAAATAAATATACGCCCATTTCAAAAATTTTGAAATCATTATATATCATTGAAAATTGGCCTCCTTAAGCCACATAAATGCAATTAATCACTTTGGGTTTGTTTAGCACATTTAGAGGATTTCCATGGTTTAATTTGTCTTCGTTTTTCACTATTTGTTATTTTGAGATTCATTTGAAAAGTAGGATTTTTGAAAATCGATGTTTTCTTAAAATTAATTCTTGGGTTTGTTGATACACGATGGTATTCAAAGAACCATGTTTTTTCAAAGAGTTGTGCCTCAACATTGCTTATTATCAATTTCACATGCTATAGGAAAACTTAGATTCTTTGTTTTACTTAATGACGTGCTCTAACATGCCTTATAGCCTTAAATTTTCATTTGAACATATCCTTACATGATATTCATGCTTAGGGGCTAGAATTATGTTTTACCTATCCTTTGATGGCTTGATTTTCCATACATCCCAATCTTTGATCATTGTTGTGGTATGATGCTTCTTGCATGAGATGAACCACATTTTTAAGGTAACCTGCATCCTCCTACACACTAAGGATGAAAATATCGATTTAACAGATATATTGGTAACTTGATTTTGTAAATATATCAAGAAATATCGATGAATATTTTAACACAAAATATCAATGAAGCAAAAATTTATCTAAATTGATGAAAATGTTGGAAAACTTCTAAAAATGATATAAGAAATAATAATAATAATAATAATAATAATAATAATAATAATATATGGTTAATTTCATTCACCTCCCTTAAGGTTTTGAGTACATCTAGCCTCCATAGGTTTGAAATTTGATCATGCACTTCCCTTATTTTAAGTAAGAGGGAAGGTGAGTGAAAATAAAAAATGAAAAAGATAAGGGAGAACCTATGGGAATTAGATATATTTAGCGGAAACCTCATGGGAGGTAAATAAAATTAACCCAGATATATATATATAGAAAATACTAAAATGATACTAAAATGATAATTTGTCTACTTCATAATATATGTATAATCATTATATTTGTATTTAATCCATGATTTTTGTGCTTTCAATTATAAATTAAATGAAATTTAAAAATAAACAATTGAAATTAATATATTTATTAAAACTTTATTTTAGTATTTTATTTTTTAAAAATATATATAAAATTTAAATATGAACATAAAATATATAAAATATAGGTCATATTATTAGCTAAAGGCATGTTTGCCTAGTGGTGCATGGTTGGTTTTGAAACTTACAGGTTCGAGTTTCTAAGCTAACATTTAAACCTTGTCACAAGCTCTAACGGGATAGGAGATATTTTTCCCATTAATTTAGTTTTTATTTATTAATTTTTTTTATTTTCTATGCTTTATGGTCTTTGTGAATTTGTTTTCTTTTGTAATTTTTCTGATAGCTTCTGATAAAGGTAATGCTTACTTATACCCTCTAGCATTATTTCCTTTTGGATTTTGTTTTCTTGGTTTTTTTAATCTCATATATTTGTACATGCTTGTTAGTATCGTACGATGCATGATGCTTATTGTGCATTACATTTTGTCTTGGAGTGGAATTAATATGTATCATATAGTGTATCAAAAAATATACTGTATTGTTTGAGACACCAACTATGTCATCCTAATACACTACATTAAAATATATAAGCCAAAAAACGACATTATTTAATCTAAAAACAGAATAACGTTTTGAAACAGAATTCTTTCAAATTTCAAGAGAAGAATATTTTAGGTTTTTTTGGTTTCTACATTCGGCACATGCATCACGATTCTTCAACTCTCGACATAAGGTGAAAGCAAGGGAAGAATAGAATGGAAAGAGAAAAACATTGACGACATTATCGTGAGATAAGTTCTCCAAGTGCTCCATTCTTTGGTTTTTTTTTTTCTCATTTTCCTTTTCCTTTCTCTTTCATCATCTAGTTCCCTTTTTATCCTCATTTTCGGTTCATTTTCGCACCTATGATTTTCTCTTATTTTTTCTATGAGAGAGACTTTGTTTTACTTAAAAAAAGGGTTTATAGTTTTCCCACAAAAGAATCAATTGTTTTAGAGGGAAGGGTTTTTGGGTAGCTGTGTTAAGTCTCTATTAGGTTAAACTATAGGAGTATGGACCTCACAATTAAGAGTATAGATCTCACAATTGTAGTTATCAACCTTAGTATTGTAGCTGCTACTATCTTCCTTTAAAAAAATTATTTTTATTTGCTTTTAGGTTTTAAAAAAATTATTTTTATTAGGGAAACTCATATACAATGTTGGTCTTTGAAGATAGTGGGTCATGGGAAGTGTGTAAGTGCAGTCTTAATGCTGCAACAACTGCTTTTAATTTTTTTTTAAATCTAATTTTTATTATACTCATAGCAATATGGGTTTTTGAAGAGGTTGAGCCATGGGAAAGTGTGTTAGTGTTGTTGTTCTACTAGTATAAATTAAATTGAGACTATAGTATAGTGTTATCAATCTTAAAAATAGTTATTTTATTACTTTATTATTTGATTTTGGTGCAATGTGCTAAGAAGGTTTACACTTTAAAAAGTTATTTTTAAGAGGTTTACACCACAATACTATTTTTATTAGCTTTTATTACCAAACCCACTACTTCCAAATCTCATGTACATTATTAAATTCATTATTTTATGTTTTTCTTTCAAGTTAGAATTAAATGTGGGCTATTAAAACATGTTTTTAAAATTATTTAATTATCTTAGATTCTTAGGTCTTTTTTCGATTTTTCCTTTCTATTAATATTACTTTTAATTACACTAATACTTTTTTTAATTCTTTTTTTTTTCTATTTATTGAAGCTTGATATGGAAGACAATTCTAAAGTAAAAGCTAATGATCCAACTTGGAATGGATGAAGGAAAAAATAGGAGCTTAAAATTGAAATGTTTACATTGTTTAAACTCTTATTGGGTTGGTATTTCTAAGATGAAAAATTATTTGGCAAGAAATTATAAAGATGTTGCTCATTTTACTTAGTGTAGCAAGGAGGTCAATAAATTTTTCAAAAATTTACTAAGTGATAGGGAGACTAAAATAGATGTTCATGTAGATGACAATAATGACATACAAGTTGTTGGAACTAGAAGGGACAAATTGTAGCATCTCATAATACCATTAATGACATGTTAAAGAAAAAAGACCAGGAAGATCTATATCTAGATATTTGTAGATGTCTTCATGCAAATGTTCTCCTTTTCAATTTGGTGAAGGATTCATATTTTAAAGTAATGTTGGAATCTATTGCTTCATTTGGCAAGGCATTACAACCCCCTTCATATCATGAGGTAAGAGTCACATTTTTTTTATAAAAAAAAGAGAAATAATAAATAGGGATTTGTTAGAAAGTTACAAGATAGAATAGAAAAAAATTGGTTGCACTCTAATGTTTGATGGATGGACTAATAGGAAGAATCGATCTATTACCATCTTTTTGGTAAATAGTCAAAGAATGACTATTTTTCTTAAAGGTGTTGATATTTCAAATATCTAAGAAAATGCTAACAATTTATTTGAACTCTTAGACATAATGGTAAATAAGATTGGTGAAGAAAATGTTGTCCAAGTAGTAACTGATAGTGCTTCAGCATATGTGAAAGTCGGAGAGATATTAATGACAAAGAGAAAACAATTGTTTTGGACTCCATGTGCTACCCATTGCTTGGACCTTATTTTAACAGATATCGGAGATCTTCCCATTGATAATGATATAATGTCTAAGGCAAGAAAAATTACAATCTATATCTATAATCATTCTTGGGTACTAAATCTTATGAGGAAGCACACAAAGAAAGAGGAATTAGTGAGAACAGGTGTGTGGACCCTCACCCAATCCACCGACCGGCGCGACTCACTATTTTAAAAAAGTAAAAAGGAAAACTGATTTTCGAGTTTTAAAAAAATTCATCCCAGAAAGGAACGGTTTTTGTTTGGAGTCGCCACTTAATTTTTATTTTTATTTTTAAATGGGGAAAACTTAAGTAAGAACAAAAACCCCAACATGACTTCAATAAGGAAAAAGCGGTCTGCGAAAACTAGATTTTGGGTTCGGGGATCAGGTTACCTATCGGGAAGGTACCTTATGCGAGGTAGCACCCCTCTAGGCCCGGAACTCGATCTCTACTAATGAACTGGGTATATGGGAGCATATGGGTCAAAGCAAACAAACCTTGGGCTAAACAACTGACATTAATCATACAATCCTAGCTAGTATTAGGCATGCATATACACTCAACAAGCCAAAATCAGAGTGCATACTTGTGGTCCCCAGCCATGCGTTGCAAGGAAAAGATGAGGCAACAAACACAAGCATGTAGTAGTCATTCATGATCAAGCATCAAAGTTCACGCTTAAAGAGGAAGTGAATGGAAATGACGGCACCCAATTATTTTATTCCTTACACATTCCCTCAAACAACAATTCACCAATCTCCAACATCAAATCAAACCAAACTTACCTGACCCCCAATGCCTTTAGCTCTGAAGTGGGTCTATTCTAATTCAGTTCAAAGCCCATTTAAAACTCTAAAGGAGTCCCACAAGTGCCTTGGAGCTTAAGGGCTCAAGCCATAACAAAAATAGGGGTCAAAACATGCTAAAACGGGACTAGTCATGCAGGGGCTGTTAAACTGGTTCCCAACTAGTTCAACTGGTTGAGAAAAATTATGAAATTTTAACATCAGATTGCCCAAAGAATAAAGAATCCAAAAAAAAAAAAATGGCACCCAATTCCGAGCTCAGATGAGGGAGAACCGGCTGAAACAATGCAATGTGTTTATAAAACAGGGCTGGTCATGCAGAACCGGTTGAAATGGTTCCCAACTGATACAACTGGTTGATAAAAATTCTAAAATTTTAAAAAAAGATTCCCCAGAGAATAAATAACCCAAAAAAAGAAACGATGCTCAATTCCGAGCCTGGATGAGGGAGAACCGACCGAAATAAGGCAACATGTTTATAAAACAAGGCTGGACATGCAGGACCTGTTGAATCGATTCCCAATCAATTCAACTGGTTGAGAAAAATTCTGAAATTTTAACAAAAAATTCCTTAAAGAATAAGGAATCCAAAAAAAGAAACGACACTCAATTCTGAGGCCGTATGAGGGAAAACCGGCCAAAACAAGGCAACATGTTTATAAAACGGGGCTGGTCATGCAAGACCGGTTGAACCGGTTCCCAACTGGTCCAACCGGTTGAGAAAAATTCTTAAATTTTAGCAAAAGATTTCTCAAAGAATAAGGAATCCAACAAAATAAACGGCACTTAATTCCGAGCCTGGATGAGGGAGAACCGGCCGAAAAAACGCAACGTATTTATAAAATGGGAGAATGATTCAAAATAGATTTTTAACATGAACAAAATCAAATGGGATCAATGGCATCAACTGAATGAAGATCATGGCAAACACACAAAGAACCAATTTCAACATAACAATTTGTGGCCCTTTTTGTCCACACCAATCAATAAAGCACTAAGCATTCTGGAACGACCAGAAAGAGGAACCGAATGCAAGCAAGAATTCTATGAGGAACCAGAAACGTACCTGAAGAACCAGCCTTTGAGAAGTGCTCCTTTAACTCCAAGTGAGATTGATTCTTCTTCTGCATAATCCGCTCAAGACCGATGATCGTGATTTCCTTTCCTCATTTCTAAAGCAGACAAAAATTCCTCTCTTCTCTTTTTTCTCAAGATCTTTCTTTCTTTCATTTCTCGTTATCTATGTGTTTCTTTAAAAAACCTTTCCAATTTTTCTCTCACACCTCTCTTTTTCCCTTCTTCCTCTTTTCCTCCAGGTCACCTAGACCCTCATAAACTCTTATGAATTTTCCCTCCCACGTTTTTCTTAGTTCCCCTTCTATAGTCTCTCTTCTTAGGATCCTTCTTTTTTTTCCCACCCCCTTTTTTTTTTCTCCAGGTAAAAAACCTCTCAAACTTCCTTTTTCAACCTCTGCACCACCACATTTTCCTCCCCCTTCAGCTCTGAAAATCCACCACTTCATCTTTGGAACCCCCCCAACACATTTAGTTCTCTTTTTTCCAAGGTGGGCAGTTGCCCCTCATAACTTTAACATGCCTTACTCACCAAGAATCCATATGGGTTCAACATGGGTTATAATCTCTCCACAAAATGGCCCAAATTGGACCTAAAACTATTCCCCAAGCCTATCTGGAGCACTCGGGCTCAAACCAACCAGAAATAGGGCATCAAAAGAGCAAAAAATAGTGCCATTTACCAACAGCCCCGATGAACCAGTCGACCACCTCAAAAAAAATTTTCCGAACTGGTCCACCATCCGGATGAACGGTTGAGAAAAATTCTGAAATTTTGATAAAATCTTCGTTGAAGAATAAGGAATCCAACAAAAAAAACGGTGTGCGATTCTGAGTTTGAATAAGGGAGATATGATCAAAACAAGCCCAGGTGCTTCGTATTCGAACATGCTCCTACGAACTCCAACTGAACTGAAGTTTTGGGAGAGACCTCACTTTCTTCCTTTAGCATGATGTGAACAACTAAGGAGTTGGTCATGATAGCACTCCAAAATGAACTACACACTCGTACTACATTGGACCGCAGATGAACCTACACAAGGCTCAAAAATTGATCAAGCCCAAAAGAGGGGTCATGGCAATGCCATACGAAGATATTGGGTGCATGTGACACCCATAAGATAAATGCAAGTGTTGAAGGATAAAATTGAGGGTCTACAAGGTGTCACAAGATTTGCAACATCATATTTGACTTTGAGGCACTTTTATGAGACTAAAATTGTGCTAAGGGTAATGTTTGCTTTTAAAGAGTGGCAAATGAGTCAATATTATAGGAAGGTAAATGACATAAAAGTTAGGAATATTATTCTAACTGATTAAACATTTTGGCCATCCACTAAATATTACTTGAAGTGTGTACTACCATCGGTGAAAGTGTTAAGACTTGTGGATGGGGATGTGAAACTTGATATGGGATATATATATCTATGGAGCAATGGATAAGGCAAATGAACAAATATAATAAAAATTTCATGGAGTGAAAAAAATATGATCAATCTCTTTGGGATATTGTTGATAGAAGATGGGGTATGCAATTGCACAGGCCTTTACATGCAATTGCATATTATCTTAATCTAAGGTAAACATTAAATATTATTTGCATTCTCAATTATTTGTCTCTTCTATAGTTGTTTTAGGCTTTGACCTTTAATAAATAAATTTTTATTTAAAATGTAGATTTCATTATTCTCCTAAATTTAATGTGGATTATGAGATCAAAATGGGGCTCTATGGAACGATTCAAAGAATGTGTCTTTCTTTTGGTTATCTTATATATTTATATAATAATAAAGAAAGAAATATAGTATTTTTTTTTTGGAACATTGCATATACACGTGTAATATATATATATAGATATATATATTATAATTTGCAATGTATCATACGACACACGATATGTCATGATACAAGATAAACTTTTTTAACAAAATGGTACACGTTATGATACACATTTTGACAACTATGTATATGCATATTTTTGCTACTAATGTAATTTTTTGTGGAAGAACTGATTCTTTGATTTACAAGTTTGAATCAATGATGGTGAGGTAACACTTTCACCTTATCCTTTTTACTTGTTATACACATTAGGGGTAATGTGTAACTTAGGTTGAAAAAGGAAGGCATTGATGCCTCATTTTTTTATTTATTTATTTATTTTGTTTTTAACTTTTCGAAATCCTTTGATTTTTTTTTTTAAATCCCTTATGTTATTTTTATAATTTAATGTGGTTCATGTCTTACCATAGTGACCCTTAAATATTATTACATAGGATATTTTCAAGTAGGATGCTTTTCTTTAGCATTTGAGATGAAATATAAATAGATAAAAAATACTAGTTCAATTATCTTATCTTTTTATACCTAGAATCGAAGATACGCTTAACGGATTCACCTATATTAAAGTGAAAGTTCCCATGAGAAATTTCATAGGTTCTCTAAGCTCTCATGAATATCCTGTTAGGATAGAGATTTGGAACATATCACATGATGTAACAAATTTAAGTTCATTAATAAATTTATTTACTTTTGATTATGGTTCCTATCACTTGCATTGCACATGAATTAGGTACATTAAAAGTTATATGAAATATATAAATCATGAGTTCCTTGCAAAATGATCAATTGTTCACAATCAATTCATTGATTAAGGCAATCTAGTAGAGATTGTAATACACTACCTATTAATTGGAGGGATGACTTGTCTTGGCCATCAAGATGATTTTCTCATTGTGAGTGCAATAGTCTATATAATTACCTACGATGAATCATGACATTAGTTATTAGATAGTCATGATTCATCAAACTACTATACTTCATTGACTTTCAATATTAAGAGGATATTGAGTTTGTGCTAAAGTTAATAGGAAGTTTTAACCTATGAGTGAGATTATAAGGTAATCATATATTCCTTATGAATTTGGTCACTATTGATGGAGGTTAGTGGCAATACGTATTCTCAATAGAGGTACTATGATATCTTATAAGAATGAGATAGTGTGTTACCTTAAGTAATCCTAAGGGCATGTAATTAAGAAAACTATGGTCATCATATATAGTCATTCCTTAATTGAAATTTGACATATACTCTTTGTGAATTAGAGTATGTCAATTGATCACATAATAGGAAGATATATAACTCAATAATTTGAGAGGTAATCTTGAGAGGTTAATAGTATATGTCTCATTAGATTACAAACGTCAATTCATAGTTAGTCTACATATAGTGGATAGGAGGTCACGAACTTGAGCTTTGCCTTGTTGTTATATCATAAGATATAAAGTGTAGTTGACTCTTTTTAGTTGAGTATTGAGTCAAATTCAGGATTGGATTGGAGTCAATATTTCTTATAAGCCTCAATGATCCTTGTTCAAGCTCCTAATTCATTATGACACATTTATTTAAGGGTAGTTTAGGTTTATAATTTATAGGTGTGCATAAGGGCATTTTGGTTAAAATGCAAGGTTATGCTAGATTTTGTGAATGATCTTTCTAGATTAAGTTAATTAATTAATTGGATCCCAAAAGGGCTAATTAATTAATTAGGATCCAAGTGAGTTGTATGAACTAACTTAAGCCCAAATTGGGCTCAAGTCACTTAAGCTTATAGGAAAACTTATATAAACTTTTTTCGGGGTTTAGGGCTTCAAGTTTTGCCATTGTTTTCCAATCTCTAGAAAGGAAACCTTAGCCAACTGTTTAGAGAGAGAGAAGACCACCATTATATTGTCTCAAGATTCATGGAAGGAGTGATAGTGGGTGACAGATCATTGGATCTACAAGATCTACAACGCTTACAGACTCTCTTCTTCAAATTGGATTTGATTTGAGAACATTTACATCATATATATATATATAACTCAAAATCTCTTGACCTACTTCTATTATGGTTTTTGAATGATACCTTTTTGTTGTGCATTAGATCTAAATTGCCTTAAAAATGGTATGCATGCATCTTACGAGATCCAAGATCGGAGAATAGAGTAAGTCAAGGCTTTGAGCATATCCTATTCACACCGTTTTGATTACATAGCTATGAGTAGAGAAAATAGTCTGAAAAGTGGTTTCCTAATCAACAATAAATATATTTGGTTCATAAAAATATCATTTTCACATTCACAACTTATCCTATGACTTGTTCATAGCCCAAAGGAACTTGATGCATTGAATTTTCGCATTCTTCTTTTTGTTATGCTTCTTTTTTGCATTAGTTAATTCATGCAATCCACGGGAGATTGAAGTAAAATTACTTGAGTCGGTACCCCATATTGGAAGTGCGATAAGAAAAAAAGGTAGAAGGAAATTTCGAGCTCTCGTTTGTCACGGATACAATTCCAAGCATCAATATTTGTTTCTACATAAAGTGGAAATGTTCCTTCATATTAAAAAATAAAATGAAATAAATATTTTTTAAACTCTTAGAACCAAAGGAGAACTCATTTTCATAGGAAATAAAAAAAAGAGAAAGAAAAGCCCTCTCCCAAAAAAAGAAAAAAAAAAAAGAAAAAAAGAAAAAAAAACTAGAGCGGGTATCGTTGAAAACGTACTAGAAGACTGTAGTAGTTGCTTGTAGTTGAAGTGCATCATCACAGGTAGTAGACTGTAGTACCCTGGAGGCAAAGCTTTATGATGGATCCTGTTACACTAAGATGATATCTTAGTGGGGCTGGGATCTTCTCTAAGGCAATGATTAACGCATCAGCCTGAACCCAATAAGTTTACTTCTTCGTTTCCTACATTCTTATTCTTGTCTTCTTGTCTGCGTGTTTAGTAGGGTACCTTAGTTCAAGGATAATTTTCAACCACTATGTTCTAACAGCTTAAGCATGGGAGATCATGTTTGGGTTGATGTTTGATCAAGTCAAAAGTGTTGAAAAAATACTTTAGTCTCTTGTAGGACCTGGGCTACTAGCCAAGTATTAGGTGTACTACCCATGCATTGGTAGACAAAGGAGAAGGGTTTTGACTAGCCTTGTGCTACTAGTGCTGGCTTAAATGCACTCCCAGCCCAATAGGCAACATAAGGTGTTCTTCCAGACCATGAACTTTGAGCTACTAATTACCGGGCAAAAAACATGTACGTACATTCTCTTCTTTGTTTTTGAGGTTCTTGAAAATCCAATCTTAAGATTAAGTGAAAATTTGATGTAACAGATCAATCCATGCGCATTGTGTTTGGTTGGGAGGACATCATCTCAGATAATCCATGTTCTTCATATTGTGGTGAATTTCGAAGTGATTCTGAATATCAACCCATAAGCTTGCATTAACAATGGTATGATTGAAAATTGTGAGGCTAAAAATGGATTAAAAATTAAGTTGTGAGATAGGTTAATTGATATATAGCGTATAGCTTGTGGTTAGAGATCTTGATAAGGATCATATTGATGAAGATAATTGAAAATTTCAACCTATAATCATTAAGGTTGCATTATTCTTCATGCTTAACATAAGAGATTCTGGTTCGATCATTGAAAAGCTTCTAACGTCATCATTCATTGTCACATCTAATCAACATGTAAAGATAAAAGAGGAAACATACAATGTGTGTGCATGTGGGTGCATTTGTGTGCATGCATGTTCATCCAACCAAAATCCAAGCTAACCCACAAACAATTGGGTGGGAAGGGCCACTCCTACCACTTGCAAGTAACCCACCCTCTCACCAAGAAATCAGGATGTGAAATCAGGATGTGTATACACATATAGACATGTCAACAAGCAAGAGAAGAAGGTAAAGGAGGACAAAATAGAAGTCAATGTTGGAGATGGAACTTTTAAGAAATTCCCACTTTCCCTCCGAAAATGTGGATCTTTAATTAAGAGGGTTGACAATAAGCAATAAGGGGTTTTAACCTAAAAGAAAATTAGGTATTTAATTAAATTTAGAAAATATTTTTTAAAAATAAAAAAATTACTTATAATATTAAAAATTTATTTGAAATATTAAAATATCAATTATAATATTTTATGAAAAAATATAGATGATTCTCTTAAAAATACTTTCAGAGAAAATACTTTCACTAAAAATATATCATGCGCACTGATACCGCACTTAGGTGACAGGAGCATAATTCGAGTTCACTCGAGAGGCCTATGAGGATAAGGACAAAGGATCTTTTTGATATCACATTCACTTCTCCTTTCTCCCACTGCAGTCACTTCCTATTGATTAATATCTTTTTAGTCACCCAGCTGCCACAACCACAATGCAACAAAACTCTAGGCATCTCTAGTAAGCCCCTCTCCATTTTCCATGGAAGAAGAATGAGCCATTTATGTTTTAAAGAAAAAAAAAAAGGGAGCTTGGTCTTGAGTTGGTTTTGACTAAAATTGCATTACTGCCATGGAGTCTGCACTTTTTTTCTATATTTGTATGAATTGATATTATTACATTCCAATTCCTTTTATTCTATGGCATCACAAACCCAATGAAAGATGATATTTTTCTATTTGTTTATAAGAATGCATTTGTCGGTAATTCTAAAAAATGTTCATAATATTTTTAATATTTTATATTAAGACAAAAAATTTTAAATATTAAAAGGATTAGAAATATTTTTTAAAATTATTGTCAAACATACTCTAAATCAATTTCAAATTTGTTTATACTTTTCATCAGTGGCCTATTTGGGGATTGACTTGTATTGACTTTTAAATTTAATTTATACCTTGAAAAAGGTTTCTTGTATAATTTATTTTATTTTGAACCTTGATTTAGATTAGTACGATGACTCAAAACAAACAGTAACCCACACATTTGATAAAAAGAAAAAAGAAAAAATTCCATAACACCTTCACAAGATTACAAAACTACCTGTAACATCTCAAATGCTTTTCTCTTTTTCCCTCTATATATACACCTCATTTCGTCCGGCTTTCCAATCCATCATACACATAATTCACCAGGAGGGAGTGTATGTTTGAAATGGGGTCCATTCCCTATGTAGTAGAAGACTTCCAAGGTGTCCTCCAAGTCTACAGTGATGGCTCCACTCTCCGGTCCGCTACCCTACCCTTCAACATTCCTGTCCACGACGATGGCTCCGTCATCTGGAAAGACTGTGCTTTCGACAAACACCACAATCTCCACCTCCGACTCTATAGGCCGGCAGTGTCCGACGCCACTGCCAAGCTCCCAATTCTCTACTACCTCCATGGAGGCGGCTTCTGCGTCGGCTCTCGCACGTGGCCCAACTGCCATAATTGCTGCCTCCGGCTAGCTTCGGGGCTTCATGCCCTTGTCGTGGCGCCAGACTTTCGGCTGGCACCGGAGCACAGGCTGCCGGCAGCTATGGACGATGCTTGGACCTCGCTCAAGTGGCTGCAGACTCAGGCTTTATCTAAAAACTGTGAAGCATGGCTGAGTGAAGGGGTAGACTTGGAGAGGGTTTTTGTAGTGGGCGATTCATCCGGAGGGAACATGGCACACCACTTGGCGGTTCAACTGGGGGCCGGTTCGCCGGAGCTGGAGCCGGTTCGTGTACGAGGTTATGTGTTGATGGCGCCTTTTTTTGGTGGGAGTGTGAGAACAAGATCCGAGGAGGGTCCAAGTGAAGCCATGTTGAATTTGGCGATCCTTGACAGGTATCTTACTCTGCTGTTAAAAGCCTCTTGTCCTTTTTTCTTTCTCTTTTCTTTTGGTTTTTTTTTTACCTATCTTATATTTTAATATTTGCATTTTTATAATATTTCTTTTTTAAAAAAAAAATTAATACAAGAAAAGAAAATAGCAGGATCTAACACGAGAACTTTTTAGATGCTCATATTAAACAAAAAAAGAAAAAGCTTTAAAAACATTTTAAAATTTTGAGATATAAAAAAATGGTTACTACCTCAAATGTTAGAATTTAAATATCTCTTTTGATGATCAGATTGTTAAAAATAAATTAAATTCTATATTATGCTATATGCTATATAAGTTTTATATTTTAATATATATATATGATTCTATCTTAATGAATTAACGTTTGTAACTTAACTCGTACTCTAAATTTGGTTCTAATTATTAAATATGTTATTTGAAATTTGTTCAAATTTAAATAAAAATCCGATAAAAAGAAACTTTAAATTCAAAGTAAATTTTAAAATTTTCAAGATATTTATAATTAAATAAAATTTTAACCTAAAAAAATGAAGAAATTAAGAGATTAAAAGTAATTATTACATTATCGAGGCAAGAGAATCTCATGTGTCCCATTCAACTATGCATAAGTCATTCGCATCCCCTGTATCACACAAGGATGACAAAAAAAAAGGTATCCATTTGAGAGGTGGTCCATAAGTTTTTAGTGGTGCACCAAATTGGAATGGAATAATGAGCCATGAAAATAATAAAAAAATTGACTACTAAAACGATGAAAAGTTATTGGGCATCTTAAATAATGTAACATCACCATCTTATAAAAGAAGGCATAAGGTGGAAAATCATTCATAGGAATCTTGGACTGTGATTGAAATTTTGGTTAGGAAAAAAGTTTTGAAAATGACATGTGAACACTTCAATCCCCTTGTAATAGAATAAGAGTCATCTACCACTATGGTTCGATATAGCCTCCACATTGGTCTGTCTTTTCAAATAATTGTAGAGTACGCATTATTCCACCTGCTCTACAGTTTTTCTTAGTCAACCCTTTGGGAATAAAATAGGTGACATGCCCAAAATCTCGTGTGAAATTTCCAAATGGAGGCACCTCTTTGATTCTCAAAATTTTGTTCATCATATTTAATTTATAAAATTAGTGGCCTTATTAATAAAATATCATGTCACCTTATCCTTATTACCAATTAATTTATTTATTTTTAAATTATCTACTCCTATCGTATTATCAATGAAATGTCATATCGTATTTCAGATACGATATGTATGTTATCTTGTCTTTTTCTTTTGTGTGTTATACTATATTTAATTAATTAAACATATAACTTAAAAGACCGATATAATAAAACTATTATAATGATTCAGAGTAGACTTTTTTAATAATTTTGTGTGAAGTAATAAAGCTAATTATTGTTGTGTTATTATTGTGTTTAATGATGTTGGATTAACGTTATGATTAAGAAACCATTTGAATAGTAGCTTTTTCAGTTATTAGTAATGATTAATTAGGTATATATATGAGGCAATGTACTTTTGGAATATGATGACTTAAGAAATGAATAGTATGATACATATCACATGTGATTTTTAGTGAAGTATAACTAATTATTAATGTGCTTCATATGATTAGAGTATCATGATTGACAATTTATTTGAATTGTAACCCAATTAAACTATTGATTATTAGGTATGCAACAATATCACTCCTTTGATAAAGTGAGATTCAAAAAATGAACCCTAAAATGGGTACGTAAGTCATCGGATCAATGATTAAGAATGCGTTTGATAATGTTTTTTTATTTGAAATATTTTTTATAAAAGTGTTTTCTCATAAAATGTTTTTAGGAGAATCATTTATAAAATATTTTTCCAAAAAACATTATAAGTAATTTTTTATATTTTTAAAAGTATTTCCTAAATTTCGATAAATACCAAATTTTCTTTTTCTTTTTTTAAAAAAAAACTTTTTGGGTTAAAAGTGTTTCTTAGAATCACCACTAATTTATATTCTAAAAATGTGTTTGACAATAATTTTATGAAGTGTTTTTTATATTTTGAATACTTGAAAAACACTTTTTAAGTTAAAAGAGTTTTCTAAAAATACTGTTAAATACACTATAACAGTCCGTTTGATAGTGATTTTAAAGAACGCTTATAATATTTTTAATACTTGAAATTTTTTATTATTGAAATGTTAAAATGATTAAAAACATTTTTTTAAATTACTACCAAATACACTCTAATTATAATATAATACTTTTTATGAGCCACAAATTCTTTTCAAAATGGGGCCAAACATTTCTTATTTCAAAAATTAAAATTTTTAGGAAAAAAGTTAAAAATTTTATTAGGGTATTATATTATTCTTCAAAAAAATTATAATAATATATTTTGCTTTACTTCATAAAAATCAATTATCAAGTAGAACAAAAAGACAACACTTAATTAAAACATGGTGTGCAGGTTTTGGAGACTATCAATACCAGAAGGCGGCACAAAAGATCACCCATTGGCAAATCCATTTGGCCCTGCAAGCCCAGACCTAGAACCACTGAAGCTTGATCCCATCTTGGTAGTGGTAGGTGGAAATGAACTACTGAAAGATAGGGCAGAGGACTATGCAAAGAGGTTGAAAGAGATGAAGAAAGATATTGAGTACGTGGAGTTTGAAGGAAAAGAACATGGCTTCTTCACTAATGACCCTTACTCAGAAGCTGGGAATGCAGTTCTGCAACTCATCAAACGTTTCATATCCTAAAATTTGTGTTAAGATCCATCATTATGTTAGTGAGAACTCACTATATATTTTCTTTCAACATATTCCCTTGTTACAATAACTAACTATTTACTTACTAAGACCTTTCATTATCGAAAGTTTATATTAATACATCACTTTAGAGATTATGGATGCATGCTTCTCATATTAAAAGATTTTTCATTGTGGAGAATGTAAAACCTTATGTGAACTAATTGGGCGAAGTATCCATTAAAATAATAGAAAGAAAGAAACTACTAATGCACATGATACCAATGAACAAGTAGGAATCATACATTTCATTAAAAATGTTGCAACATGTCTCACCATACAAGGCTTAAAACCTAATAAGAACTACTTTAACTATTATTGGTTTAACCATAAGGCTAAAGGTTTCATTGAAATTAAAACCTGCTACTTGATGAAATCCTTTACTATCAATCTAGTCTTATATTTTGTTATTATCCCATTTGCATTCATTTTTCACCTTAAAAACTCATTTACAACAAGTAGCTTGTCTTCCCGAAGGTAAAGACAACAAAAACCAAGTTTAATTGTTCATTAATGTCCTATATCCATCTTTCATAGTTGTCTTCTAATGAGGTGTAGCTAAAGTTTCCTTTATCGAGTCTAGTTCTCTTGTAGCTACAAGAACCTTGGGCTTAAAGATGCCATTTTTTAAGCTAGTCATCATACCATGAGTATTACCTCTAACTCCATAAATGAACCCTTACACAACTAGTTGTTCATTAGCAAAATAAATTTTTTTATTACAACAAATTATATTTTTGGAAAAAACATCATATTGTAATAATTTTTCACATTGGAATTCAGGAGTATGAGATTGGTTATTGGAAATAGGAAGAAATGGAGAAAAAAAAAATGTTTTAAGCATTTGATTGAACAAGAACATGAAAACTTGGATTAGATTCAAAGAAAGATAAAATGTGAGCTAAAACAAAGGACTATGACTAAGTAGAAGAGATGATGTTGACTTGTGAATCTAAATTTTGAGCAAACTTAGCAAATAGAAAGGTTGTTTCATCAAATACAACACCCTTGGAAATGAAAATTTTGTCGATAGGATCTAAGTATTTATACCCCTTGTGATTGAGACTATAGCTTAGGAATATACATTCACATAAATTAAATTGCAACTTATGTCTATTGAATGGATAAGTATGAGGAAAACATGAACAACCCAAGATTTTAACATGTAATCAGGTTTGGCTTTAAATAGGGGTTTTCAAAAGAGTTTTATTGTTTAAAATAGATGTTGGAAGTTTGTTTATAATACAAACAGTAGTTTTAAAGATTTCATCCCAATACTTTAAGAGCATTAAGACTTTGTCTAGAAGTGTTAATCTAGTTTCTACAATATGGCGATGTTTTCTCTCAACTACCATGTTTTGTGCATGCGTATGGGGGCAAGAAACTTTATGTACAATGCCACATGTTTTGAGATAATCACTAAACACTCAATATTCATCACCCCAATCACTTTGAATGGCCTTGAGTTTGTGGCCAAGTTGCAGTTCAGCTTGAGCTTGAAAATTAAGGAAAGTCTGGAAAGCACCAGATTTATTTCTAAGAAGATTGATCCAAGTAAACCTAGAGTATGTATCTATAAAATGCATGTAATAGAAGTACTCATTTGAAAATTACATTGAGGAAGGAACCCATAAGTCAGAATGAATAAGTTGCAATAGTTTTAAATATTGAATGTTAGAAAGACCAAAGGGAAATTTATGAATTTTCCCTAAGAACAAGCTGAACAGAAATGTGGAATTTTATTAGGAATAAAAATTGAAACACATCCTTTACAATTTTAGCAAAGGGATGAGCTAGCCTACCATGCCAAACATCAAAAGAAGAAGATGATTTACATGAAATTTAAGCACTTTGTGCATTAGTCTTTTGAACAGCAGGTAGAGTCGAGTTCGAAACTTGAGCAAAAAAGCAACAAGGAGATGAAATTGTGGGAACATTTGAAATACTGCAAGTTTTGGATTGTAAGTTCTTAGTAGGAATCTTTAGATTAGAGGTATCAAAAACAAAAAGACTTTGCTTAAGTTTTTCTTGCATGTGAACCTATTTGAAAACCTAATCTTTGACAAAACACAAGTTAGGATAGAACTCAAAGAAAACCTTATTGTCTTATGCAAATTTAGACACACTCAATAGGTTTTTGGTTATAGATGGAACATGAAGCAACTGGTTTAAGGAAAGAATTCTAGAATTAAATGGAGAATGAAAATTAGAATTTTCAATATATTGAATCGACAAACTTGAGTCATTGCCTAGAACATTTACTTTTTATTTCTCACATTTCTTATTAGTTCTCTTGTAGAGATATCCTACCAACTAGGTTAATTAGTGTGTCTATGATTATATTGACTTCAATAAGATCCTAATGCCTAGGCCGATGATGTCATACTTTATGTTAGTTTTTCTACAAGTCATGAAATGTGGCTCTAAAGAATCCTTACTTTCTTTCCTAAATGTTTGCAGCTTTTCACTTCGACCTAATTAGAAACTCTTCATGAAGTCATGGATCCAATTGTTCTACTCTATTACAACTTCTAATTACTTTCTTTGTCTTTGTCAAGAGCCAATTAAGAGAAACACATGATGTAGAATAAGAGTTTCACATTGATCTTCTCTTCTTTCTTGATCTTTTTGTCATAATTGGTTCTTTTTCCACCTAAATCTAGTTTCCAATTAAGGTTACCAACACTATAAATTTCTTGTGGATGTACGTAGTTAAGATATTTTACTTGCTTCCATGTTTTAATTATCCATATAACTATAATAATGTCATTTAATTCATATACTTTATATGCTTGTATGATTTCTTACTTGCCTTGGAAAGATGAGTTCTTTAAGGATCAATCCAGTCTTTGCCCATGTTAGTATCAGTGTAGTTGTTACTAGTTGGAAAGATTACTATTATTAGACTTCCCTTTTCTTCTAGGATGCCACTATTGTGTTCATTAAAATTTCTAGTTGTTTCACACAAATTGTCCTCTATTACTATTTTTTTTTTTTTTTTTTTTTGTGCAATCTTGGTTGGATAGTAGCATGTTGGGTTGAATTTATGTTGCTTTCTTATTTTTGAAAAATAAAAAACTAATCATTAATATTGGTTTTTTGTACAGTAATGAGTCAAAATGTTGAAACTAGTAGGACAAATTGGATTGGTCTCACCCAAAGAAAGCACTTTATTAATCTTTGCCTTCAAGAGGCAAATAGAGGCTTTCGATTAAGTGAAGGTTTAAAGCCTAGTGTTTGGCCTCAAATTGCTAAAGAATTGGATAAGTTACTTAGAAGACACTATACTTCAAAACAACTTAAGAACGGGTAGGATTACATGAAAAGGTGATATCTCACTTTCAATAAACTAATGACTATTGACAAGAAATGGTTACTACTCTATAACCAAAAAATTTGATTGGTCGGTTGAAAGATGGGAAGAATATTTCCAAGTAGTTTTCTTATGGATTGGAGTGAATTTTTAAAATGATTCTCTTATATATGTATGTGTGACTAATTCATTGTTTATCTTATAAAATAGAAATATCCAGAAGCTAAACAATTATGTTTTAAATCATCAACAAATGATGATGAATTAGAGGCATTGTTTGGAGTAAAAATTGAAGCTTTGAATGAGTAATAGATTCTAAGGTTGAGGAAGGAATCATCAATACGTTATACATCTATGCTTAGTGAAACTCTCACTTAATTTAAAGGAAGATGAGAATTTGCCAAGAAATACTAATGAAGAAGTGCAAGGTTCTAAGAAAAAATATAAGAAATGAAAGAAAGAGCAAACTCAAGAAGAAATAAATAGAATAATAAATGTGTTGAAGAATTTGGAAAGACCCTTAGTGAAAGACTGCATGAAAACTTTGGGGAGACTCTTAACTTATAAGGATCCATTATATTGTGTGGCAACCAATGTGTTTTGTAAGAAGAAAGAGTATAGAGAGTTGTAGATGGATATGGAAAGTGACCAAGAGCATATGAGAAGGATTTAAAACTTGCGAAAATGATTGTAAATATTTGTTTTGGATTTGTATAATGAATATGGTATATTGCTTATATCATGATTATAATGCGGTACATTTGGTTTGCTTATTTTGGATATTTGATATATTTAAACTTTTGTAGTCATAAGACTTTCTCTTTACATTTTATTAAAAAGATTCACTCTTATATTACTTTCTCTCTACTTTAATGATTTTAAATAGGTATAATATAAGTTATTAGTTTTTGCATGGCAATGGAAGCATGATGCAATGAATAGAATTATGTAAAAATAGAAGCATTACTTATATATTGTTATAAACTATTTATTATATTGTTATGCTTTTATCTCATAAATATTTTTTATATATAATAAATATTCTTATGAAAAATCCTTCATATCACAAGCTATTCAAGTTCATCATCATCAAATGAAGATGAAGATATAAAGTTAGAGGTTAGAGTTAAAAGTGTTTTTTTATTAAAATAAAATAAAATAAAATAAAATAAAAAAAGATTGGTTGTATTATCACTTTAATCATTAGGTGACTCATCCATTTATAAGAAACGAGTCTTTATATTATCATTTACAAGTTCACTTTTCATTCAAGAGCTTTTAGGTGATTCATCTAGCATATTTTCTTAACTAATGTGGATGGGGAAAAAAATGAATTTATTTCTCTATGTTACATATTTCAAGAAAATTATGGCTGGCTAATAGTAAAGATTTGAATGATAAAGAGAAAATGATCATATTTTTAATGACTATTAGTCATAATTTTAGGAATTGATTAATTAAGGATAGATTCCAATGGTCAAGTCAAACAATTCACAAATACTTCAATGAAGTTCTAGTGGCTATGGTGAAATTCTTAAAAGAGATGATTCCTCCTCCATCATTCAATAATAGTTTAAATGATATCTCTTATCATCCACTAAGGAAAATTTTAAAGATATATTATTTTTATTAGTAATTATTCATATCATATTTATATTATTCTCATATAAAAAAATATTTATGTTTTAAAAAATTATTAACATATAGGGTCTTGTTGGAGCAATTGATGGGACTCTTATCCATGCATGCATTCTTGTTAAGTAACAACTACCATATTGAGGTCGTGAGAGAGCACAATGTTTTCAAAATGTTATGGCAATTTATGATTTTGACATGATCTTTAGCTATTTTGTTGTTGGATGAGAAGAAACAACTCATGCTTCAAGAGTTTTGACTTAATCTATTTATAGCCCACATCATAATTTTCAAATACCTCCAACAAGTAAATCTTTTTATATTCATTTTATTGAATATAATTTGTATTTATTCATAATACTAATCAACTTAACACTTATTTTTTTAGATAAATATTATTTAGTTGGTGCAACATACACACACACTTGTGGTTTCATGGCACTATATTGTAATGTATGATATTAATTGAGTGATTTTTGTAGTAGTGGTCAAGCCATACAAAAAGAGAAGACATTTAACTAATGCAATGCAAGATTAAGAAATGTCATTGAACATGTTTTCGGTGTTCTTAAGGCACAATTCCCAATATTAAAGAGAATGGCATTGTATTTGTTTTCCATTTAAACAAAAATCATTATCACATGCTTTTTCATTCACAATTTTCTTTTGAATTCTTCAATTGTCGATATATTATTTTTTGAATATGACAAATGAAGTGCTTGAATTGGAAAGTGACAATGTAAATCAATCCTCAACAATAGGTAGCTTTTTTGTAGCACCTGATAAAGTATTCATGCAATAGCTTCAAGACCAAATTTCAAATGAACTCTTTCAAGTATTGAATTAACTTATCAATTTGGTGCTTTTACCATTGTAAAAAATGTGATTTATATTTTGGATATTAACATAAAATGCATTGTCTTTGGATTTTTGAAAAGATGTGAATTATTTTTTCTTTTTAGTCTGATTCAGGTTTTTTCATTCTATTATTTCTTTTTCTTCTTTTTTTTTCCCAAGTTATTAGCTTTAAAAAATATATTATATGATTTTTAGAAATATGTTAAATTAACTTTTGATCGAATGAAAACTTATATAAAAATTAAGGGTCTGTTTGACGATGTTTTTTAAAATTTGTTTTTAAAAATTGCTACTAAAATAGAGAACAAAAAATGGCTTTTTAGAATTTTTTAAAATCAACAGTGTTTGGTAAGATGTTTTAAAAAATAGTTTTTTAAAGCCAACAACAAGAAATTTGTTTGAATGAAATAATTTTTATTGTTTTTAAAGACAATGTATTACTTTTTATTTTATAAAAAATTTATAAAATTAATTTATAATAATACAAAATCAAATTCAAATTAACTCTTATTAAAAAATAAAAATTAAATTTACAATTATATATGAGTTAAAGATAAATATTTTTTTAATTATGAAGCAATTTTTTTTATTGTAGGGAAATAAAAATTTCTATAAGATAAAAATAATTTTAATATTCATTTTTAATACAGATAAGTAATTTAATTATTTTTTAAAAAAAATTTGTTTAATCATCATTTCTCATGTTTTGTTTAGAAACTTTTTTAAAGTTAAGAATAAAAAAAAAATTTAATGCTTTATAAAATTAAGGATATTTGGTAAGTTGTTTTTATAAAAGGATTAAAAAAATAACAACAACAACAACAAAAATATTATAAATTAATTAAATTTAATTGAAGCCTTATTGAAAATAAAATTAATTTTGTAATTACAAATAAATTAAAAATATATATAGTTTTTAATAAAACATAAATATTAATATTATAATAAAATCATAAATTATATTTTTAGTAGAAAATGTACTATTTTATTATATGTTAGAAAAAACATATGTTATTATATTAATAAATTTCTAGTTTTAGTGAATTTATTATTTAAGTTTTTAATTATTTTAAAAAATTAATAAACTTGTTAACAAATTCGACTCACTAAGTCTTATTTAATTTGGAGTTAATTTTTCTAACAAAAAAATTAAAAAATAATAATTTTATGTAGAAGATAAATAATTAAGTGTATGTGTCTTTCTATTATTTTTAAAATTCCAGTAAAAACAACTTTTACTTGTTCTTTAAAAAATGTACTCTATTTCACTTTGTTTTTAAAAACTAAAAATAAAGAGTAATAATTAAGTAGTGTTATGAATTTTTAAAAACTATTTTTTATTTTTAAAAACAGAAAACAGTTTTTAAAAACTTCACCAAATAGGCTATAATTTTCTTAATACATTAAGATGTTGATTTTTAGAACATAAAAAACAAACAAGGTAGTACTTAACAAAAATAAAATAATAAAAAAATAAGCAACTTAATACTTAATATTGTTAAATTCCATTTAAAGTTACATTAAAATAAATTCTATTTAAATTTAAATAAAAAAACAAACAAACACCATCCTAGACTTGGTGTTTGTAGGATTGGCAACAGGGCGGGTTTGGGCGGAGCCACCCCTATCCCATTCCCGTCCCAAGTATATCAATATATTTCCCATCCCCATCCCATACTCGGGGTGGGGCGAGTTAATGGGATCCCATCCCCGTACCTCTTGGGGCGGGACGGGGTCAGGTGTTGGCCTATGCCGCCGGGACCATCAGCAGCATCTTCCAATTCCGAAACAGCTTCAAAATCTCGACGGCCTCCGTCAACACATCGAAGTACTTGATGTTGGTACAGTGGCTGCCGTCGTCCCGAACCACGTGGCTCGGGTGCAAGATCGCCAGAATGAGGACGGTGTCGACGGACATGAAGCACATGAACCCAATGTAAGTACCATCGTTCACGGACGCAACCTTGCTCCGGTTGTAGTTTAGAATGAAGGGGATGAGTCCGCCGATGACGCCCCCCATATTGAAGATGCTCCAGAACAGCGATATGTATGAACCCATCCTCCCCGATGGGGGGTACGACGTCATGATAGCTCCCTGCCCCGCCCAGAGCAGTCCTGCTCCGATTATGAGAATGGTGCCGATGACAATGGCGAAGCCCTAGTGCTGGTAGTGGTTTTAGTAAAGGAAAGAGTCGGTGTAGAGGACGTAGGTTGATCAACTGACTCTTCATCTTCCCCAAACCCCATTTCTCTTCTTACCCATTAGATCAGATCAGATCAAAATCATATTCAAACCCAGAGTCTGTTGGTAATTATAATTTCGGGGCGGGGCGGGTAACTACAAACCCATACCCGCCCCGAACCCGATTCAGGTTTCACAAAACTATCTCATACATGTCCCATACCCGATTAATTTATCTCATACCCATCCCAATAGGAGCGGGACGGGGCGGGTGACCCGATTGACCCGTGAAATTGCCTTTCCTAGGTGTTTGCGAGAAGAAACTTAAACATATAGCTCTGATACTATCTTAAAAATGTAAAGAAATTGAATTGATTATTTTATTCCTCTCTCTCTCTTTCTCTCTCTCTCTCTCTCTCTCTATATATATATATATATATATATGCAACAAGTGTCCTAGGAAAACATTTAGTGGGGTTCACCTAAGTAACTTTCTATGTAGTTATCTCATGTCGGTAATAAAAGAGTGATTATAGTTATCATCATAATATTTAATATAATATAAGTTCAATTATTGATTTTAACGAAGGCGATGGCGGCGGCTACGCACTAAAGTCAATTCTCAATAATATTTTCCACATATATAGAATTAGCAATTTGTGATATCATGACCTTGTAAACTAATATCAACCGTGCTACCAAACTCGTGGCTGCGGTCCAAATTATGGCTTCTCAATATAGTATATATGAAACCAAAATTGGTTAGTTTAATTTAAGAGACTTTTCAAACTTAGGTGATGTTTGGTAAAATTGAAAATCAAATATGGAAAACATCTTGGAGTTGAATTATAATTGTTAAAATTATGTGTTGAATTAACATTAAAAGAAAAGTGTTTGATATTATCTTAAGGTTAAGTATATGTTGAATTTAATTTGACTATTTGATAATGGAAAGAGTCAAAATATGAAAATGATTTATTTTTATAAATTTAACCTTATATTTATTATATAATATCCTTTGAATTATTAAATATTCTATACAATAGTGTAAAATCTCGATAAATTAATAATATCGATTAAAAAAATAAAATGTTCAGATCTCAACTCAAGTCAATGTATTAAATTAATAATTTTGTTAAATGCATAAGATAATAATTTATTTTAAAAATTATTAAGTATCTAAGAAATGTAAATTAATAATTGATGAAATTAACAAAAAAAACATAATATAATATTTATTAATCTTTATAATTAATATTTTTCTCAATTCAACTTTTTCTTATAATCATTGAATTTTCGAAATGTCTTCGTCTTCTGTAGTATTAATTTTTGACACAATATCTTTTTCTTTTAACAGTCTTTTTATCTTCTATAATTGATAACCATATTTTTTTAGAGTGTCGTACATTTTTATGTATTAATTTTTAATTATATCCTTTTTTTTTTTTTTTAGAATTATTTTACCACTTTCCAAACATAGCATTAGTATCAACATGAATCACATGATTACTTTACTAGCATGACTCGTTAAACAAACGATTTAACTCAGCTACCTAAACTCATAACTCGTGTGTGCGCACCAAATTTCGAATTTTGACCGCTACCAAAAGCCTCTTTGCTACCCCTCTCTATATATCCACTTTCGTTTCTTCTATTCCATCGCCAAACCATTTACGTACTCTCTCAAGAAAGAGATTTTCTGAAATGGACTCTGCACCTCATCTAGTGGAAGACTTCCAGGGTCTCCTCCAAGTCTACAGCGACGGTTCTGTCCTCCGCTCCACCACTTTTCCCTTCCACATTCCCCTCCACGATGATGGCTCCGTCGTCTGGAAAGACTCTCTTTTCCACAAACACCATAACCTCCACCTCCGCCTCTATAAGACGGCGGTGTCCCCCACCAAAGGAAACCTCCCGATTCTCTACTACTTTCATGGAGGCGGCTTCTGCGTCGGCTCTCGCACGTGGCCCAACTGCCATAACTGCTGCCTCCGTCTGGCGTCTGGGCTTGGCGCACTCGTGGTTGCACCGGACTTCCGCCTGGCCCCCGAGCACAGGCTGCCGGCGGCGGTGGAGGATGCAGTGAGCTCACTCAAGTGGCTACAAGGTCAAGCTGTATCGGAGGATTGCGAAGAGTGGCTGAGTGAAGGGGTTGACCTGGACCGGGTCTTCGTAGTGGGAGACTCGTCTGGAGGGAACATGGCGCACCAGGTGGCAGTTCAGATGGGGGCCGGTTTGCTAGAACTGGAGCCAATTCGGGTACGAGGTTTTGTGTTGATGGCGCCATTTTTTGGGGGAACAGTGAGAACAAGATCAGAGGAGGGTCCGAGTGATACTATGTTCAACTTAGAACTCTTTGACAGGTACATACTTTGCTCTTCCAAACCTAAATCCATAGAAATAGTAATATTTCATAACCGTTAATTTTTCTCGTCTCCTCCATTAAATACCTCCGCAATTTGAAGGGAGATGGGTGAAAATATCATATAAGAAATATATGAAAAATATTTGATGAAATTTTAAATCAATCTATTTAGTCAAAATATTAATAAAAGTCAATGAAATTAATCATATTTTATAAGTCCAATAATTATATAAAATTTAAACAACATTAAATTTTGAAAAAAGTGATTTATATCAACATTAAAATTTTTTTTTTTTACTCTTATTTTCAATTTTTTTATTACTTTTCCTTGGTATTTTTCCTCAAATGTTATGGATACCAAATATACCCAAGAAGTATTTT
Source organism: Vitis vinifera (assembly GCF_030704535.1). Taxonomy (NCBI): domain Eukaryota; kingdom Viridiplantae; phylum Streptophyta; class Magnoliopsida; order Vitales; family Vitaceae; genus Vitis; species Vitis vinifera. The sequence continues at coordinate 4,231,895 of NC_081812.1, forward strand.
TCTTGGATTCTCCAATACCATTCTTTATTTTTAATTTGATCAATATTTTAATGAATATGAAGAAAATAAATAATTATTGGTGGTAAACAAGTGCAATGAAACAATTAAGTGGCGTTCAAATTAGTTGGTTTGATACGATATGATATTTAGGCATATTTGAGTAATCATTTTTAATATTCAATAAAGCTTGATTTAAGTATTTTCAACCCAAACTCAATTTAAGTTGTACTTAAGACAACCTAATATATATATATATATATTAGGACAAGTTGGTTTGATCCAATATGATATTTAGGAAGATTTGGATAATTATTTTTAATACTTGATAAAACTTAAGTTACGTTTTTTTCAATCTGAACTTAACTTGTATTGCACTTGAATGAAAGTTCGAACAACCTGAATCTAATCCGAACTATCTTATATGGGAATATTTATTTGTTTTTAGATTTCTAAAAAATATTATCAAATTATAATTATATCATAAATCTTCTATTTAAAAATAGATATATAAATTTATTTTTACTTTTTGTTATGATATTAAAATTTTGTCATATTTATTATTTAAATTTTGATATAAATATATAAAAGTAAATTTGAAATATTATGGATGAATTTGGAATCATACACTTTGATGAATCCAATTCAGTTATCTAACTCGATCTTAAAAAATAAGGTTGAGTTAGTTTGGATTAACTCAAGTTACACATTGGATTCGATTACACTCAAATTAATTATTTTTTTAATTTGGGTTGAATTAGGTTAGTCATCAATCCCAACCCACCCCAGTTGAAGGCATGAAGCATTGCGAAGACTAAAATTTTATTTGGATAAAGAAAAGTGTTAGGAGAAATGGTCCATCAAAGAGGAATACTTTTGTGGCGAAGAGAAGTTTTGAAAATAACACGTGGATGCCCCAATTCCAAGTATGCACGTTTACCTTGGATTAGTCATCCACGCGGTTTCCACCCTTCTAGAGAATGAGGACTTTGGACTTACTTTAATTTTTAATAATTTTGTATTTGATGAGCATATGCCCTACTATTATAATATGGTGGTTCCATTAATCAAATATAATAATACTATCTCATCTTTATCCAATTAAATCATAATATAAGGAAATTAAAGGAATCATAGGTTGAAAATGCAGTTTCAGTACATGCATTATAAAATAATAAATTATTTTTGTATATTACTTCAAATTCATTTTATTGATTTTACCTTTATAATATAAAAATTTTAAATATATATAAATTCTTAATTATATTTGATTTTTTTATATTTTTATAGGACAATTAATTATGAGAAAGTCACTTATTTAGTGTTTTTTTTTCTTTTTTTTAGTACTTTCTCGAAACTAAACATTAGCTTTGATCGGTTGTTGGCGAAGAGAGAAAAAAATCATATATTTTAATAATGTGCATACATGTTTTATTTCTTTCAAAAAATAAGATAATGTAATTAAAGAATAAAGCTAAATCCAGATGATTAAAAGCTGCAGGTTTTGGAGGCTATCAATACCAGAAGGTGGGACAGCAGATCATCCTTTGGTAAACCCATTTGGACCTTGTAGTCCAAGCTTGGAGCCACTGAAGCTCAATCCCATCTTGGTGGTGGTTGGTGGTAATGAGCTATTGAAAGACAGGGCAGAGCAGTATGCCAAGAGGTTGAAAGAGATGGGAAAAGGAATTGAGTATGTGGAATTTAAGGGAGAGGGACATGGTTTCTTCACCAATGACCCATACTCTGATGCAGCTACTGCAGTTTTGCCTGTTATCAAGCGTTTTATTACTCAAAACTCCTAGGGTTTATTGTTATGTTAGTGAGAAGTGATGAGTTTCTTCGGTTTTATTCCCTTTGTTAAGTTGGTAAATTAACTATGAGGGCATCCTAATGAAGTACGTACCACTTTTCATGTTGGAGAATGTAATGGCTTTTCAAGTATGAAGAATGTTTGGTGCCCAAGTCTTAAACGCATTGATTAATTTTCTAACACTAGGTAAAAAATGTTATGCCCCATAACTCTTCCTCCGTCACGGTTGGGTAGAATAGTATATCAAGTACAAGTATTAATAGTATAACAAAAATGCGTTCATCATTAATATGCTTGCTCGTGGTAATTATGACAATTATTTGAAACATGTCATATAGGATGTGCCTTTTATCATTGCTTTTCTAAGTGAAAAAGTAGTGCATTTTGATGATACCTAAAAAAAGGAATATTTATTGACATTAAGTAGAAATTTATTGATAACATTTACACGATGAGTCAAGGACTATTAAGTCATATTGCGGAAAACTCAAATATTAGCCCAACTTATCATTCATTTTAACAAAAGGTTAAAAGTGAAGGTAGGTAGCCCTCATGCTATAAACAAAAAGTGTATACATTTGAGTAGTTACAAAAATGAAAAAAAAAAAAATTGGTTTTTATAGATATATCTATGAAAATTTTGACAAAAGATATCAGTAAGACGAAAATTGATAATTATTGGATTGTGAAACCTGAATCAATTTTGTTGCATTTCGCTTGAAATGTAAAGGGTTAAGCTGCATAATCAACTCATGGGAGTCGAGCTCCTCGTTGATCTCGTAGGGATCAAGCTGCTTAGTTAATTCGTGGGGATGAAGGGAGCAACGCCTTCTTGAGAATTTTTTTTTTATGTGATGATTGATGATTTTATCTCTATTATATATTTAACTTTTTTATGTTTAAAGATTTGTTTTTTAAAGAATGCGACTATAATTGAAAAGATCTTTACGAGAGTTTTACCATTGTAACTCTTCTCATTATTTTTATTAGTGTATTTTTAAGTGTCGATGTACTCCGTAGACGTAAAGATCACATCAATTGTTGAACTACATAAAAAAAAATTGTATTTTTCTTTATTTTCTACTAGTGTGCATAGTTTGATTAACCATAAAAACTGATAAATGTTGGAAAAACTAATATATATATATATATATATATATATATATATATATATATATATATATATATATATATATATATAGCGTGGGGGTTTTACATTGTCCAAGAGCATGGGTTGCCTTTTTTGGACCAAGTAAAATATGGGCCTTGAATTGGACTATTAAAAGTTGGGCCGAGATATTAAATACAGACGTACACACGTTATTCCAATCTTATGTCAAGCATCGTGCTTCCATTTTGATATCATAAAATTTTCTCTCTTTTTTTTTTTTAACAAAAAAAAAAAAAAAAAAAAGGTCGTCAGGAAGACCCTTTCAGTTGAACAACGTCATGGAAAAGGAAATTTCATCAGCAATTTCTTGTGTTTGCAACAATACAAGAGTAGCAGACAAATTTTGAAACGTCAAAGGGCTTGGGCAAATGAACATTGGAAAAACATCTGGGGCCCAACTTGCCAATTTTAGGGCACTTGTGTGCTGCCCATTTGTCCAAATTTGACCATATCCATGACACCACCCTCCATTCCAAGATTTGGATTCAACAAGGTTTCTCTTTCTCTTATTTGACTTGTTCCAAATAATTTAAATTATCCTTAAATAACAAGGGTTGTTGAACTTCAATCTTCTATTTCCGTGTAAGTAATAGGAAATAATCAATAAAATTGGAGAATAGTGTGAATAATAATTATTAATTTAATGAGGTATATTCTTATAATAATCCAAAAAAAAGTTTTATAATTCAAGAAGTTTGTCATCAAAATCTGTAAGAATGATCATCAAGTTTCGTATATAAATGATTAATTTAAATGTTTTTTTATATTTTGTATAAAAAGAAAAACTATTAATGAAGTAAATGTTATTTAAAAAAAATTAATGTAAGAAAATTTCAGTGCATGTTATATCTCATATCAAATAGAAGAAAAAGTTTTTATAATTATATAAGTATCAACTCTTCTTAACCTTATAGACTTATTTTAAAGTCATAAGAGTTCTTTTAGATTTAGAGTAGACAATATATATACAATTGGATATACATTTTAAAGTCATGAAGGTCCATTTGATTTTAGAGCAAACAATAACTACATAATTAAATGTATGAGTATGAACTCCTCTTGACCTTATAAACGATTTTTAAAGTTATAAGGACTTCTTTTAATCCAAAACGGACAATATTTACATGGTTTGTGTGTGAGTCAAATAGTATCAAAGTTAATCCTCGATCCCAATGTGGGGCCTCCTATGAACAATATCTACACATTTGAGTGTAGGTTATTACAAATAGTATAAAAGTCGATTATCAACCCCTATGTGAGAGTTTGTTTGATTTTTTTAAAAATGTTTATTTGTTCGACCCCATAATCCCATGAAACACAATGATGATATTGCATTGCATAACCTCGCTATATCTCATGGGAGATGTTTGTGATGTCCTACATCGAATATGAGAGAGATTTAGACACGTTAATCTTGTAGACGCGTTTTAAAACGATAAAGACCTTTTAGATTTAGAACGAATAATATCCATATGATTGGATGTAGGTAATTATCATGCATGTGATATAAAAATTAAAAATAAGAGAAATGTGGGAAAAATAAATAAAAAAATAAGATGTGGTATGAGTATTTGGAAGACGTAGGAGATGCTTTGGGAGGGGAGAAACACCTCCAACCAACCGAATGAATGCTTTTCAAACTTTATTGTCACCACATGCATATCCCTCCCATAATCATAAGATGCCCGGTCTTTCTCAACCAATTCTCCCAAGTCCCAACAAACTTCACGTATTCCTTTTCCTAAGGATAGCTTCCTCTCACCACATGGATCCTTCTAGTGACCTTTCTACAACTATTTTTTTTGTCCACTATTTCTTTTCTACAAATATTAAACATCACTGCTCCTCGAAATTTCCTAGAAAGTGGAAAAAAAAAATCCAAAAGAAATTTATTTCAAATTCACTTTCAGTAAATAAAAAATATATAAGTTATTTATTAAAATTCTAATATACCATCACTATTATTCTTTTGTCTTCCATATTGATAAGACATTCGGAAAAGTAAAAATCCAAAACTTATTAAAAGTTTAAGCTTTGTTTTCGTAATTATTTTTAAAAACAGTTGTTGAAAAATAATTTTTAAAAACTATTTTCTAATGTTTTATAAAATAAAAATCTAAAATATTTTTAATATTTTAAATATAATTTAAAAATAAGTTTTATATTTAGTGTTTTATTTTTAATAATTTTACATATTTATATAATCATTTTTAAAAATAAATTTTAAAAAATAAGTGAAAAAAACTAAAAATGTTATTGGAAATTATCATATTTTTTGTTTTTAAAAACAAAAAATAAAAAATAATTATCTAATTGTTAGACATGGTTTTTTTTTTAAGAATAAAAAGCAGTTTTAAAAAATAGTTATTAAATAAGAATTAAATTTTGATGATAAATTAAATTATCAAATTGAATCAAAAAGCTTAAATTATTGATATTTTTAAAATTTAAAACAGAAAATAAGATGTTAAAATGGTTTTAATACATGTGTTTTTTTTTATATTATTATTTATAATAATGATTGGATGAGGTGTCACCACATTATAGGATCCGAAGGCATCAATAATAACAGCCACGTTAGCTGCTTCTCTTTAGGAAAGCTGCCTGGTCACTAGGTTGCCTTTTCTTCTCAAAAGTCGTGTTTGGATGGAAGGAAAAGAAAAGAAAAATGATGGCATTGATTCTATGCTTTGAATTTAATTAGATTATCAATTCCATGGTAAAGGAAAAGGCGACGTGGGTTCAACTCCACTTTATAACAAGCTCACCAATGTGCTAAACATTTTGATAAGGTTGGCCTTTTGCTATTATTTTTGGATTTTTATTTTTTATTTTTTTATTTTAGTATCTACGTGGATAAGAACTTGGAATGAAAGCGCAATAAAGCTTCTAAGATACACATCATTGCGAGCCATGTCAGCTTCTATCTTACACCTCACAATTTGAATTTTCCATTTCCTTTCCTTCTTCATTTCTTAGATGTGTAGCTTTTCAGTTTTAAATTTGGAAAATAGAAAATACAAATTTCCAATTATAGAAAATAACAAAAACAACGTATCCCATAAATCATTTTATATTATTTTAACTATTTAAATTTGGAAAAAATTAATGGTAGTGATTTTTATTTAAAAAATAATTTAAATATTAATGGCATGTTTAAGAACTGTTTTTAAAAACGGTTTCATGTTTTCCAAAAACACTTTTGATAACAAAAATGTTGTTTTCTGTTTTCTATTTTTAAAAACAATTTTGGTAAATGTTTTCTGTTCTTTAAAATAAAAAAATAAGAAAACATATTTAATAACTAGAAACGGTTTTGTATTTTTTTTAAAAAAGTATGTTATTTTTAGAAAACACCCTTTAATTGTTTTATATTGTTTTCATTTGTTTTTAGAGTTGTTTTAAAAAGTAATTATATAAATAAGTAAAATGATTAAAAATAAAATATTAGATATAAAAAATATATTTTTAAAATATATTTAAAAATATTAAAAACATGTTAAAAATATTTTAAATTTCTAAATAGACTTTTGTTTTACAAAATATCAAAAAATAGTTTTTTTAGAATTGTTTTTGAAAATAATTAACAAACAAACCTAGAATGTTTTCAAAAAATATTTATTAATTTTTTTTATTTGTTTTTTTATTACTGTTTTAAAAAATAATTATACAAATATATATGTTGATTAAAAATAAAATAAAAAATAAAAAAAATAAAATTTCAAATATTTTTAAAAATATTAAAACTTTTAAAAATATTTTAGGTTTTTAAATAGACTTTTATTTTATAAAAATTAGGGAATAATTTTTAAAAATTATTTTTTAAAATTGTTTTAAAAAACAATTACCAAGTGTTAAGAAATTTTAATTTCTATAATTAGTGAAAAAGTTAGGTAACGATATAAATTTTTATTTATTTATTAATTTCACAAAATGAAAACCATTACTAAAGTGAAATGGAGTGATTTAGAGCTAGTAACTAACTGATTATTGGTTAATCGTAATGCCAAATAGGCGCAGAAAATGACACGATTGTGGGTTGTAGTGTCCGATGGATCACACATCATCGGACGATTTCCTCCCCAAAAATTACTTCATTTTCGCTGTTTCTCTTTCATCTCTCTTAAGAAAAAACAAAAACAACAAAAAAAGTTGACACCAAAATCAAGAAAACTCAACCAAAATAACGATTCACAATCTAGGGTTTCAAACCCCTCTCCCTCCCCTCGATTTCCCCTCCCTTTTTTCCTCTCGTTTTCCCTCCATCCAAACACCATTCCTGAGAAATTGCCCCTGCGATTTCACCTCCCACCAAAGCAGGGGAAAAAGTCCGGGTCTGTTTGTTTGTTTGGTTGTTTAGTTGGTTGTCTGACAGATCTTCATGCACCAAATTTTCCTCGGAATATCGGGAGATCAGGTTTTTTTTCTTTCTTTCTCTCTTTCTTTTCTTTTGGTTTTTTCCTTCTTCTCATTTTCCCGGGAAAATTTTTCGCGTCTCCATGTTTCAGCTTTCTTGGATTTCTGAGGTGAAACCCCGAGTTTTCTAGATTGTGGATTGCTAGGGTTTCGTTTGGCTTGGAATTCTTCTGTGTGGGTTGTTGATGTCAGTGGATTTGTTTGGTTGTTGGGATAATGAAGGGGAAAGGGGAAATATAGATTTGAGAGAGAGGGTTTGATAGCTCCGGAATTGTGTTATATTAGATTCTTGATTTGTTCTTATGGTCGAGTTTTTGTGATTCTATCTGAATTTGGTTGATTTTGATGCATTTCGGTTTATGGATTCGCCAGCATCGCCAAATTCGATAGGTTTGGTTAAATGTTGTAACTGTGGATGTAGTTGCTCATCAATTAGCAGCCCTACGGCCCATTGGTTGCGTTCTGTGAAGCGCAAATATGATGAGTTTGAGGAAGGTCACAGGTTGGTTATACCAGGTTTTGATCATTCATCTGTTGCTCGAGTTGAAATTGAGAATGAATGTGCTGCATTGCGTGAGACAGTTAGCAGCCAACAGAAATCGATACAGGAGTTGTATGAGGAATTGGAGGAGGAGAGGAATGCATCATCATCGGCAGCCAATGAAGCCATGTCGATGATACTGAGGTTGCAGAGGGAGAAGGCTGAAATCCAAATGGAAGCTCGACAATTCAAGCGATTTGTAGAGGAAAAAATGGCACATGACCAGCAGGAGCTTTTGGCATTGGAAGATTTGTTGTATAAGAGGGAACAGTCCATTCAAGCACTTACTTGTGAAGTGCAGGCCTATAAACATAGGATGATGAGTTTTGGACTCACAGAAGCTGAAGCCGAGGGGCAGAGGACCATCCTCAGCCGCAGCCCGAGCATGATTGAGAGCATGGATGCCCAAGTTGAGTTTCCCACATATGATTACCCCCCTTTGAAATGCAATCTGAATGAGTCCCGAGTTCCTACTGATGACAATGATGTGGTAGACATTGAAAAATATGCATTTGGAGAGACTCCTTGTGCTAGGGAACAATGGAAGAATTTGGAGTACAGAATTTATCAAATGGAGAGAAGTCCTAGCAGCAATCATCTGGATGGGGAATTTTTAGGTTCAAAGAATACCTTAGAAAGGGTGATAGTTGGTCAGTCTCCTAGGCGATCAAGGCATTCTAGGAAACTTTCCACTGATAGTTCAACTTCTTTCATGGGGCCTGTCAAAGAAGCTGGTTCAGATTTTACTCCAGATTCTCCAAGGCCACCTAGCAGCAGCTTTAAGAAGACAGAGTACACTTCATATGCTGAGAACTTCTCCAATTTGAGGAAGACGGATGCTTCTGATATTGGAGATGACATGACAGATAGAGTTTATACCATTGATTCTATCCATAAAGGGACACCATATTCCAGTGTTACAGAGTCCAAACCTGCTTTTGGGATTTGTGATGATTATGTAACAACTCCACGAGAGTCACTAAATCAGGCTGATGTTGGGGACCCTGAATTCAAGAAGCTCTACACAAGGCTTCAGGCACTTGAGGCTGATAGGGAATCAATGAGGCAGGCAATTATTTCGATGCGGACTGATAAAGCACAAATGTTTTTACTGAGGGAAATAGCACAACATCTGTGCAAGGAAATGACACCAGAAAGACAGATGCCGATCAAGAAGGCATCTGTTGTTGGAAGCTTTTCCTTCATGTCAATATTCAAGGTAATTTTGGACACTATTGTTGATGACCAATTTAATTTGCATAGTTCTAGTTATCTATATGGTATGTTTATCTCTTGTATGCATGTTTGACTTATCCATACATTTTATATGAGAGAACTTTTAGCATTATACTATTGCTTTGTACTTGAGTCCATTTGTTTTGTTGTTGAACCAAACAACTATCAATGACGGTACGATTTCACAAACTGTTACCATGATCATTACCACTTTTGCACTGTCAACCATCGTATCTGTTTTCTAATTTGATTTTCTTTGAAGGCTTATGAACTTTAAGATGTTTAAGTCAGGTTATCAGGGCTATTTTCCTTGAGTATTTTTCAGTTGACTTTAGATATCCAAAGCTATGAAATTACCAGTTTTCTTGTCTTGAAAATTAGTTTTAGGTTGATCATCAATATTTCAATAAAATGGACTTGGTCTGGACCAGGCTAGTCCACTTGCTGTGTTTCACAGACATCCTGTTATGGGTTTATGTCACCCATTTTTCTCAACTGCATATACCCATTTTTCTTCCATTTGCTTGATTTTCTTGTTTGCTTTTGTCCTCTTTACTTCAAATGGATTCTCCAAGCAATCTGTCTTCATGCTGTTAAAAGTCATTGAACTGACATCCATGCTTGAGTTGTCCCGTGCTATTCTCAATCACCAAACAACAATTTGACTCAAATGCATAGTTACACACCATTCCCTTTTTTGAACAAGAAAGCATGAGAATCTATTTTTACGGTTGTTAACTTATCCCCAAATAACCCTATGTTGTTTTTTTTAATCAGATTGTTTTCTATGTTTGTAGATAATGGGTGAGCTTTTCATGAATATAGTTATCATTACATTCACCTCTCTGCATGTTGTGATGTGAACTCATCATTCGTGAGTGTTTTTACACTGTCAGGGAAGCATCATAACCTGGGTATACCTAAGCATCCTGCTGCACATATTTTGTTGCATTGGCACTTAAACTTTGTCATCTCATGTTTATGTTCAGTGGATCGTGTCCTTCAATTTCTGGAAAAAGAAAGCTCGGCAAAGCAAGTAAGTAAATTGTTATTTGGTGTTACTGATGGATTGACCTTTTGTTTTATCCTCCTCATAGTTTTGTCTGCATGATGACATAATATCTAGACTTTGTTCTAATTCACTGAGATGTTCAATTGATGGGCCAAACCTTTTGATAAGAGATGTCTAGTTAATGAGCCAACCCATTTGATGAGTTATAGTGCAGAAATACACCCTGCTTAAATAACTATAAAATTTGATGCTGCACAAAGCTTTTTGTGACTTCAGTTGTCATGATTGATAGTCATTATGATGAACATTAGATGGATAAGGTCTTCAATGGGGCTGTGGTTTATGCATATCTCTTTGCACACCATTGATTTCCAAAATTTCAGAACTCACCCTGAGGAAAAGCAGAAGCACATGCCATGGTGGAATTATTCAATAATATTTTTAAATTTTCCTTGAGTATTGTGGGCTTGTCACTTGAAGCTTTAACCAGAAAGTAGAGACCTGTCAAAGTGATAAAAAGTTTACTTAGTCTAGATTTTGATCAAGGTTGTTTGATTCATCTGTTGTCATATGTCTGATGTTTGTCAGATACATGTTTGGACTTACGGCCAACAATGTGGGCTTGCTAATGCTTTTGGACAAGGGCCCCCATATGAGGCAGTGGAATTATATTTCAAGTACCCAAGTGGGAAAGCAGTTCTGAAATTTCAGTAGACATTTGAAGCTGATGCTCGGGGCTCACATTATTGGATTTCAATCACGGTTTTAGCTGTAGGTTTTGCATTCTTTTTCTGGATTCCTTGTTGGTGCAGAATTGGGTGTTTTGTTACTTTTGTGCAGTGTTCTTTCTTGTATTTGATCTTCATCTTCCGGTTGAATGTATTTTGCTGGTTAATTGATAGAAGTAAGCATACATGCCCATATGGTTTGTTGGAATTCAGCTCAGAGGCAGACACTATGCTCACCTGTATATTACAGATTGCGGTATGTTCTCAATTCAAATTTGTAGTGCAGATTCTTTTCACTGAACTCCTATTTCATGCCTCGCTACTTGTTTTTCCGCTTCTTTAAATGCTGCTTTATTTTTTTCCCTTTTGTTCTAATGGTAGGCAACGGGCAATTATGGGCCTAGATGCTTTATTTTTATTGATTTCTTTTAACTTGCAGATGTTTCTAATATGATCCCAGAATAATGAGTATGTTGATTTGGTTAGGCGAAAGACCATTCCGGTGGGAGCTCAACTACACAAACAAATTGAACTTGTCAATTTTGAGTTGGCTCCCTATTAAACTGCAAGACAAATTACACCAACCTCCTTGGGTGAGGGTAAATTTAATCAGCTTTCCTATATTTTGGAATATTATACTATCCTTTCAAATTAAAAACCTAATGTTAATGTGTTAACATTTACAAAACATTAAAAAATAAAAAATAAAAAAAATTGATGGCATTTCACACAAATTTTGCAGGCATTGACCAAAGCAGAATGAAAATTAAAGTCAAAATCCTCAATTCGTCGTGACCCGGAGCCTTAGTCTCTTAGCCCATCCTTCTTTTCCTGCAGCATCCTCCGCCCTCAGCACCAGTCAACTTCGGGCTTGCATAACCCTTCTTTTTAATGCTCGCGTAAACCTCAATAGCTCCAACCAGCTTGCTTCGTTTTCATGCTCGCATAACGCCTAATTGCTGCAACTGCATGATAGGAACTAATTGTTTCGGGTGCTGGTATTCGTCTTCGTTCTTGCGCCTGAAGCTCTCAACTTCTTTCTTTCTTTTATTCTCTCTCCTCTTTCTCCCTCCTCCGTTAAGGTTTCTGGATTTCCATTTTATTTTATTTTATTTTATAGTATTTTTATGAGAAGAAAATGTGTAACACCCAAGGGTTAAGTTAGCCCAAAAATGTAATTTTTGGCTCATAAGTTTAAATTTTTGCCCCGTAGATTTAAATTCCAATGGGTTTAAAGTTTGGGTTGTAAGCCAAAAGAAACAAAATATATAAAAAATTAAAAACCCTTAAAAACACACTATGAACATAAGGTCAAAGAGAAGTTGAGATTTTAGATCCAAGGTGAAGAAAACTTCGACGTAAAAGTTTTATTTCAAAATATATTCCTTTTTTGTACTCTTTAAAAATAAAAAGTACGGATCCATAAGATATTTCCACAAAAATTCAAAATTTTATTCCAGGGTTAATTTCTTCTTCTCAAATCCTCATCAAAATAACTATATGTTTAAAATTTATGAGTTTTATACTCATCTTAACACCGATATATTTATTTATATAATTTATTATTATTTTTTTTTTGTGAAACTGAAATAATAATTTTATTCTAAAAAAGAAAGAAAAAATGTTAGCAGTAAGATTGTTGTTATGGGTAAATTTATAGGACACTACAAGTGGAGACTAAAATCAAATCTCACACCCTTTGATGTTTTATTGTTGTAGGTGAATCCATAGGGCACACTACAAATGGAGATATTAAGAATTTGCAAATGGAGATTTTAAGATTATTATGGGGAAACTTTGAAGATAGTACAATGTGGTTATGAAAATTTTTATAAGTGCACTTTTTGGATTGAAAAATAATAAGATGGTTTTTTTTGCGATTAATAGGTACTTTTTTAGCCTTGTGGGTTGTAGAAGTGTTTTCGGTGTGGTTTTAAAGTATGGGAGAATAAATCTTAATAAAAGGTTAAATAAATAATATGGATGGTTGAATGCTAGAAAAAACATTTAGCTAAAATTCCTTAAGAAGAAATACGATTAATAGTTTAAGAAAGCAAGTTAAGTCAACCTAAATAATGGAAATTGGTTATTTCCCTTAATGAATTAATTTACTTGAATTTTGGTATAGGGTTAATAAATAAATAAATAAATATATATATATATATATATATATATATATATATATATATATATATATATATATATATATATATATATATTGTAAGGTTGTAAGGATTGACGGTCTTCTTGGCTTCTACCTTAACAACAGATTTCTTAAAAACTTCATAAAGATTTTGCTTAGTTTTTTCATCTTCAACTTTTCTTAAAGTATCTAGGATGAATTCCTGATCTTGGCTTATGACATTTATGGTTTTAGGACGACAATTACAATTACCCTTAATACAAACATCTTGGTCACTAGAAGATTGGCTAGAAACATCGCCGCTGCTATCTAGTTGATTAATGTCATCTTCATTATCTGAATCAGTCCTTGATTCAGAGTCTGAGTTTAACATTACTTTACAAAGCATATCTTTTAGGTCATCTGAGACACTTAAGTTATTAATCTTTTGCTTAACTCTACAATCCTTCTTAAAATGGCCAACTTTGCCACATTTAAAACAGATAATTGGCTTGACGTCTAAAGGAGTATCTACCTTTTTCTGGGTATCTTTGTTGACCCTATCCTGGGGGCTCGCGCTCCCAGGCACACTGCTACCTATCCTAGGATAGGCCAAGAACACCCAAAACAAGACCCAACTCCCCTCCCACATGGCTCTGATACCATAGACACCCAGGACAAGGTCATATGCAAATGAACAAATGAATTACGCCAGTGATTCAAAACAAAGAAGAGGGTTAGAAAATACAAAAGATATCCAACAAAGAAATTTAAAGAAAAAGAACCAAAAAACTTGTTAGTTCATAATAAGCTTAAAACCGACCATGTAGGCGGTACAAAACATAAACTTAAAAATAAAGCTTAATTAAAACCGACCATATAGGCGGTATCAGATCATAAAATAAAATGAAAAATAAAACTTAATTAAAAACCATCCATATAGGAGGTAATCAAAACATACTTATATTATACATAAAGAGAAATATCTTACAATGGATAAGGGAAGAAAGCTTGAAGAAAGCTTGAAGGCTTGAAGGGGTTACATGATGAGAGAGAAAGAAGAGAGAAGGAAGAGAGAGAAAGAAGAGAGAAGGGAGAGCTTCAGCTTAAAATTGAACCTAAAAATGAACGTAAAAATGAACGTGCTTACAAATGAGGCTCGAGCCTCCTTAAATAGGCAAAAAAGGGAACTTGAACAGTAACCATGAACAGTAGACCCGTGCTTGAATAGTGAATAGTGAATAGTGAATAGTAAGATTCACTTTTATACCGAAAAACCCCGAAACACCCTTTTTCGGCTGAGAAGACATCTGGCAAGCTGCTTTATACTGTGAAGACACATGCTTGCTGCTTTTGGAACAGAAACTGCAAAGCTTGTAAAATACTTTTGATGGAGGACAAAAAGCTGATGATTACTTAGATCTTCTTATGGGAGGAAGGATTCCTTCACAGTCATCACCATTGTCTGGAAGGTAGCTTGTAGAATCGTCAGACTCTGCATAAGAATTTTCTTGGGAAAAACTTGAGCTTCCTTCATCAAGGATTTTCTGAAACTCTTGAGGGGTCTTAGCTGCTGCGAGCATAGCTTGTAACTGCTGCTTTTTGAGGAGAAACTGAGACATATCATCACTGGCTGAGACTTGTGAGGGGTTCTTGAGGAAATACTGCTTGACTGCCTCAGTAGATGCATCATTTTTCAATGCATCCCACCATTTAGTTTTAAAAGTCCTTCCCAGAGATGGAAAGGCTGCTGATTCATCTGTAATAATAATATAGTCCCACTGGACTATCCAAGCCAGGCCAAAATTACTGAAAAAGAATAGTAAAGGGGGAAAAGCTGAAAGTTCTCTGGGAATATTAAAAGAACTTCTGAATAGTTCAAAGCCATCCAGAATGGGCTTAGGAAGAATCTTAATAGTTGGACCATAATAAGTCCACCAACTGTAGAACCAAAATGGGAAAGAGGAAAGCTGATTCTTAGATGGAAAATAGAACATCCATGAATGATGGAAGTCCCTATTCTGGATTAGAAAAGCATTAAACCATGCTCTCTGATAATCCCAATAATTAAAAAAACTTGGCTTAGATGGTTCAGAAAATTCCCTAGAAAGATTAGGATTTCCACCCCATTGCTTGACTGTAAGGATTTTATAGATATGGCAGGTGGAGAATGCCAAGCCCATATTGCTGAATTTATCAGCGTTATGCTTAATCTTAACAGAACCAGTTTCTATAAGGACTGCTTCATAAAACTCTCTTGTTTTTAAAATATCACCAGAGGGATAATGAAAATTTTCTTGAAATGCTTTTGCAGCAATCTCTCTGGGGTTTTCAGAGAAAAATTCTCTTTCAATAACTAAAAGAGATTGATTTAAATCATTTTGCCAATATCTTGATTTTGTTGAAAGAGGTGTGGGGTTGGCAGCCACCACAATTTGTTTGCTTGAAAAAGAAGAGCTTGTTGCTAATTCCTTTTGAGAGGGATTAGCCATAGTAACCTGCTTAAAGGTCTGAGACCCTGAGGTAGCTGGATATTGTGTTGCCTTAATAGGTTTAGAATGATCAGAATGATCATAGTATAAGGTTAACATTTTGTTAGGCATATGGCTGGATTCATGCATAGGTTTAGAAGAATGAAGCTTTGCCAAAAGTTGTGCTTCTTCCTCTTCAACTTGTTGACTCCAAAGCATTTTATGGGTAGAAGGAGATTGGTTAGCTTGACTGGATTGGGATTTTTGAGAGCTAGAAGCTTGGGTATTCTTTTTAGGGGCCATGATCTCATGAACCCTGCAAAATTCACGAGATAGCTGATTAGGGTTGAAATAATCTCCTTTAATAAAGTAACTTTGAAACTTAGATTTTAAAATAATATACCAGTTAATTAAATCATACTTAAAAGTTATATATTTAATTTTTCCAAAATCTTTGAAAATAAAAAATTCTTGATTCAAAATCCCAATTTGAAATTTTGAAATGCATAAAGAAATGCTTAAAATGTCATTATGCATGAATTGGTTGCTTATTATCTTACTTGGGACATCTAACCTAACAAGGTTAATTTCTTGGTTAAGAGGGGTGATGCATCCAATTGGATTAGCAAATTCAAAAAGAATCGCCTTATCTAAAAGCTTAGTTCTTATACCTTGGTTATCTACCCACAAGGGATAAATAGAGCTTAAGAAGGGTATTCCTAGAAGGGCTTTTTCCTTAAGGTTCTTAACAAGGATAAAGGTTTGCTTAATACAGATGTCATGGTTACGGATATGAACATCTGTTAACTTATACTTAATGGCAAGTCTTTCGCCATTGGCTCCAAATAGAGACTCACTAGTCTCTTCGCATAAAGGAATAGGTACCAGACTTTCTTGAAGGCAATTTTCAGCTGCTCCTGAATCAATCAAAGCAATAATATCAAAGACAAATTTATCTTTGACTACTATAGTAAGGGAGACTTCCCACCTCTGGAAGATAACCCTACTCACAGTATTCAAAAAAGTATTTGTCTCATTATCATTAACATGAGAAGATTCTGGAATATCCGTATGGATTTCTTGGTTGCCAATTCTATTGATTTGATCCTGGAGATCAGAGAGACCTAGACTTATGAATTGTCTTAACTCCTTAATCTCCTTTTTATGCTGCTTAACTTCTTCATGAAGTTCCTTAATGCTGACATCCTTGGGAGACTGTTGGTCAAACCTGTTTAAGATATCGTTAAGGTTATAAGGATTGACGGTTTTCTTGGCTTCTACCTTAACAACAGATTTCTTAAAAACTTCATAAAGGTTTTGCTTAGTTTTTTCATCTTCAACTTTTCTTAAAGTATCTAGGATGAATTCCTGATCTTGGCTTATGACATTTATGGTTTTAGGACGACAATTACAATTACCCTTAATACAAACATCTTGGTCACTAGAAGATTGGCTAGAAACATCGCCACTGCTATCTAGTTGATTAATGTCATCTTCATTATCTGAATCAGTCCTTGATTCAGAGTCTGAGTTTAACATTACCTTACAAAGCATATTTTTTAGGTCATCTGAGACAGTTAAGTTATTAATCTTTTGCTTAACTCTACAATCTTTCTTAAAATGGCCAACTTTGCCACATTTAAAACAAATAATTGGCTTGACGTCTAAAGGAGTTTCTACCTTTTTCTGGGTATCTTTGTTGACTCTTCTTTGGACGTGCCTTGAATGCTTAGTATCATTCATCCTATAGTTGTCATGGGTACCTCTCTTACTATGGTAAAACTTATCTTTGCTAGGCTTCCTGCTTGGCTTTTGCTTAGAGGGAGGCATAGTTTCTTTTTGGCTGAAACCAAACTGGCTACAGAATGATCTAAATTCATTCTTGTAGATTTTTTGTTCATTCTTCATTTGTTGCTTAAGCTTGAAGTCATTGCACAACTTAATCCCTTCACCTGTGACAATGCTTATAATCTCACCATAGGTTAGCTTATCATAAGGGATTTGGCCGTTATACTGTTCCCTTATCTTGATCCTAATTCTCTCAGAGAAAAGCTTGGGTAATCCTGAGATGAATTTTTCTTTCCAAAAAGATTGGTTACAATCAGACCTTAGCATGACTTTGGTTAGGAAGACTTCCTTATACCACCTAAAATCATGAAGCTTAGGACACTTAAGGTTGGTTAAGAGATCTGCAGTTTTATCCTTAATTTTTGCAGGATCTCCAATGAAGTGCTTGGATATTGAGTAAATTAGAGTAGCCACTGCATCCTCAATATCTTGGCCATCTTCGTCTTTAACAACTTCATTACTCTCATTGATCCTATAGGCTTTAAGGATACTATTCTTATCATCAAAAGTGAGATAATTATCCCACCAACCCTTAAGCTGACCTGTAAACCCAGCAACAATGGTCTGAGCTACAGCATGATCTGGCAGTCTATTGTTTAATTTATAGGCTGTACTAACCATGGTCATTTCTTGAAGCTTAGTGAGTATGTTATACTCGGTCATACCGTCTATGTTCCATTCATAGATAGTACCACTGGTGTATGAGGCTTGAGTATACTGATTTCTTTCCTCAAACTGCATGTCAGGAAAAGTAGGCCTAGGATAGTAATTCCTAGTCTTAAAGGTTTCCAAATTGTTAATAATTTGATTATGGGGTTCCTCAAACATCTTAATTAGTTCATCAACTTCTTCTTTTGAACTAATATCACCTTTAACCATGTTGATCCTCTTATCAGGCTGAACAGTCAAAGGAGTAACAAGATTATCCTTAATCTTAAACTCTCTTGTTTTTAAAATATCACCAGAGGGATAATGAAAATTTTCTTGAAATGCTTTTGCAGCAATAACACCGCCATTGTCATGTGTTTAAGGGATAATAGGCATCTCGAATATCGAGATTCTATTATAGGAGCAGCCCAAGCTGGACTGAATGATGGCCCAGTTTATTTCCAGTGTTATCCTAACTTCACAGTTAGATTAAGAGATGCAGACAT
Organism: Vitis vinifera; assembly: GCF_030704535.1. NCBI lineage: Eukaryota > Viridiplantae > Streptophyta > Magnoliopsida > Vitales > Vitaceae > Vitis > Vitis vinifera. The sequence continues at coordinate 4,250,404 of NC_081812.1, forward strand.
CTTAGATTCAGTTGTCCTGCATATTAAGACTCATGGCTTTAAGATCAAACCAGGAAACAGTCCTGTTTCTATCATAACCAGGTTTGCCTATAAGAGCATGAACACAAGCGTGGGATCCGGGGCTCTTTGCACCAGTCCTAAAGGTGAGACCACCTATTTTCACTCTGATATGCTAGATAAGTCGGATTTCATCATCCCCAAGAAGATCTTGTGGAAAGATGTTGATTTCCCTGAAAATTGGCATTTTGCTAATGCTGTTCCAGCCATAGCACAACGTTCTGAAAGTATTGAACAAATTGTTCAATATCCAGATGGAGGAGGAGAATTGGTCTTCTCCAAATCTTTCAGACATTCCAGCAGCCCTAGAGTTTCTGTTTATGAACCCTCTAGAGCTTCAAGCTCTTCCATCCCAGTTAGAACCACTAGGGAAGAAGAAGGATCCAGCTCAGGAAATCCTAAGAATGTTAAGCTAACAGGTGTCAGAAGTTACACCAATGTGGCTAGACCATTTTACAGTGAAGAAAATGAGTCTACTCAGGAATCCCAACAGGATGAGTCCCCTGTTATGTCTCCTACCTATTCTCAGATGATTAACACAATAAGCATAAGTGATGAGGACTTTGAGATCAACAAGGATCTCTTAAGAAAGGATTTCTATTCTGAAGTCAATAAGCAAAGAAATGATTGGTTCTTTAGCACTGTCCCTAAGGTCATTAGAACCATTTACCAAGAAGAATTCTATGCCTACTTAAGACAAGAAAAGAAAAATATTAAGTTTTGGATCTGGTTTGAACTCTTCAAACAAGAGGAATATCCAGATTATCCCTTTAAGCGTATAAAGGTTACCAGTAGTAATAATAAGCCATATGAATTCTCTAAGGATTTCCAAGAAAATCCCCAAGTCAACCAAGCTTTTGTCGATAGGATTAATCAGAAGATTAAGGATAATCTTGTTACTCCTTTGACTGTTCAGCCTGATAAGAGGATCAACATGGTTAAAGGTGATATTAGTTCAGAAGAAGAAGTTGATGAACTAATTAAGATGTTTGAGGAACCCCATAATCAAATTATTAACAATTTGGAAACCTTTAAGACTAGGAATTACTATCCTAGGCCTACTTTTCCTGACATGCAGTTTGAGAAAAGAAATCAGTATACTCAAGCCTCATACACCAGTGGTACTATCTATGAATGGAACATAGACGGTATGACCGAGTATAACATACTCACTAAGCTTCAAGAAATGACCATGGTTAGTACAGCCTATAAATTAAACAATAGACTGCCAGATCATGCTGTAGCTCAGACCATTGTTGCTGGGTTTACAGGTCAGCTTAAGGGTTGGTGGGATAATTATCTCACTTTTGATGATAAGAATAGTATCCTTAAAGCCTATAGGATCAATGAGAGTAATGAAGTTGTTAAAGACGAAGATGGCCAAGATATTGAGGATGCAGTGGCTACTCTAATCTACTCAATATCCAAGCACTTCATTGGAGATCCTGCAAAAATTAAGGATAAAACTGCAGATCTCTTAACCAACCTTAAGTGTCCTAAGCTTCATGATTTTAGGTGGTATAAGGAAGTCTTCCTAACCAAAGTCATGCTAAGGTCTGATTGTAACCAGTCTTTTTGGAAAGAAAAATTCATCTCAGGATTACCCAAGCTTTTCTCTGAGAGAATTAGGATCAAGATAAGGGAACAGTATAACGGCCAAATCCCTTATGATAAGCTAACCTATGGTGAGATTATAAGCATTGTCACAGGTGAAGGGATTAAGTTGTGCAATGACTTCAAGCTTAAGCAACAAATGAAGAATGAACAAAAAATCTACAAGAATGAATTTAGATCATTCTGTAGCCAGTTTGGTTTCAGCCAAAAAGAAACTATGCCTCCCTCTAAGCAAAAGCCAAGCAGGAAGCCTAGCAAAGATAAGTTTTACCACAGTAAGAGAGGTACCCATGACAACTATAGGATGAATGATACTAAGCATTCAAGGCACGTCCAAAGAAGAGTCAACAAAGATACCCAGAAAAAGGTAGAAACTCCTTTAGACGTCAAGCCAATTATTTGTTTTAAATGTGGCAAAGTTGGCCATTTTAAGAAAGATTGTAGAGTTAAGCAAAAGATTAATAACTTAAGTGTCTCAGATGACCTAAAAAATATGCTTTGTAAGGTAATGTTAAACTCAGATTCTGAATCAACGACTGATTCAGATAATGAAGATGATATTAATCAACTAGATAGCAGTGGCGATGTTTCTAGCCAATCTTCTAGTGACCAAGATGTTTGTATTAAGGGTAATTGTAATTGTCGTCCTAAAACCATAAATGTCATAAGCCAAGATCAGGAATTCATCCTAGATACTTTAAGAAAAGTTGAAGATGAAAAAACTAAGCAAAACCTTTATGAAGTTTTTAAGAAATCTGTTGTTAAGGTAGAAGCCAAGAAAACCGTCAATCCTTATAACCTTAACGATATCTTAAACAGGTTTGACCAACAGTCTCCCAAGGATGTCAGCATTAAGGAACTTCATGAAGAAGTTAAGCAGCATAAAAAGGAGATTAAGGAGTTAAGACAATTCATAAGTCTAGGTCTCTCTGATCTCCAGGATCAAATCAATAGAATTGGCAACCAAGAAATCCATACGGATATTCCAGAATCGTCTCATGTTAATGATAATGAGACAAATACTTTTTTGAATACTGTAAGTAGGGTTATCTTCCAGAGGTGGGAAATCTCCCTTACTATAGTAGTTCTTGGCCTATCCTAGGATAGGTAGCAGTGTGCCTGGGAGCGCGAGCCCTGCCGGTTGAGCCGTTGTTAGCCGTGGATAAGCGTTTGTTAGGCTGTAAGAGGGTTGGGGTGACGTCTTGGGGGGTGAATGAATTTTTCTCACCATTTTCCAGTGGGGAAAATGAGGCTTGAGCGTTTAACATGAGCTTATGAAAGTCAACATTTTGGTTCTACAGTTGGTGGACTTATTATGGTCCAACTATTAAGATTCTTCCTAAAATTGAACCTAAAAATGAACGTAAAAATGAACGTAAAAATGAACGTGCTTACTTGTTAGTTCATCATAAGCTTAAAACCGACCATGTAGGCGATACAAAATAAAAACATAATCTTAAAAATAAAGCTTAATTAAAACCGACCATATAGGCGGTATCAGAACATAAAATAAAATGAAAAATAAAATGAAAAATAAAACTTAATTAAAAACCATCCATATAGGAGGTAATCAAAACATACTTATATTATACATAAGGAGAAATATCTTACAATGGATAAGGGAAGAAAGCTTGAAGGCTTGAAGGGGTTACATGATGAGAGAGAGAGAAGAGAGAAGGGAGAGAGAGAAAGAAGAGAGAAGGGAGAGCTTCAGCTTAAAATTGAACCTAAAAATGAACGTAAAAATGAACGTGCTTACAAATGAGGCTCGAGCCTCCTTAAATAGGCAAAAAAGGGAACTATATGACCTTGTCCTGGGTGTCTATGGTATCAGAGCCATGTGGGAGGGAAGTTGGGTCCAACCGACCATATAGGCGGTATCAGAACATAAAATAAAATGAAAAATAAAATGAAAAATAAAACTTAATTAAAAACCATCCATATAGGAGGTAATCCTGCTTTATACTGTGAAGACACATGCTTGCTGCTTTTGGAACAGAAAACTGCAAAGCTTGTAAAATACGTTTGATGGAGGACAAAAGGCTGATGATTACTTTGTTAGCCGTGGATAGGCGTTTGTTAGGCTGTAAGAGGGTTGGGGTGACGTCTCATAAGGTTTGTCAATCTGCTATTAGGCTCTAGATCAAAAACCCTAAAATGAGTTCAATTTTCCGAACCATGTCTAGGAGATCCAGTGATTCTCAAGATACTGTTGTAAACAGTGAAGAGATCAATTATCCTAAGATTCAAAATGATTTAGATGATTGGAAATTACCCAAGGTGTCTAATCAAGAAATTTATAAGAAAGGAACCTTTAAGTTCTTCACAGATTATACCATTAAGACCTCTGAAATGACAGTCAGTTTAGAGCAAGACGACCAAGTCATAAGACTTTTAGATAACAGATCCGTTGAAAAGCATAAGAAAGATGGCTATAATTTCATACACTTTGGTATGATTCAAGTAGCAGCTAAGCCTTTGACAAGATTAGGTTTAAACACCGCCATTGTCATGTGTTTAAGGGATAATAGGCATCTCGAATATCGAGATTCTATTATAGGCGCAGTCCAAGCTGGACTGAATGATGGCCCAGTTTATTTCCAGTGTTATCCTAACTTCACAGTTAGATTAAGAGATGCAGACATCTTAGATTCAGTTGTCCTGCATATTAAGACTCATGGCTTTAAGATCAAACCAGGAAACAGTCCTATTTCTATCATAACCAGGTTTGCCTATAAGAGCATGAACACAAGCGTGGGATCCGGGGCTCTTTGCACCAGTCCTAAAGGTGAGACCACCTATTTTCACTCTGATATGCTAGATAAGTCGGATTTCATCATCCCCAAGAAGATCTTGTGGAAAGATGTTGATTTCCCTGAAAATTGGCATTTTGCTAATGCTGTTCCAGCCATAGCACAGCGTTCTGAAAGTATTGAACAAATTGTTCAATATCCAGATGGAGGAGGAGAACTGGTCTTCTCCAAATCTTTCAGACATTCCAGCAGCCCTAGAGTTTCTGTTTATGAACCCTCTAGAGCTTCAAGCTCTTCCATCCCAGTTAGAACCACTAGGGAAGAACAAGGATCCAGCTCAGGAAATCCTAGGAACATTAAGCTAACAGGTGTTAGAAGTCACACCAACGTGGCTAGACCATTTTACTCTGAGGAAAATGAGTCTACTCAGGAATCCCAACAGGATGAGTCCCCTGTTATGTCTCCTACCTATTCTCAGATGATTAACACTATAAGCCTAAGTGATGAGGACTTTGAGACCAACAAGGATCTCTTAAGAAAGGACTTCTATTCTGAAGTCAATAAGCAAAGAAATGATTGGTTCTTTAGCACTGTCCCTAAGGTCATTAGAACCATTTACCAAGAAGAATTCTATGCCTACTTAAGACAAGAAAAGAAAAATATTAAGTTTTGGATCTGGTTTGAACTCTTCAAACAAGAGGAATATCCAGATTATCCCTTTAAGCGTATAAAGATTACCAGTAGTAACAATGAAAATAAGCCATATGAATTCTCTAAGGATTTCCAAGAAAATCCCCAAGTCAACCAAGCCTTTGTCGATAGGATTAATCAGAAGATTAAGGATAATCTTGTTCAGCCTGATAAGAGGATCAATATGGTTAAAGGTGATATTAGTTCAGAAGAAGAAGCTGATGAACTAATTAAGATGTTTGAGGAACCCCATAATCAAATTATTAACAATTTGGAAACCTTTAAGACTAGGAATTACTATCCTAGGCCTACTTTTCCTGACATGCAGTTTGAGGAAAGAAATCAATATACTCAAGCCTCATACACCAGTGGTACTATCTATGAATGGAACATAGACGGTATGACCGAGTATAACATACTCACTAAGCTTCAAGAAATGACCATGGTTAGTACAGCCTATAAATTAAACAATAGACTGCCAGATCATGCTGTAGCTCAGACCATTGTTGCTGGGTTTACAGGTCAGCTTAAGGGTTGGTGGGATAATTATCTCACTTTTGATGATAGGAATAGTATCCTTAAAGCCTATAGGATCAATGAGAGTAATGAAGTTGTTAAGGACGAAGATGGCCAAGATATTGAGGATGCAGTGGCTACTCTAATCTACTCAATATCCAAGCACTTCATTGGAGATCCTGCAAAAATTAAGGATAAAACTGCAGATCTTTTAACCAACCTTAAGTGTCCCAAGCTTCATGATTTTAGGTGGTATAAGGAAGTCTTCCTAACCAAAGTCATGCTAAGGTCAGATTGTAACCAGTCTTTTTGGAAAGAAAAATTCATATCAGGATTACCCAAGCTTTTCTCTGAGAGAATTAGGATCAAGATAAGGGAACAGTATAACGGTCAAATCCCTTATGATAAGCTAACCTATGGTGAGATTATAAGCATTGTCACAGGTGAAGGGATTAAGTTGTGCAATGACTTCAAGCTTAAGCAACAAATGAAGAATGAACAAAAAATCTACAAGAATGAATTTGGATCATTCTGTAGCCAGTTTGGTTTCAGCCAAAAGGAAACTATGCCTCCCTCTAAGCAAAAACCAAGTAGGAAGCCTAGCAAAGATAAGTTTTACCACAGTAAGAGAGGTACCCATGACAACTATAGGATGAATGATACTAAGCATTCAAGGCACGTCCAAAGAAGGGTCAACAAAGATACCCAGAAAAAGGTAGAAACTCCATTAGATGTCAAGCCAATTATCTGTTTTAAATGTGGCAAAGTTGGCCATTATAAAAAAGATTGTAGAGTTAAGCAAAAGATTAACAACTTAAGTGTCTCGGATGACCTAAAAAATATGCTTTGTAAAGTGATGTTAAACTCAGATTCTGAATCAAGGACTGATTCAGATAATGAAGATGATATTAATCAACTAGATAGCAGTGGCGATGTTTCTAGCCAATCTTCTAGTGACCAAGATGTTTGTATTAAGGGTAATTGTAATTGTCGTCCTAAAACCATAAATGTCATAAGCCAAGATCAGGAATTCATCCTAGATACTTTAAGAAAAGTTGAAGATGAAAAAACTAAGCAAAACCTTTACGAAGTTTTTAAGAAATCTGTTGTTAAGGTAGAAGCCAAGAAGACTGTTAATCCTTATAACCTTAACGATATCTTAAACAGGTTTGACCAGCAGTCTCCCAAGGATGTCAGCATTAAGGAACTTCATGAAGAAGTTAAGCAGCATAAAAAGGAGATTAAGGAGTTAAGACAATTCATAAGTCTAGGTCTCTCTGATCTCCAAGATCAAATCAATAGAATTGGCAACCAAGAAATCCATACGGATATTCCAGAATCGTCTCATGTTAATGATAATGAGACAAATACTTTTTTGAATACTGTAAGTAGGGTTATCTTCCAGAGGTGGGAAATCTCCCTTACTATAGTAGTCAAAGATAAATTTGTCTTTGATATTATTGCCTTGATTGATTCAGGAGCAGCTGAAAATTGCCTTCAAGAAAGTCTGGTTCCTATTCCTTTATGCGAAGAGACTAGTGAGTCTCTATTTGGAGCCAATGGCCAAAGACTTGCCATTAAGTATAAGTTAACAGATGTTCATATCCGTAACCATGACATCTGTATTAAGCAAACCTTTATCCTTGTTAAGAACCTTAAGGAAAAAGCCCTTCTAGGAATGCCCTTCTTAAGCTCTATTTATCCCTTGTGGGTAGATAACCAAGGTATAAGAACTAAGCTTTTTGATAAGGAAATTCTTTTTGAATTTGCTAATCCAATTGGATGCATCACCCCTCTTAACCAAGAAATTAACCTTGTTGGGTTAGATATCCCAAGTAAGCTAATAGGCAACCAATTCATGCATAATGATATTTTAAGCATTCCTTTATGCATTTCAAAATTTCAAACTGATATTTTGAATCAAGGAATTTTAAAAGTTGTTTTCACATCTGTGAAAACTATTAAGTATATAGCTTTCAAGTATAATTTAACTGATTGGATTATTTTAAAACCTAGTTTTCAAATTAAATTTATTAAGGGAGAAAGTTTCATTCCTAATCACTCAATTCATGGAACTTGCAGGATTCACAAGAACATGGCCCCCAAGAAAGACAAACAACCTCTTAGGTCCATTAATTCTATGGATTCCCATTCAGCTCTCTCTCAGAAATTCACGCCTTTTTATGACCATTTTCAAATAGCAGATTCTTCCAGCCACTTCAATCATCACATTACTTCACCATCCACTAGTATGGATATAGACTCAAGCTCGGAATCTCTACCTTTTGTGGAAGATTCCTTACCCACAAATTCACCTTTTGATAATGCTAACACTTTGTCTGATTATGTCAATTGCATTTTTGAATGGCAGGGAAGGTATGAGACTCTTGAAAGAAAACTTGAGTCAGTTGACTTTCATAAGCTCATGTTAAACACTCAAGCCTCATTTTCCCCACTGGAAAATGGTGAGAAAAACCCATTCACCCCACTGGTGAATGAGAAATTAAGTAAGGATGAGCAGGAGTGCATTATCTTTAGAATGTTTCACCAAAGGAATGAGATCCTGTCCACTCTTAAGCCAGATGTTTATCATCTAATTTGTGAAAAAGCCAGGTCCAGTGCTGAAGAAAAACAAGTTTTCATTTCAGCATATCTTCAGGATCTGCATGTCCATCTCTCAGCTATTCCTGGTCTCTGTGTCCCAGGACTAAATTTTGTTAAGGAAATGGAATTTGATGATTCAAAGATTTGCAGAAATACTAACGAGCCGCTTCTGCATCAGCATGATAACAAGCAATTGTGCAACTGCAATAGAAATTTCACCATCAGCAGAGTCTGCATTGATCTTCAGCATTATCAGCCTATTAACCTCGCTTTCAAGGGAGAAGTTATAACCCTAACTCCTGAATCGCTTCTTGAGTACGGGTTAGTCTACCAGCTTATTTGTTCAGATCCTAGTCAAGTAAGCAATTTTGGCAGAAAGATTAACTTAAGCTTAACCCAAGGCTTTAAGTTAAAAAAGAAATTTGCAGAAGCCATTTTCTTCAGCAAAGCTCCTGAATGGACTTCTAATGGCAATGTTCTTCCAGCCCAGCATTATGTTAATCTTCATTTTCAAAATAGAAGGCCTACACTTTTGTTCACTCCCTTATTGAAAAATGAGATTTGCGCTGAACCAATTATTAAACAAATTAAGCATTGGAGGGCTAGAGTTATCAGTAGAGACTTTGAAGCCTACCCTAAAAACATGAGGCATCTCATGGCTGCGGATTCCCGTCATCTGATATTCTGCAGCAAAAAGATTGATCCTATATCATTCAAATCTACGATTCAAAATACTCAGCTCTTAATGGATTATCGTTCAGATTATTTTCCCCCATGATCAGCATGCTCTTCTCAGTCTACAAGTCTACAGCAAGCCTTTCCAGCATAAGTATCTACAAAGCAACCTTTCTTCTGTCCTCTCTACAGAAAGCAAGATTCCGGGTCATTGGTCAATAGCGCTACAGTTCCTTTTTACTGTTCACTATTCACTATTCAAGCACGGGTCTACTGTTCATGGTTACTATTCAAGATTCCTTTTTTGCCTATTTAAGGAGGCTCGGGCCTCATTTGTAAGCACGTTCATTTTTACGTTCATTTTTAGGTTCAATTTTAAGCTGAAGCTCTCCCTTCTCTCTTCTTTCTCTCTCATCATGTAACCCCTTCAAGCCTTCAAGCTTTCTTCAAGCTTTCTTCCTTTGTCCATTGTAAGATATTTCTCCTTATGTATAATATAAGTATGTTTTGATTACCTCCTATATGGATGGTTTTTAATTAAGTTTTATTTTTCATTTTATTTTATGTTCTGATACCGCCTATATGGTCGGTTTTAATTAAGCTTTATTTTTAAGTTTATGTTTTTTATTTTGTACCGCCTACATGGTCGGTTTTAAGCTTATTATGAACTAACAAGTTTTTTGGTTCTTTTTCTTTAAATTTCTTTGTTGGATATCTTTTGTATTTTCTAACCCTCTTCTTTGTTTTGAATCACTGGCGTAATTCATTTGTTCATTTGCTTGAATAGTGAACAGTAAAGGGAACTGTAGCAATATTGACTTTTGACCCGGAAGCTTGCTTATGAAAATTTTCTTGAAATGCTTTTGCAGCAATCTCTCTGGGGTTTTCAGAGAAAAATTCTCTTTCAATAACTAAAAGAGATTGATTTAAATCATTTTGCCAATATCTTGATTTTGTTGGGACTGGTGCAAAGAGCCCCGGATCCCATGCTTGTGTTCATGCTCTTATAGGCAAACCTGGTTATGATAGAAACAGGACTGTTTCCTGGTTTGATCTTAAAGCCATGAGTCTTAATATGCAGGACAACTGAATCTAAGATGTCTGCATCTCTTAATCTAACTGTGAAGTTAGGATAACACTGGAAATAAACTGGGCCATCATTCAGTCCAGCTTGGACTGCTCCTATAATAGAATCTCGATATTCGAGATGCCTATTATCCCTTAAACACATGACAATGGCGGTGTTTAAACCTAATCTTGTCAAAGGCTTAGCTGCTACTTGAATCATACCAAAGTGTATGAAATTATAGCCATCTTTCTTATGCTTTTCAACGGATCTGTTATCTAGAAGTCTTATGACTTGGTCGTCTTGCTCTAAACTGACTGTCATTTCAGAGGTCTTAATGGTATAATCTGTGAAGAACTTAAAGGTTCCTTTCTTATAAATTTCTTGATTAGACACCTTGGGTAATTTCCAATCATCTAAATCATTTTGAATCTTAGGATAATTGATCTCTTCACTGTTTACAACAGTATCTTGAGAATCACTGGATCTCCTAGACATGGTTCGGAAAATTGAACTCATTTTAGGGTTTTTGATCTAGAGCCTAATAGCAGATTGACAAACCTTATGAGACGTCACCCCAACCCTCTTACAGCCTAACAAACGCTTATCCACGGCTAACAACGGCTCAACCGGCAGGGCTCGCGCTCCCAGGCACACTGCTACCTATCCTAGGATATATATATATATATATATTTATAGTAATATTTATTAAGATATTAATATGAGGGATCCCTTTGAATCTCTTATTTCATAGGAATTTTCTGCAACTTTGTTCCTTTGGAATATCTAAGTCAAGTAAGGGGATTTTGTAAAAATACTAATGAATTAATTACCCTGATTTTGGTATAGGGCTAATTAATAAATAAATATATATTTAGAGTAATATTTATCAAGATTTTAATATGAAGGATTCCTTTAAATCTCTCATGTCATTCATAGGAATTTTCCACGACTTTGTTCCTTTGGAATATCCAAGTCATGTAAGGGAATTTTGTAAAAGTACCTTTTTTTGTTATAAATGATCAAGTATATTTTTGTGAACTCAAAAAAATGTTTTGATGAGTTTGAAATGCTAAAATTAGGAATTATTTTGATTTGACTATACTTTTACTTTATATGTGCATTATGGTTATTTAGCCATAATCAACAAGGGAAAAAATGTTGACCTTTGTTACCCTTGGTGAGTAATGATAATTTGAAAACCCAGTTAATAGGGTAGTTCTTGACTTATGGTATACCATTAGATTAGTTCTGGTTCTGCTCACCAACATGTAAGGAACATATGAGGCTAGCCACTTTTGTTATTCCCATTATGATTGACACCTTTGTAAGTCCTACTATGATAAGCATTTCTATTAACAACCAGAATTTTGCTTTGAATAAATGCATGTTATCAAGAAATTCAATTTGATACTTTTCTAAAAATAACTCATATAATACAAGTTTGTTTTGTATTATTGTACTCATGTTATAAGCATTCCCCATTTCATTTTTGAATAAGTAAATGTGCTTGATCTCTACCCCTTATTAGGCTTTCAAACTCATTCATTTTATTAAACATTTTTAGGTGCACTTAATTATGGGAAGGAGTGACATGGGTAGGAAGGGCTCGAAAAGGTCTTTTATTTATCTAGTTTTGTGACTAGTTTATTTGTATTTTAGTGGTTTGTATTTACTAGTACTTTTGGGAGAATTGTTATAGTTTTGATTTAAGGATTTTGTATGTGAAGATAAATTTCTAATTAAGACTTTTTGGTAAGCTTAATTGCTACTTTAGACAGATTTTATGATTAACATGTTGCTAATTATTTCAGCTTGTTGGGTCATTTTCATGTCAAGCCTTTGAGTTTCACATGTGAAATGACTGTGGTGTCTTGACATCTGGGTATTAGGTCATAACAAAGTAGCATCAAAGCTATAGGATGGGGTCTTGTAGACTTCTTAACATAGTTGGGTTGAGTTAGATTATGTGTGACGAGGATCTCTATATTTGTTTTGAAAATTTTCAATTTCCCTTAGTAATTCAATTATTATTTATTCCAAACCCTTTCGTATTCCTTCCATTGTAAAAACCTAAACATGGGTCAATCATTTATTTTTAGAGGAAAAACTTTTAAGCAGTTTAAGAAAGTAATCCTTCTTTTAAAGAAAAGGTAGACCTAATAGTAACATAGTCTTGGATTCTTAACCTAGAGAAGTAATTTGATTTTCTAGGTTACTCTAAAACATAGAAAGTGATGTTTTCCATCTTTATGCTTGAAGGAGAGGTAGAATACTGGTAGATGATGGAGAAAAGGATTTTAGGGAACTAGGAATCCTTAAATTGGGATAAATTTAAGGAAGGTTTTTACAAAAAGGACTTTATAAATAGTGTTTGATGCCAAAAGGAGGTTGGGTTTATGTAGTTGGTGCAAATTGATATGTTAGTGGTTGAGTATGAGGCCAAGTTTACTCAACTCTCCTATTTTGCTCAAAATCTTATACCTATTGGGTGATGTAAGGCATTTTGCTTTCAAGATGGTTTGAATCCATTTATGAAGGTTAAAATCTTTCTCCATAAGTTGGAAACATACTTAGAAGTTGTAACTCTCCTAACTAAGAGGAATAGCAAGGAGCTCCAATAGTAAAGGGAGCAACTATGTAGGAGAAGTAGATCTGATAATGTACAAGGTAGATTCGGTCAATCAAGGTATAAGGGTAAAAAGCCAACTCAAGAGACAAACCAACCAAGGAAGAGTTACACCTTGTACTAAGTGTGCGAAGAGACATGATGGTACCATATGCTATAGAGAGACTAGTACATGTTTTAGTTGTGGCCAACAAGGTCATTTGATTTGGGATTATCCATTTAGAATGAATGCTTAGGCTTAGAAAATTGAAGAAAGGAAACTTAAGCCTAAAACCTAGGGGAGAGTATTTCTAATGACATACCAGGATGCTTGAGCTTCATCAGATGTTGTCACAGGTATTGTTTAGTTCTATTCCTAGTTAGTTAGAGTTCTTATTGATCTAGGGGCTATTCACTCTTTTATTTCTACATCACTTGATTTATTAGATTTGCTTTCTAGCTTGTTAGAGTTTGATACGTTTGTTTCCACATTAGTTGGAAAAGTCACTTCTGGCTACTAAGGTTCTTAAGGAGGAGTCTTTTATAATTGATAGAGAGTTGCTTGTAAACCTGATTCTTCTTAATTTAACATAATTTGACATTATATTGGTGATGGATTGGTTGGTAACTTATCATGCCCTAGTTGATTATTTTAATAAGCAGACGAATTTTCAAATTTCAAGTCATCTTGAGTTTTGTTTTGAGGGTAGTTCTATTGATATACCAATGCAATTGATTTTAGTTATGAAAGCCCAATCTTTGCTTAAGAAAGGGTGCCAAGGGCATTTAACTTATGTTGTTAGTAGTGACAATGATGTAAGGTTGGATGATATTACTATAGTATAGGATTTCCTAATGTTTTTCCTAAGGATTTGCCTAGGCTTCAACTAGAAAGAAAGATGGAGTTCATTATTAAGTTAGTACTGAGATTTCCTATTTCAAAGACACCTTATGATATGACACCTTTAGAACTCGAAAAAAAAAAAACTAAAACTACAACTCTAAGAAATGCTTGACAAAGGCTTTATAAGGCCTTGTGTATCACCTTGGGGGGGGGGGGGGGGTGGGGCTTAATACTTTTTGTTACAAAGAAAAACGGGATTTTGAGATTATGTACTAATTATAGGAAGTTGAATAATGTGACCATTAAGAACAAGTATCCATTGCCTAGGATTGATGATTTGTTTAATTAGTTGCAAAGTTCTGGTGTTTTCTCTAAGATAAACCTTCGATATGGATATCATCAACTTAGACTCATAGCTGAGGCTATGCCTAAGACAACTTTTCGTACTAAAAATATGCATTATGAATTTTTGGCGATGCCTTATTGTTTGACTACTGCACTTGCAACTTTTATAGATTTGATAAATCGGGTATTTAGACCTTACTTAGATTAGTTTGCGATTATTTTTATAGATGACATCTTAGTGTACTCACAAGGTAGGGAGGAGCATGAGCAACACTTGAGGATTGTTTTACATATTTTGAGAGAGCATAAACTCTTTACTAAGTTCAAGAAGTGTGAATTTTGGCTTGATAGGGTTTCTTTCTTTGGTCATGTAGTTTCCAAGGATGAGATATCTATTGATTCTAGCAAAGTGAAGGTTGTGGTTCATTGGAAAAAGCCTACCAACATAACTGAGGTTGGGATTTTATAGGATTTTTTTGGGTATTATAGACATTTCATAAAAGGAGACTCTAAGATTGCTTTACCTCTAACTAAACTCACTTAGAAGAAAACTAAGTTTATATCACTATAAGAAAAAATGTTAACCATGATGCTTTTTAAGTGTCAAGAAATACATTCAATGACGTTTCCCCAAAGCGTCATCTACTAGCCCGTCATAATAAGTATTTGCCTACAATGACGCTTCTAGAAAGCGCCATTGAAGAGAACCTTGATGCTTAAAAAAGTGTCATCATTATATCAAACTATAAGGACTCTTCTAGAAAACACCATTGAAGAGAACCTTGACACTTAAAAAAGTGTCATTATTAGTTGTTCACACTACATTGACACATTTATTAGTGCCATTATTAGGTTGGATAAATGTCACTAGTGGTTATTCTCATTTCTTGACACTTAGTAAAAGTATTAAGGAAGATGATTGTTTAATTTTAAATTTAGTTTTAATTTAATAATTGTTGCATCTAATTTTTCACCTGCTATTGAAATAATGCATACACATAAGAAAAAAATTATGTACCAATGAAATTAGTTGTTGCACCTAATTTTTCACCTGGTAATACATTTCCAAATTGCAGTATTTAATCACAAATAGAGAACTTGTATTTCATAAATAAGAAACACAAAAAAGCTAAAATATATTAAAATAACAAAAAAAAAAAGTCACAACTTTAATGTTTAGTCCCTAAACATAGTCCATTTTTACTTTACATGTAACCCAATTTTTTACATGCAACCCAATTGTGCTTTGGTCTTCAACATACTCCTTCATGCTAGCTTATCCAACTACAAGGTTAATTTCCCAAAAAGAAGACCTACATGCACAAAAAACTAAAATCAATTACAATTTCAGAAAAAGATATATAAGTGAACACTTCTAGAAATAGAGAGAAAGAAATGACAATGAAAATATAATAGGAAAACAAATGTGTATACCAATTGACATATGTGACCCTAAGAATAATTACAACAAAATTACTATCAATAGTTAAAACACAAAGCAAGAGATTAATCAAATACGGGACAAGAGAATATCAACATCAATAATCCATTAAAATATTCAATTATGCATCATCTAATAGTAATAAACCTCATCCAATGCGAAACATTGACAAAGGAAGGTTTGGGAATATGGTGTAACATGGAATAAATAGGGTTCACACCATAATACTTTATCAACTAAGTTTTTTGTTAAGTTATAAGAATTAACATTTCCTACCATCTGAAATGCATCACAACATTGCATCCAAAATAGTGGTCAATTGCATCACAACATTCATCTTATTTATCACTATCAAGGCTAGCAATAACTATATGAATTCCACAACTTAATAATAAATAAAGAGGCATGCATACAAAAATACAGAGAAGAATATCTACAACTTAATAGTAGATAAACATCTTCTAATGATGAATATTTTTTAATGAAAGCTCATATTTCATATTTTAATATTTCATATTTTAAAAAGATTATGATTATTTTTTAAAATAAAACTTATTTATTTAGGCATATTTGGGAAAATATCTAGAAATATGTGAGCGATCCAAAGTGACAACTATATGGCAAAGATATGATTGCATAAAAATTTAACAACAAATTCAGGTTATCTATGAAGTTAAATAGAGATTCAAACATTAGTCTATCATGCAACACATTACACAAAAGTAAAACTTAAGGAACTTTAAATTAAGATTGTCCATAATACAAACACATAAAGTGTGAAACCGGAATTCATTTTTTATAATTGTTATTTCTCATGTATACTAAATTTAAAAAGCATGGTTATAAAGCAAAGGATGTAAAATAATAAAAACTTCATCACCAAAATAAATTTCTTGAATGAAAAAAATATAATGGTAATTTATGAGTAGTAGAGACCATACCTCTAAGAGTATGTTGTTGGTCTTAAAATTTATGCAAATCATGAGGGGATTATGTTCATAGAGATGCTTCATTGGCAGCTTCTAGAGCTATGCTTAATCAATTACTCAGTCTACAAATTGGTTGAAGAGATAAAAATAGAACGATTAATTTTAATAAAATGAAAATTAAACTGCAAACCACATTTTCGACACTTGAAAAAACTTAATTAGAAGTTAATTAAGCAATGTAATTTGAACTTCCACTGGTATATATATATAGTAATCCATTATCTTGTAGTTTTAGATTCATTGAAAAATAAATAAGTTAAGCAATGAAACAAAAAATTTATTTTATGAAGAAATCTTTATGTTTTATGAGGGTGACGATGTAACTTACAATGTTGTGGTAAAACACCATGGACAAAATTAGAAATCTTCATGTTACCTTTTGAACTAACAAGAACATTATGTAGTTGAGAATGAAAACAAGTGATCACATGAGAACAACGAAATTCCAAGTGTATATCCCCTTTTAGAAGATCTTTAATAGGAAGCAAGAAATAATAAACTTGATATCCCTATGAAAAACACCTTTGTTGTGGCAATAACTCATGAACTATTAGAAACTTGGAAAAGCTTCCAACTTTCAGCTTCTAAAAGTTTCCCTTTGGATGTATGTGAGTCATGCATGCAATTAACAACTTAGTTCAGTTATGGAAAATTGGAGAAATATTATAACAATAGAAAGAAAATATTATCAATTTGGTCGTGGTTCCATCAAACAATTTACTTTTAATCATAGTTTGGTTCAAAAGAGAAAGAAATTAAATATTAACCTCACCAAAAGTGATAGGTCGATAAGGCAAAATTATGATCTATTTCCATACAAAAAGGTGTCTTCAAAGCTTTCAAATAAAAGAAAGTATCAATTGAGTGACCAGCATTACCTATTCAGATTGTACTTCGTTCAACTCATCTTTGCTATACGATTTTTTTCCGTGAAACTATTAAGGAGTATTGTAAACAATTTGATCAATTACATTGAAAAATAAGGTAAAAATTGATATATTGGAAATTAATAAACTGGTACATACCTTTGATGTAAGACATCCTTGATCAGTAATAATATCTCTCATATATCTCATCACATAGTATCCACATTCAACACTACCTAGTTGTATTGGACACTTTATGAATAAAAATAAATCATTGTAGAATACACCAATTTTATGTTAGTTGTAGGATATCTTATACTTAATTAAAAATTAAGAAATGGTATTAAAAATTGCATTACTTAATTTATATGAATTACTTACCCCTACTACAACCTAAGTAGGCTCCCTCTTTGATGTTATATGTTTTTGTGGTGGATGAATTCCAAGGGCCCTATATGAAGAAAATAATATTTCTTACCAATTATGCTCCATGCTCTAGTATTGAGAGAAAAACTTACATATTAACAATCTCCTTAAGGACATCAAAAGGTTGATCTGGCAATGAGTCAAGGTAATATGCAATCACAGTCCTTGTGTTTAGTGCCACCAAAACCCAATGATAGCTACAAAATTTTACATAAATTTAGTTATATATTAATTATAATTTGATAAGTTTACATACATATCTTACTTAAGTTCTATAACTTACCTTGGGTTGTATGGAATGAAAATAAAGTCAGCATGATTTGCATTCATCAATTGATTAGCAATAACCCTTGACCTACTTTCCTTGCTTGCTTTCCCCATTCCAGCTTTAGAAACCAAAACTAGATTTACAAAAGCAAATCATCCTACCATCTTAGCATCAACCACCTTTTTATGCAAGTGCCTAATTTAATTTCACATACCGTTAAAAAGAAGTTAATATTTTAATGCAACTAACATTTCAACTCTCCTAATATGATTATAATGAAAAATTAAACTATAATGAAGCAACTAAAATATATGAAAAAAAACAAAATAAATGTTCCCTCACCATATATAGAACATAAGACAATTAGATGACACATTTGTCGATGAAATTATGATATCCATATCAGCATTCATGAGAAAGCTCTTACAAGACTCTCCAAAAACATCATTTGTGATGTTTACTGCATGTACCTTCCCTTCCTTGAGTAGTAGTCCAACCAATATAGCAAAGTTCTTAATGTCTATGGGGTTCTCATCCTTAGAACTTAATCGTGTTTCTTTATTCCTTTGTTTCTTAAATTTATTTGAATCCTATAAAACAAAGTGTATGATTGCATAAAATAAGTTATAATTATTACTAAGAAACTATTAATGAAAATTGAAAAAAAAAAAACTATACCTGGATGGAATGAGTAGTTAGACTGACCATTTGGGCAGGCCACAAAACTTGATACCTAATAGCTTCTGCAATAGTTGTAATTTGGTTAGGAATAAGCACAAGAAGTAGTGCATTTGGCTCATAAGAAGCATCTACAACAATTAAGAAGTTAACACCACATTCAAGTATAATTGTGCTAGTTGCAGCTACATTTTCCTTTGTCCCTATGGCCAATTGGCATTACCTAGCCTATAAAATGAAACAAGATTGTTTACTTATATGCAACCATTGAAAATTCAGAATTTTACTAGGAAAGTAAGAGTTAGTTGAGGAAAATTGATTCATCAAGGTCAAATATGATGCTTATTTACATAGTTCATTGTACATATATATACTACAACATTACTACTATATACTAAACTATATTTTCTAAATGTTAAAAACTAGTGCCCATACCATAAGAAAAGTTTTTTCCATAGTTAGCTCATTCATTATGTAGGTGGGACAAACCTAGGCAAGTAAAAGCTATATTTAAACTTTATAACTTTCATTCTTGAAGGATGAAAATGTCTCTTAATGAGTTGGTATTTGAATAGTTTCAACTAGATGAATGAAATGAAATTTCTAACTTTATGTGTTATTACATAGGAATTATAGAACATAACATTAATCATAACATACTTTGTTTGCTTTTTGCACTGTTGGGACATGGTCATCTACTTGATGCTTAGGTTGCTCAACAACTTGAAGTAGGACAATTTGCTTTTGCTTAATATTAGAGCTGCTAACATCAGATTGAGGTGTGCTAGGCATCATTTGAGAAAGTTGGGCTAAAATATTTGCCTCAAACTTAGATTGTCGCTCTTGAGATTCTTTCACAAATTCCTACATAGCACGATTGTTATAGAAAATAACAATCCAAAATTAATAATCTATTAATATTAAAAGTCAAACTTTATATATAAGTTAACCACTAACAATCCAATTTAATAGTTAAGACCCAAAAACATTTAAAGTTAAGAAAATTAAATATTCTATAATTGTTTTTTAGGGAAAAATCACTCACAAAATCACTGTTTTCCAATTGGAGCACTCCACTTCAAACCACGAATAGAGATGAAGCTCCCATTATCCCAATTCACCAAAGCCCAAACATATCTCTCACCACTCTCTTTCTCTTTGAAATTGGAACAAAGCCAAACTTGTACATACCTAGATAAACATTAAACTAAATTAAAATTCAAAGCCTTGCTCAATTTTGAAACAAATTTTCTGCATATTTGTAGCCGATTTATCCACTTTCCCTACAACTAAACACTAGAAATGAAAAACCACTTACTTCAATCTTGAGAGACCAACGAAACCCTAAGATTATGAAACAACAAAGACACCATCACCAATGCTCCTAGCCGAGGCTTCTCTCTCTTCTCCATTTCCAGCCATTGAGGTTCTTTACACCACTTTGAATACCAACCAATTACAACCCAAATCAAAATGCACTAAAACAAACCCAAAAATTTAACATTTCCAACATAAATATCGAGATCTTGAAAACTCTAATAGATTGATTGTGTTCAAGCTTTGAAAATGCATGATTCCAATTTTTATTTTTTTATTATTGTTTTTTTACCCACTGTTAGAAATTACCTGACACAATGAAGTGTTTTTTTGTATCTCCAGTGAGGTACTCTCATTATCACCGATTAGTAGTTGATGGTTCGATAGTTGGGCGTCTTCGACGAGTTTGATGAAGGCAAGAAATCAGGGATGATTTTGGGTTTAATTTTCTAGGTTTGTTGAGATGAGGTGGGATGTTTGAGAAATGGGGAAATATGAGTACATATAAATAGTAAGAGACAATGACACTTGTTACAACTGCCAATAATAATGAAGTGCAACAATGACAGTTACATAAAATGCCATTATTTATTTATACAATCACTATTCATTGAATTCCTTAACACTTTTTAGAAGCGCCAAGGAATTAAACATCATTATTTACAATTTTTGTAGTAGTGTACGGTCTGATGAATGTAAGCATAACTTTGAAAAGTTGAAAAATATATTGGTAATTGCTCTAGTGTTGACTATTTCTTCAAGCTCAGGGGGATATATTATCTTTAGTAATGCATCAAACCAGGGACTCGGTTGTGTATTAATACAACATGGAAATGTTAATCCTTATGCTTTTGGGCAATTGAAACCTTATGAATGTAACTATCCTAGTTATGACTTAGAGTTGCTAACTGTGGTTTTTGCTCGTAAGATGTGAAGACATTATTTGTCTTGTCAAACATGTGAGATTGACATAGATTGCAAAAGCTTAGATTTTTTATTTTCTCATAAACAATTGAATATACAACAAATGAGGTGGATGAAGCTCCTCATGGACTATGGTTGCTCTATTTTGTATCATCATGGTAAGGTGAATGTAGTTGTTGATGCTTTAAGTAGAAAGTCTAGTGGTTTATTAGTAGCCCTATGAGGAAGATAACCTTAATTTTGGATTCAACAATATTATTGACTGGTTTTAGTGTTCGTCAAATCTAGTTGAGATGATCAAATCATCATAAGGAGATAGCCCAAAATACAAATCATGGATGGTGTTAGAAATTGTACTAAACCTAAGTTTACACTTTTAGATGATGGGATTTTGAAGTTCGAGATCAGACTATGTGTGCCTTAAGTTGGAGATTTGAGAAGAGAGATTCTACAAAAGGCTTATAGCTTAAAATTTTCAGTTCATCTTGGTGGGACCAAAAAGTATGAAGACATGTGATAACTTTATTGGTAGGCTGGTTTAAATCAAGATATTACTTATTATGTAGCATAATGGTTGACTTGTCAACAAGTCAAAATTGAGCATCGGTGCTGAGTAGGGCCATTGCAACCACTTCCCATTCTTGAGTAGAAGTGAGAGCATATTACAATGGACTTTGTTTTTGGATTACTTAATACTTTGGGAGGTAACAATGTAGTTTGGGTTATTATTGATAGATAAACAAAATCAACTTACTTTTTGCCTATTTGAACCACATTTCCCATGGATAGATTGTCTTCCTTGCATATCCAGGAAATTGTAAGATTACATAGAGTTCTAATATCTATTGTTTCAGCTATAAATAATCATTTAACTTCTAGATTTTGAAAAAGCTTATAAAAAACTTTGTAGACTCAATTGAGATAAAACACTGCATTTCATACTTAAACAACTAGCCAATCGGAAATGATGATTCAAAATTTGGAGGATATGTTGAGAGCATGTATCTTAGATTGGGAAATAGATGAGAAGATCATATGCCTTTGGTGAAATTTTCTTATAACAATAATTATCAAGCTAGTATTGGTATGACGCCATATGAGGCTTTGCATGGTAGAAGGTGTAGGTTCTCGATTTGTCGGGATGAAATTGTTGAAAGGAAACTCTTAGGTCCAGAACTGGTTCAAGCGACTATGAAAAAATTTGTATTAATTAGAGAAAGACTGAAAATTGCTTAGAGTCGGTAGAAAAACTATGTAGATAATTAGAAACGTGACTTAGAGTTTGAGGTTGGAGATCATGTGTTTCTAAAGGTTTCACCTATGAAAACATTGATGAGATTTGGAAGAAAAAGAAAGTTAAGTCCTAGATATGTGAGATCTTTTGAGATTTTAGAGAAGATTGGCACGTTGGCCTATCAAGTTGCCTTGCCTCTCAGATTAGAGAGGATTTATAATGTTTGTATCAACTTTGAGGAAATATGTTCATGATCCTTCTCATATAGTGGAACTTGAGCCTCTTTGGTTTGTAGAAAATTTGGCTTATGAGGAGTTCCTTGTTCGAATTGTCGATGAGATGGATAAGGTTCTTCGAAATGCCATAGTCAAATTAATGAAAGTTTAATGGAGTAATCATTCATAAAGGGAGGCTACTTAGGAACTAGAAGAAAAGATTAAAGAAAAATATTCATACATTTTTCATATTATAGGTATTCCAAGTCTAGAGGACTAAACTTTTTTTTAAAGAGGGGATGATGTAACACCCAAGGGTGAAGTTAACCCAAAATTATAATTTTTGGCTCATAGGCTTAAATTTTAGGTCCTGTGGGTTTAAATCACACTGACCTTAAATTTTGGGTTGTAAGCCAAATAAAAAATAAAAAGATAGTAATAATATAAAAACCTTAAAAACACGTTTTGAATACACTTTCAGACACTATAGATAATCAAGGTCAAAGAGAAGTTGAGATTTTAGATCCAAGGTGAATAAAACTTCAAGATAAGAGTTTTATTTTAAAATACATTCATTTTCCTTAGAATACAATTATTATTTCGGTTTCACAAAATAAAATAAAATAATAAAAAATTATGCAGATAAATAAATCAGTGTGAAGACAAGTATAGAATTCATAAATCTTAAACTTAGAGTAATTTTGATAAGGATTTGAGAAAAAAAAAATTGACCTTAGGATGAAAGTTTGATTTTTTGTGGAAATATCTTGTGAATTCATTTTTTATTTTTATTTTTAGAGAGTACAAAAAAGAGTGTTAGTGGTAAGATCAAATCCTACACTGTTTTGTTTTTGTGGGTAATTTTATAGGGCACTACAAGTGGAAACTAAGATCAAATCCCATGTTCTTTGATGTTTTGTTGTTGTAGGTGAATCCATAATGGCATATGGAGATTATAGAATTTGCATATGAAGATTTTAAGATTACTACGAGGAAGCTTTGAGAATAGTATAATGTGGTAATGAAAATTTATGTAAGTGTGTTTTGGATTGAAAAATAATAATATGTTTTTTTAGGAATAATAGGTATTTTTTTTAGCCTTGTAGGTTGTAGAAGTGTTTTTGGAGTGGTTTTGAGGTATTGGATAATTAATCTTAATAAAAGGTCAAATAAATAATTTGGGTGGTTGGATGTTAGAAAAATATTAAGCTAAAATTTCTTAGGAAAGAAATTTGACTAATCATTTAGGAAAACAAGTTAAGTCAACCTAAATAATGGAAATCGGATATTTCCCTATGAAATAATTTGCCTAATTTTGGTATGGGGTTAGTTAATAAATAAATATATACTTAGAGTAATATTTATTAAGACTTTAATTTGAAGGATTTCTTTAAATCTCTTAAGTGATTCATAGGAATTTTCCACAACTTTGTTCCTTTGGAATATCCAAGTCAAGTAAGGGGATTTTGTAAAAGTTTTTTTTTTTTGTTATAAATGATCAAGTATATTTTAGTGAATTAAAAAAAATGTTTACATAAGTTTGAAACAACAAGGGAAAATATTTTGACCTTTATTACCATTGTTGGGAGTAGTGATGATCTGAAAACCCAGTTAGTAGGGTAGTTACTAACCTATGGTATACCATTAAATTGGTTTTGATTCCGCCCACCATGTAAGGAATATCTTAGGTTAGCGCTTTTGTAAGTCCCACTATGATGGACATCTCTATAAGTCCCATTATGATGGTCACCTCTGTAAGTCCCACTATGATGAGCATTTTTGATAACAATTAGAATTTTGTTTTAAATAAATTCATGGTATTAAAAAATTTGACTTGATACTTTTTTGAAAATATGACATGTAATACAAATTTGTTTCATATGATTGTATTCATATTATAAGCATTCCCTATTTCATTTTTTTTTAAATGTACTTGATCTCTATCCTTTATTAAGCTTTCAAGCTTACTCATTTTATTAAATGTTTTTAGGTACACTTAATTCTAGGAAAGAGTGACATAGGTAGGAAGGCTCAAGAAGTTCTTTTATTTGTTTAGTTTTGAGACTAGTTTATTTAGATTTTAGTGGTTTATATTTACTACTACTTTTGAGAGAATTTCATAGTTTTGATTTATGGATTTTTGTATGTGAAGATAAATTTCTAGTTAGGTCTTTTTGGTAAATTTAATTAATACTTCAAATAGGTTTTGTGATTAGCACATTGCTAATTATTTTAACTTGTTGGGTCATTTTTATGTCAAGCTTTTAGGTTTCACATGTAAAATGACTGTGGTGTCTTGACCTCTAGGTATTGAGTTGTCACAAAATGTCCATAATTAGATAGATTTTATGAATTTTGTGTAGGTAGACCTTTCCTATGGTTTCAGTTTTAGTCTTAATGGGTGTTGATGTTAATTTTGTGTACTTGATAATGCACCTATATATCCCCATCGCATGTTCCAAAGCAAATGTTAGATCATCATTAATGCATCACCGTGTGTCTCAAAGGACTCTCTACACACATGATTGCATATTTCTTATATCGTTGCATGCGCATATTAACATGCAAACTAGAAGACACATTTGGCTAACCCCCCCATGTTAGTGGATGCCCACTTGTGACAGATGCTAAGAGAGTGCATCGTCACTTTCCAATTAGAAAGATACTTGCTAAGTGACACATTATTCTTTTGTCTATATGAGGAAGGGAAGGTTAACCCTTTTTAAACTCGTTGAAGTGCTTTCATAAGGTTCATCAAGCTAAACCCCCACAAGGTAATGCCAACTTGATCCCTCATGCTAGATTTTGATTTTATTGATAAAGTTGGAGCCGAGTTAAGGGGGTATCGACTATGCATGCATCAAACCCATTTTAAGTAAATAGAGAGGAGGGTGACATGTTGTCACTAAAGGGACCAATGGCCATTTAATGTCACAAGGTACCATAACATAAGGTTGATAATACAAGAACCGATTGATATGAGTAGGTGGAAGCTTCTCATTGGTTGGGCCTCTATATAAAGGGTCTAAAAATTGTAGGTTTTTCCGCTATAAATAATTTTATTATAACAAAATGGAAAATGTGTGTAGCTTTAAACTATAGAATTGTATAAAATTATTAATTAACAATTTTGTTATGTATAACTTTTGGTTATACAATAGAAATGAAAATTAATAACATAGAAATTGTATAACATAATTATTACAAAATTGTATAAAAAATTGTTTTGTATAACTTTGGTTATACAATAGAATTAGAAACTATCTATGTAACTTTTAACTATAAGATAATTGTCACAAAATTTGTCTTCATAACTTTTGGCTATGAGATAAAGTAAATAAAAATTATAATGATGAAAACATAATATGTTGAAATACTACTTTTCATGTATCTTTTTGAAAAAAATATGGTTGCCAAAAGAAAAAAATTGGCAACATTTCTTTTAGCTAAGGTTTTTTTTTTTTTCCTATTATTTTTTTTCAATTTCAATTTTTAAAATTTGGGACAAGTGAAATCAAATTGATACTATTTCAAAGTAAAAAAAGAAAAGAAAAGAAAAAGTAAAAAAGAAATCAATGGATCAATTCCAAAACTCAACTTATTTAACTGTGTCAATCGAAGGATAGTAGGTTAACCTTGATCAGCCTAAAATATGATGTCAACTAAAATAAAGAACCCCGACCAGCAATTGAATGACAAACCAATTTGGTTGAATTTTTAAAATATTGATAAGAACTATTTTAATATTTTAAATATTAAAAACAACGAAAAAAGAATATACAAAAACATATTTGATAATAGCTTGTTAACAATTCTATGTGATAATAGGTTATTAAAGGCTTATTTAATCCCATTTTCTTAAACTTATTTTTAAAAATTGTTTTTAAGTTAAAGAACAAAAAATAGTTGTATTTTGTTCTATAAAAATAATGGTGTTTGACAATTTATTATTATTATTTTAAAAAAAAACTTGTTTGGATAGGTCATTTTAATTTTAATTTTTTTTGTTTTGATTTTTTGCTAACGTTGCAAATTCAATTTATATAATATAAATTTAATTTAATTCAAGTCTTATTAAAAATGAAATTGATTTGATAATTACAAATAAATTAAAAAATAAATAGTGTTTAGCAAAACATGAGTAATTATATTATATTAAAATCATAAATTATATTTTTTTATAAAAAAAAAATACTATTTTATTATATGTTAGAAACATAAGGATATTAACATCTTCATAAATTTTTTTTTATTTAAAATGAATAATGAATAAAGTTTAACATGTAAAATAAAAATGAATCAAGTTTTTTATTTTATGTACACCTTTACTAGTAACTTACAAACACAATATTTTAAAATATTTTGATTTAATCTGCAATTAAATTGATCAATTTCTTGATTTCAAAATTAATCTAAAAAAATTAAAAAATTCATTAAAGAATTTAAATTATTAATTATATCTTACTTAATTTATAATTTATTTACCTAAATTAAAAAAAATGGTTATTTATATAAGAGAAACAATAAAATCATGACTCATCAATATATCGATTTTGATCTATTATTTTTTTTAATGATTATATATATTTTTTGAATTCTAAATTATTTTTAAAAATTATCAAACTCATTAATAAATTCAATGCGAAGTGTTACTTGATTTTCATTTTTATAGTGAGAAAACTTGTAAAAATATAATCATGTGTAGAAAAATTAATAAAACCATTATGAACCAATTTGTATCCATAAATTTTTGGTACTAATGAATTTATTATTTGAGTTTCAAATTATTTTTAAAAATTATTAAACTTATTAATAAATCTAACATATGAAGTCTCGTTTAATTTGAAGCTTATTTGTTTAGTGAAAAAAATAGAAAATAATAATTCTATGTAAAAGAAAAATAACATAGTCATTTTAGACCAAATTTTGTCCATAAATTTATGGTATTGATTGGATCATTATTTGAATTTTAAGTTATTTTAAAAAATTATTAAACCATTAATCAATCTAACAAAATAAATTTTGTTTAATTTGAAGTTCATTTACCATATGAAAAATGAAAAAAATTTGGAAAATAATGATTCTATGTAAAAAAAAAAAAAAACAATAAAGTTGTTATAAACCATTTTTTATATATAATTTTTTTTTTGTATTTATTTGTTTACAATTTGAATTTTAAATTATTTAAAAAAATTATTAGACTTGTTAATGAATAAAAAACATTAAGTTTTGTTTAATTTAAAGTTCATTTGCCTGGTGAAAAAGAAAAATTAGAAATCGTTTCTAAACCAATTTTTATCCATAAATTTTTTGTATTAATTGATTCACTATATGAGTTTTATGTTATTTTTAAAAATTATTAGACTCGGGATAAAGGTCACACATACACACACACACACACACACACATATATATATATATATATATATATATATATATATATATATATATATATATATATATATATATACCTTTTTTAATATTAATTAAATAGTATTTTAATTTTAAGTTTCAAAATATTTTTGAAATAA
The DNA here is from genome assembly GCF_030704535.1 of Vitis vinifera. Lineage (NCBI taxonomy): Eukaryota > Viridiplantae > Streptophyta > Magnoliopsida > Vitales > Vitaceae > Vitis > Vitis vinifera. Next base: position 4,278,065 of record NC_081812.1, read on the forward strand.
ATTTCATGTATTAAGATTAGTTTAATTTGAAATTTATTTGCTTAATGAAAAATTTTAGAAAAGTTAAAAGAAATTCGTAAAAACACATGCAATTTGAAGGAAGGTAACATTTGAAGATTTTCAATATCAGTATTACATCATGGAAAAAGAAAAGAAATAATATTATGTTTAATTTAATTTATTTTTTATGATATGTTTTATAATTTTTTTTATATTTTCATTTTATTTTTAAATATTAGTAAAAACAATTTCTACTTGTTCTCTTTTTTATTTTGCTTTGTTTTTAAAGAACCACACAAACAATGTCAAAAATTTTTAAAAACAATTTTTTTTTTCAAAAATAGAAAATTATTTTTAAATTACACAACCAAACAAATTTTAAAATTTAGGAAAATTTTATGTTTTATTGAATTAAATATACTTATCCACCCTGAGTTTTGAGATGAGTGAATATAATAAAGAAAAAAAATGATGAAAGATATTTGATGCAATTTCAAATGAATAGTAATTAAATGAATTTAATATGTAAAATATTGGTCAAAAAACAAGATTTATAATATATTTTTAGGATTAATTTCATTAACCTCCTTTCATTTCATGTTGTGACTAAATACATCTAAATTTGAAATTTTATCATGTAATTTTTTTATTTTGAGTGAAAAGGGAGGTGAATGAAAATAAAAAATGAAAAGATGATGAAATTTCAAACCTATGAATGCCAAATGTAAATAGTTGAAGGAGGCGAATGAAATTATCTCTATATTTGTATTATCTTTCATTTTTTTTAAAAGGGAAAGTTTGCAAAATGAAAAAAATAAAATAAAATAAAATCATTGCTTCCCCGGCATACAGGCCCTTAAATTGTGTGTGTGGTTCTCGGCCCCAACAGGGCCGGTGCTGCGCCGCAAAGCTTCGAAGCAATGCCTCTCTGCAGGGACTTGCTGTTTCAAACAAGGAAGAAGAGAAAGAAAAGCAAGAAATCCACTCTCACAAAACACAACTCGACTTCTTTGAAGCAACAATTATCACCCCAACATCAACAACAACCACAGGAAGAAGATACAGAAGAGGGGTTCAGCCTAAGGGCCTCTGCTCCATCACACAAATATGGGGTCCAGCCACTGGGCAATCTCTACTTCAGCCCATCCTCCTTTAACTCCAGGAACTCAGGCCTTGGTGCTCTCCAAATCCTCACAGATGAGCTTGTCCTTGAAATTCTGGGGTTTTTGGATGGTGCCCATTTGGGTGTTTTGGCTACTGTGAGCAAATCTTTCTATGTTTTCACCAACCATGAACCCCTTTGGAGGAACCTTGTTTTGGATAATCTAGTTGGTGGGTTTTTGTATAATGGGTCTTGGAAATCTACTTATGTAGCTGCTTTTTATCCTTCTTTTGCTTGTGCTGGTTCTTTGGTTTTGAATGTTAGGGACTTTTATTCTGATTATCTGTTCCAAAGCTGGCTCTGTGCTAATCTTGAAATGAAATCTGAATGGCTTGAAAGGGATAACATAACGCGAAGGAAGGGCATTTCGATTGAAGACTTTGTGTTGAATTTTGAGGAACCCAATAGGCCAGTGTTACTAGAAGGATGTTTGGATAATTGGGTTGCATTGGAAAAATGGAATAGAAATTATTTGATTGAAACATGTGGAGATGTTAAATTTTCGGTTGGACCAGTGGAGATGAAGCTTGAGGATTATTTTAGGTACTCGGATTTGGTAAGGGAAGAGAGGCCATTGTATCTTTTTGACCCGAAGTTTGGGGAGAAGGTTCCAAAATTGGGTTTGGAGTATGATGTTCCAGTGTACTTTAAAGAGGACTTGTTTAGTGTTTTGGGTAATGAAAGACCAGATTATAGGTGGATTATAATTGGACCTGCAGGTTCTGGTTCATCTTTCCATATTGATCCTAATTCTACTTCAGCTTGGAATGCAGTGATCAAGGGATCCAAGAAATGGGTATTGTTTCCCCCTGAAGTAGTTCCTCCTGGGGTGCATCCAAGCCCTGATGGTGCAGAAGTGGCATGTCCTGTTTCAATAGTTGAGTGGTTCATGAACTTCTATGGAGCAACAAAGAAATGGAAAAAGAAACCAATTGAGTGTGTTTGTAAGGCTGGGGAGGTGATATTTGTGCCTAATGGATGGTGGCATTTGGTGATCAACCTAGAAGATTCCATTGCCATTACCCAAAATTTTGTTAGTAGGTATGTTCTCTTCTATTTTTGGTTTCTTATTGGAATTTATTGATTGCTACTTTAGAGATTTCACTTGTATCATAGTTTTTATCCTTAGTGTAATCTAAAATATTGATACAAAGTCATGAATGGTTTCATCTTAATGTTGAAGTGTTATACTTTTGAATATGTTTAATAACTGAGCAGGATAGAAGGCTAATTATGATTTCTTTTAGCACCTTTTGCATATCTCCATAGAAATTTTTTGATTCAGTTCAATTTATCTTATTATATTTAAGTATTGTAGGTCGATAAACTAAGCTGTCTGTCTAGATGAATACAGAATATCCAAACTCAACCTGGTGTAGTTATGAATCAATCTTTTACGATTTGGTTTATCACAGTGCTGTGACAGCTATGGAATCTCTAGGTGATGGGAGGAGGTGTAAATGTTTTGTGAATGCTATAGGGCACCATTAGAGAGTTCTTTTGGAGTTGCATCAGAGTGTTTAGAGGCTGTTATAGAATCTAATCTTCCCCTATAATTGTACAGGAAAATATTCATCTTTCAGTTAAGTAATCTAAAATTAATGCAATAATGAACCCTTCAAGTAATGTGGACTAACACAGTCAGTAGCCACTGAAAATCATGGCTTAGCTTGGGCCGGGATTTGTTGAGCTGCCTGAGAAGCTAAGCGTGAAAATTGTGACTGTTGTTTTACTCTATGTTCCCCCAAGTTACTTTGTGTTCATAGGCTAATTCAGAGAGATCGATATACATTGGAAGTGTGCTTTTTGAGTCATAAAACCACTTGGAGGGAGTGTGAATAGGTAGTCCAAGCTTTTTTTAAAATTTCTAATTTTCATCCTAATCTTCTTTTCCTTCCAACTTATTTGAGATTAAATTAATCAAATCAGGATAATCAAGACTATCAATCCGCATAATGAAACAAGCGATATACATGGAAAACCACACTTGCAATAAAACTCTGCAAATGTAAAAGTTATGGGTCAGACTACAAGATAAAATCCACTAATTTTGCAAAGAAGGTATACAATTTTATCCGATCTAGATGCACCTACTCTTAAGAGTTTTATATGGGTCAGCACCTATACTTTTCTTTTAAGTCCTCAACACAACATTCCATGCACCTTGATGGATTACTTCAACCTTATGCTGAGGCTTGCAGATCAATGCAGCACCTTGCCTTTCCTTCGAAAAGACTTCCAAGATTCGTTTTTGAAACTTTTGAGAGTTTGAATATTAGGATAGAGGAATGAATATCTTCTCAATTATGTGCATCATATTTTTAGTCTAAAGACTAGGTTCTTATAAAGAAACCCTAGGAGACTTAGTTGGTGTAAACTTGGAAAGTGTTATTTTAACACCCCCTTACAAAAAAAAGGACAAATTTTTAACATTTAAAAACATAATTATTCACATACATGAAAAGTTTTTTTTTTAAAAAAAAACCTCAAAAGTTCAGACTGCCTGAAGGGAACATTTGGACTTTGGGAGGGCGCCCAAACGTTCCATATGGGAGTGTTCAATTGCTAGGAGGACATTTGAACATCCCATGGGGGGCATCCTAATGTCCTCTAGCAACTTCCCATTTGCAGCGTTTTCTCATGATTTTCAACTCCATTTTACAGTTCTATTTCTTTCTAAATTGCCATTGCTATGTCTTACATCGCCAAACACATACTTACCTCATGGAAATTGATACTTGAGTAATTTGAATTCAAACGAGACTGTTAAGACCCAAGGAAGCAAGTTGTGTCAGAATGGTGTATAATTGAAACAAAATTGCCAACCTAATATAAAGCACCAACACATGTGCTTAGGAAAAATGCTTTGATGGATGGTTACTTTCTGCTATTATTAGAACATATATTTATGCTAAATGCATCTTGACAAAACTAAGTGTGAAACTCTATTACTCGATTAATTGGCTCAACCTCTCATATTATGCGCTTACTTTTCATCTATGCATTTTTTTTAACACAATTAAATCATACAGATGAATCATTTTATGCATGGTTGGAGGGATTGTTTGACTAATAAACTTTCACACTGAGTTTCTCATGAGTAAAGATGATTAATAAATTTGTAATATATGTCCTAATAATGTGTAGCTTAGTAGTAGTGCCCTCTGGCCATGAACAGTGGTTACTGAGTTCAAGTTTTTCAGTCTTTGAGTGGTGCAAGGTAGAGGGGTAACTCTTTATTATCTGGGTTTGCTTCACCAGCAGTTGGGATTGACATCTTGTTAGGGGTGGATCCCTCATCATCAAATAAATATTTTCTGCATTAATCTGTGCTTTATTTTGTCTATGCGTGTGGAAGAATCAAAGCAAGAATGTAAGATAACATTGATGGCTTTCATGATTTTTACCCAGTGGTGTTTCTGTTAGTCCACATTACTAGTGATAGTCACATCATTTTCTGTTTCAGAAATCTGCTTTTTTGTGATTACAAACCTTCATTTTTCTAGTCAAAGATCTGTTCATTAGGATCTAATTTGAGAGAGTTCTATCAACACCTCTTTGTTAGCAAAAATCAAATATACTTCTAGTTTTGAATCAATATCAACTAAGGCAGAAATTAAGCAATGGATTGAACTCGATTGGATCATCCAATTCATGATATTTTCTGTATTCAATGAGTGCTTCTAGTTGTGATGAGTTCAAAATTTTTTCTACTAGGGCCATGAATGCCCAACTCATGCATATAGCCAAAAGCCTGAAGATAGTAAACATTCTCTAGATTATTTTTAGTTTCAAAACCACAGCTGAGGATATAGTGTGGTGCCTACATTATGTGACCACCAAGTGAAAACCAAGATGGCCTAGTTAGGTAGAGATATTTTAAATTTTTCTAACAGTGGAAACCTAGCTAGTTAATTAAATCTTTAGTAAGTTGTTTTTGTGTCATTATCGCAGCAGATGCTCCATTTTCTTCTTGTTGGTTGTGGCCTCTTATTTTCTTTATTCCTCTCCTCCACTTACTGCATCATGATAGAACTATAATAGGTAGTTTTTCATCTCTTGAATCTTTTTCTATTAGGAATTCAAAAAAATAAAAAAAAGTTGCACTTGGAAAGGAAGCTTTCTGACTCAAAAGGAATAATGTTTGAGGAATGGAATTCCACCTATAGAGCCCTTTTAAAGAAAAGAAAAATAAATTTGATAAATAACTAGGTCAGTGAGAGGGTTTCCAGAAAATGTGCTTCTTGGTAAAATCATGGCATAGATTACCTGAACTAGGGACAAGTTCTTAGTCTGCTAGTGAAGATGAAGGTTGTGAGCTATTCATGGTATTCTGATGCAGCTACAGTGGAAGAAAATTTTATGTCCTTGACCAAACTTTCCAAGAAAATTTGGAAAACTGGTTCCAATCATGATATTGTGGTTTACTTTAAAGAGGACTTGTTTACAGCTTTGGGTAATAAGGTGCCAGATGATAGGTTGTTTGTCTTTATCCCAACCTAAATTCAGCTTGAACTGCAATGCTTGAATGCCAGGGATTGGATTGTTTTTCCATGACATGATTCCTCCTGCTCCCAACCAAGTCCACGTAGTGCTGAGTTGGCACATGTGGTTATGTAGTCCATGAATGTCTTGATGGAATAAGAAAATGATGAACAGCTTTTAATGTTCCCATCAACCTGGATTATTGATACTTATGCCTTAATGCATCAGAGGCTGTTGGTGGTCAACCTCATTCCATATATTACCATAGTTATTCATCTATTTCCGGGATCATGCCTCCTAAAACTTTTTAGATGTGTTTTCAGCATTCAAAGACATGTAATTGCTTTATGTTACATTGCTCTTGTGGTCATACCTGTACTTGTGTCATAGGGTGCTTCCAGATGGAGACAACATATTGAAGGAACTTATCTCAGCTTCAAATCATATCTTACATTTTTATAACGTGATTCCTCAGCCATATTTTGCCCTTCAAGAATTTTATAGGATCTTTTAGGTTTATTTAGCAAGTTACAAAGAATTCATCAAAATGGATCTAATTTTTGCTGAATTATTGAGCTTTAGGGTTCTGGTCATGAGAAGTTAGAGAGTAGACCTTTCTCCTTTATCTTGGTTTGATCTATAGGATGAGTTAATTTTCTCTATAGTTAGAAATAATTTTGACATCATTGCATATTTAAAAGAGCATGTTATCCATGTAAACTCAGTATGTGGAGATATTTGATGAAGGAAAAGCTTGTAAAGTAAGAAGAGCATGTTGGTCTTCAGTTTAGTGCAATAAATTCTCGATCTTACACAATAATTATAAATTAAAAATAAATAAATAAAAGAAACTGCTAAAAATTTACAGATATCATCCAATGTTTTTAATTGACAAAAAATTTATTTATATATTTTGGATCTGTGTTGCAGGAGGAACTTGTTGAACGTATTGGATTTTCTCAAGAAACCAAATGCTAGCATGCTTGTATCTGGAACAAGGGACCGGGTGAATTTGTACGAAAAGTTTAGGAAGGCTATTGAGGCTACTTTCCCTGGAACTATTGATCAGTTGATGTCAAAGGCTGAGGAAAAGAAATCTCAACCGAAGAAGCTGACCTTTTGGGAATCTGTATCAGATTCCAATGTGGGTGCTTTCAAGTTTTCATTTTAAACTGAGTCCAACTAAGGGAAATAAGAGAAGAACTATAGTATTTAAATCTATCATTGTTATCAGGTAGAGGGCATTGTAACATTGGAGAGTTTCTACTCTTTCTCCCATTCCAAGTTGCAAACTGGGAAGGGTGATTGAGAAACAGTTTTGACATTGATAGTATCATTGTTGTAATTTGATCATTTTTTTTGACAATTTAAATGGCATTTTGTTCTAGCAGTCTTATCATATAGCTTCAACATTCCCAAGAAACAAGAAAAAGGAAATCATCAGAAATATGGAAAACATTACCAATAAATTTCTGCATTCCACCAGTGATACAGACCTTGAACTGTGATATACAGGATCCTGATACCCAGATTAACTTGACTAAACTGGAAAGCTGGAGTATGGAGAAAGGTCAGTTTCTATTTGTCGTGAATGGTTTTGCCGCATTTAGTTGTTCCAAGGCAATGCAGATCCTGGAAATTGTTCCTGAAACCCTTATTTCTCATGCCGGTTTCACTTGCCAGCTCTGGGGTTTTTGGGTTCCTAAGGTCTACTCTGAATATGGTCTGAGAAAAATATAGCTTTTTACCTTGTTGGTTGCAAACAATGAGTAGCAGCAGTATTGGAAGTTCTGTATTCAAGACACTGAGATTAAAGAACCCAAAGCTTTTCTCCTTAGAAACTTGCTCCGATCTCACTCACTTGAAAATCATCCATGCTTATATGATCAGAACACATATCATCTGCGATGTGTTCGCAGCCAGCCGCCTGATTGCCTTCTGCGTAGACCCCAGTTCTGGAACAAGCTTAATTGACTATGCATCACGAATCTTCTCACAGATTCAAAACCCCAATCTCTTCATCTTCAATGCCATGATCCGGGGTCATTCAGGGAGCAAAAACCCAGATCAGGCCTTCCATTTTTATGTCCAGTCGCAACGCCAAGGCCTCCTTCCTGATAACCTGACCTTCCCATTTTTGGTCAAGTCATGTACCAAATTGCACTGCATATCCATGGGTTCTCAAGCCCACGGTCATATCATCAAACATGGGTTTGAAAAAGATGTTTATGTTCAAAATTCTCTTGTTCATATGTATGCTACATTTGGGGATACAGAAGCAGCTACCCTCATCTTTCAGAGAATGTACTATGTGGATGTTGTCTCTTGGACTTCCATGATCAGGGGCTTCAACAAATGTGGAGATGTGGAATCTGCCCGCAAGTTATTTGATCAAATGCCGGAGAAGAACTTAGTTACATGGAGTACAATGATCAGTGGCTATGCCCAGAATAACCATTTTGATAAAGCTGTGGAATTGTTTAAAGTTCTTCAGTCACAAGGAGTGCGAGCAAATGAGACGGTCATGGTGAGTGTGATATCTTCATGTGCTCATTTAGGTGCTCTTGAACTGGGGGAAAGAGCACATGATTATGTAGTCAAGAATGGCATGACTCTGAATCTGATCCTGGGAACAGCTCTTGTAGACATGTATGCCAGGTGTGGGAGCATCGATAAGGCTGTTTGGGTTTTTGAAGATCTGCCAGAAAGAGACACTTTAAGTTGGACTGCTCTGATAGCTGGACTAGCTATGCATGGTTACTCTGAGAGATCGCTCAAGTACTTTGCAACGATGGTGGAAGCAGGGCTAACCCCAAGGGACATCACCTTTACTGCAGTATTATCAGCTTGCAGCCATGGTGGCCTGGTTGAAAGAGGCTTCCAGATTTTTGAGAGCATGAAAAGAGACCACAGGGTTGAACCTAGGTTGGAGCACTATGGATGTATGGTGGATCTTCTAGGCCGAGCAGGGAAGTTGGAGGAAGCTGAGAGGTTTGTCCTCAAAATGCCTGTGAAGCCTAATGCCCCTGTTTGGGGGGCATTGCTTGGGGCCTGTAGGATTCATAAAAATGCAGAAATTGGGGAAAGGGTGGGGAAGATATTGATCCAGTTGCTGCCACAACACAGCGGGTATTATGTTCTTCTGTCAAACATTTATGCAAATGCAAAGGAGTGGGAGAAAGTGACAGAGATGAGGCAAATGATGAAAGCCAAAGGATTGAAGAAACCGCCGGGTCACAGCCTGATTGAGTTGGATGGGAGAGTCCACAAGTTCACGATTGGAGATAGCTCACACCCTGAAATGGACAAGATTGAGAGAATGTGGGAAGAGATTCTGATGAGGATAAGGGCAGCAGGGTACAGGGGAAATACTGCAGATGCATTGTTCGACATAGATGAGGAGGAGAAGGAGAGTGCTCTTCACAGGCATAGTGAGAAGCTAGCCATTGCGTTTGGGATGATGAGGAGTGAAGCAGGAACACCAATTCGGATAGTGAAGAACTTGAGAGTATGTGAGGACTGCCACACAGCTACCAAGCTGATTTCAAAAGTTTTTGGGAGAGAGTTGATTGTGAGAGACCGAAACAGATTCCACCATTTCAGACAAGGTTTGTGTTCTTGCATGGATTACTGGTAGAAGTTTGAATCCATGCTATTCAGTAGCCACATCTTCCAAGCTCAATCCAAACTCTATTCAGTATCTCTCTCTCAACCACCAGCCCCATTCTTCTCCCATGCCTTATAATGAGGGGAAGCAGGCAATTGATCAGCAACATATAGTTGAAACTTGAAACAACAGCTCATTGTTGGATCTCCACTTGATAGATCATAACAGATGTTATACAGGAGAAAGACAAGCTGATGATAAGAACCATTGCCATATTTCAAGCCTTTTAAAAAGGCAGAATGCATGAAAGAAGTCACAACAGCATCTGGAATTCCAAATGCATATGTGCTTTCTTGTATGCCTTCACCTGTTGCTCCTTGGGTATCGGATTTCTGGCCAACAGTCTCAACTGCAGCATTTAGGGCAATTGAAGTCGGCTCGTTGCAAAACTGCACACACACACAATGTAATTTTATTCTTATTAGCCAGCAGCTGGTAATGCTATATATAGCCATAAAATATGCCAACACATGTATCTAATGACATGGTTCTCAGTAATATAAATAACTGAAAGCTAAAGCTCGTGGTTATGTCTTTGTTCTTCTACCATTACTGCAGCTTTTTGTGGTGAGATCAGGGTTGTTAGAGAAAATAATCAGGCACAGTGACAAGATTTGACATGCCTAGCTTCAAAGCTCCTCCCTTCAGAACCCATGGTTGCAGATATACTGAATATTATCCATGGTGGAATGTACGCATCCTTGATTTCAATGCTATAGGAGAGACCAACAGAAACACTTCCATTTGCTTCGTCTTCCATGTTGGATCCCTTAAGAGGAAAAGCAACACGATCAGCTCTCTTCAACTCCCTGCACCTCACCTGCAAAACAAGGTCACTACTGAAATTCCAAGCATCCACCCCAATGGAATTGGCAAGGAAAAATAAGCAACTAAAATTAACCATACTAAATATTTATCTTTGTACAAATATTAAAATCTATAAAGAACAATTTTGCTCCAATTTCAAAGGATGACAACTCTCCTTCCAAGTTAATCCTACAAAAGAAAAGCAATGTACTCTGAGTAGGTTATAGTAAATAGTACATGACAAGGGCACTGATACGTGCATTGTCCCTCTTTGTGTCAGATGCAGATACAAGCATAGGGAGAATTCAGTGACCCTACTTGATGAAACTTTGAGAACACAAAGCAGCAGCAAGGAAGTACTTGCCTTCAGATGGTTCAAAGTTTTGAACTACCCCACCCATATGCACAGAAATAGTTTGGACATATTTTCAATATGGTGAATACAGCAGAGGAACATCCACACTAGTCAAGGAGGTCAAGAAAGATCTGAAAACAACCATAAGAAATGAAGAACCACTGACAAGATAAAAGAGAACAGATATAGACAAAGTACCTAACTAGAGATACTTAGTTCTTCAAACATTAGCTATTAACATGGTTCAAAGTCGCGGTGTCAGTCACTGATTGGGAGGGTCCCGAGGTGTATCAGTCTCGATATATCGGTTTGGTATCGGATGATACGTAAAATAAGCTAATAATTAGAAAATTCAAAATATTATTAAAAGTATTATGTAAATCATTGAAAAAATATATACAATTAAATAAGCTCAAAAAATTAATAGAATAAAATTGTCTCACATTTGACATTATTTAAATAGTTATAAAACTATCCCCTCAAAGTTTTTTATGATAATGCTAATAAAAGAAAATTATTTTATTTCAAATATAATAACATTTTTACTAACAAACATACAATACAATAATCAATTCCATGTTGAATGAGGGGGTTCAAAATCATCATCTTTAGTCCTACGACAAGTATACAAATTGAGTTGGTAATTCCCGTAGTGAAGATATGGTTGAAAAAGTTGTTCATAACTCGAATATGTTAGTTGAGATCGATGATTGGCTTGATGATCCATAATCAAGAAATTGATTCAAATATAAATGTAATTTCTCTATACCATGTAAATGCATACCTTTCAATCCGTATTATTAAATCATTACTTTTATAGTTATGATTATTTGAAAAAAAATTTGTTTTAAATAATTATTAATTTTCTAATGTAATTTAATTTTGCAATATTATAAGATAAAAACATAAATTAAAAATAGAATATCAATACCATATAAAGTTTACCATATAAATGTATTTTATATTAAGAAACATAATTTCTATACCATACAAAAATAATTTAGTGGACCAATTTATTGTTTTGATAATTATTGATTTCTTATTATAATTTAATTGTAGAATATTATAAAATAAAAAATCTACATGATATAATGAAGTAAAATTGATTCAAATATAAATGTAATTTCTTTATACCATGTAAATGCATACTCTTCAATCTGTATTATTAAATCATTCCTTTTATAGTTATGATTATTTGAAAAAAAAAATGTTTTAAATAATTATTAATTTTCTAATGTAATTTAATTTTGCAATATTATAAGATAAAAACATAAATTAAAAATACAATATCTATACCATATAAAACTTACCATATAAATGTATTTTATATTAAGAAATATAATTTCTATACCATACAAAAATAATTTAGTGAACCAATTTAATATTATAAGATAAAAAAACTACATAATTTAATAAGTTAAAAATATAATCTCTATATAAAATAAAAACATTACATATAAATATATTTAATATCATCATAATATTATCATTACGAATTCTCCAATTTTATATAAACATTACTTTCCAATTCTTCAATTTCATAACATTACATCTAAACATTACATTGCATACATGAATTTCCTAATTTTACCAATTTAAATACATGTAAATCACTTTAATATTATAAAATAAAAAAATTACATAATTTAATAAATAAAAATGTAATCTCAACATAATAAGGTAAATCAAATTTTAAATATATTTTTAATTGATTCAAATTATGTAATTTTTTAATCTAATCTCAAATTATGAATGAAATTAGCCATCAAAATATAATTTACCAATTTATATAATTTGATTCAATAAATTTAAAATATAATCTCAACGTGGTGTGATTGTGTGTGGCAGTGTGGGTGTGTTGATTTAAATAAGGTAAATCAAATTTTACCTTTACCAATATATATTTCCTTTTTACTGGCTTGTCTTCCCCAATGACCCAACACACCATGATTTGATGGTTATCTTTCCCAACACACCATGATCTGTAGATTGTTGAACCTTCCCCAACACACTAACTGCTATCATACAACCACAATTGGAGGGAAGAGGGTTGCCTTGTCGGCATCCAGTCACCATTGCGGCACCGGCGGCGCACCAAAGATGTACACTCCGGCAATAGTAGATTTATGGTCAAGTAAGTAAATCTTCCATTGTATCTCATCCTTTGTTGATTTTTCTCTTTTTAAAGGCTTTTGAAAGGGTCATAGGTTTGTTTCAAACTTGTTTTTATTTTTTTCTTTTTCTCGTTTGATGTTGTGGTTGAAAGATTGGGTTCGTGAATCACAAATTCATGGGTGTTTTCTTTTGCAGAGGAATCTCTTATTTCTCTGAAAATATTTGATTCTTGTTGTGATGGGAAATAAGAGGGAATCTCTTGATTGTTTTTATTATTATTATTATTATTATTATTTTACCGAGTCGGCCGAGTTAACTCGGAATATCAGCCGAGTCATTCGAGTCCAACAGATTCAAGGCCGAGTCTAGGTATAAATCTATATATGGTATCAGACTCATCGCGACCGACGTTGAGGTGGATACGACTTAGCCCGGACTTGGTCGATTTTTTGAACCCTAGCTACTTATTTACCTATAATTTAACAAAAAGTCATATATAGCATGCACATTCTCATTTCCATTGAAAGCCAACAAAGATTGTGGGTTGTTATTCACATCAGATATGGAACCAAGGCATCGAGTTTGAATCAAAATGGGAAACACCAATGAGTTATAAATCACAAGGAACCATGGTTCAAAGTCGTGGTATCGGTCACTAACTCAGAGGGTCCCGAGGCGTATTGGTCTCGATGTATCGATTTGGTATAGGACGATACGTAAAATAAGCTAATTAGAAAAATTCAAAATATTATAAAAATATTATGTAAATCATTAGAAAAATATATACAATTAAATAAACTCAAAAAATTAATAAAATAAAATAGTCTCACATTTAACATTATTTAAATAGTTATAAAACTATTCGCTCAAAGTTATTTATGATAATGCTAATAAAAGAAAATTATTTTATTTCAAATATAAAAACATTTTTACTAACAAACATATAATATAATAATCAATTCCATGTTGAACGACGAGGGGGTTCAAAATCATCATCTTCAGTCTTACGACGAGTATACAAATTGAGATGGTAATTCCCGTGGTGAAGATATAGTTGAAAAAGTTGTTCATAACTCAAATATAGCTAAGATGGTTGACTTGATGATCCATAATCAGGAAATTGATTCAAATATAAATGTAATTTCTCTATACCATGTAAATACATACCCTTCAATCCGTATTATTAAAATTTTTACTTTTATAGTTATAACTATTTGAAAAAAAAAATTGTTTTAAACAATTATTAATTTTCTAATGTAATTTAATTTTGCAATATTATAAGATAAAAACATAAATTAAAAATATAATATCTATACCATACAAAAATAATTTAGTGAACCAATTTATTGTTTTGATAATTATTGATTTCTTATTGTAATTTAATTGTAGAATATTATAAAATAAAAATCTACATAATATAATGAAGTAAAATTGATTGAAATATAAATGTAATTTCTCTATACCATGTAAATGCATACCCTTCAATCTGTATTATTAAATCATTACTTTTATAGTTATGATTATTTGAAAAAAAAATTGTTTTAAATAATTATTGATTTTATAATGTAATTTAATTTTGCAATATTATAAGATAAAAACATAAATTAAAAATATAATATCAATACCATATAAATTTTACCATATAAATGTATTTTATATTAAGAAATATAATTTTTATACCATACAAAAATAATTTAATGAACCAATTTATTGTTTTGATAATTATTGATTTCTTATTGTAATTTAATTGTAGAATATTATAAAATAAAAAATCTACATGATATAATGAAGTAAAATGATTCAAATATAAATGTAATTTCTCTATACCATGTAAATGCATACCCTTCGATTCGTATTATTAAATCATTACTTTTATAGTTATGATTATTTGAAAAAAAAAATTGTTTTAAATAATTATTAATTTTCTAATGTAATTTAATTTTGCAATATTATAAGATAAAAACATAAATTAAAAATATAATATCTATACCATATAAAGTTTACCATATAAATATATTTTATATTAAGAAATATAATTTCTATACCATAAAAAATAATTTAGTGAACCAATTTAATATTATAAGATAAAAAAATTACATAATTTAATAAATTAAAAATATAATCTCTATATAAAATAAAAACATTACACATAAATATATTTAATATCATCATAATATTATCATTACGAATTCTCCAATCTCATATAAACGTTACTTTCCAATTCTTCAATTTCATAACATTACATTTAAACATTACTTTACATTGCATACATGAGTTTCCTAATTTTACCAATTTAAATACATGTAAATCAATTTAACATAATAAAATAAAATTTACATAATTTAATAAATTAAAAATATAATCCAACATAATAAGGAAAATCAAATTTTAAATATATTTTTAATTGAATCAAATTATGTAATTTTTTAATTTAATCTCAAATTATGAATGAAATTAGCCAGCAAAATATAATTTACCAATTTATATAATTTGATTCAATAAATTAAAAATATAATCTCAACGTGGTGTGACTATGTGGTAGTGTGGGTGTGTTGATTTAAATAAGGTAAATCAAATTTTACCTTTACCAATATATATTTCCTTTTTGCTGGCTTGTCTTCCATAAGGACCCAACACACCACGTTCTGCAGACTGTTAAACCTTCCCCAACACACTGACTATTACCACACAACCACAATCGGAGGGAGGAGGGTTGCCTTGCCGACGTCTAATCACCGTTGCGGCATCGACAACACACAAAAGATCTACACTCTGACAATGGTAGATTTAGGATTAAGTAAGTAAATCTTCAACCGTGTCTCATCCTTTGTTGATTTTTCTCTTTTTAAAGGCTTTTATAAGGGTCACGAGTTTGTTTCAAATATATATTTTTTTTCTTCTCGTTTGATGTTGTGGTTGAAAGATTGGGTTCGTGAATCACAAATTCACGGGTGTTTTCTTTTGCAGAGAAATATTTGATTTCTCTGAAAATATTGATTCTTGTTGTGATGGGAATCTCTTAATTGGTTTTTTTTTTTTTTAACCGAGTTGGCCGAGTTAACTTGGAATATCAGCCGAGTCATCTGAGTCTAACTGATTCAAGGCCAAGTCTAGGTATAAATTTGTATATGGTGTCGGACTCGTCGTGGTCGGCGTTGAGGCGGATACGACTCAGCAGAGTCGTAATAGACTCGGCCAATTTTTTGAACCCTACAAGGAACAACATCAGGATAAGTAGGTCTACTCCGATAACTAAGAAGATATTGGTCATCAAATTTTGGAAAGGAAAAAAAAAGGAAATTGAAATCACATCAAACATGAAACTTCTTGGAACTGCTCCTATTTTGCCTTTGCTGCTCATAAATTTGTCATAAACTGAATCCTTAAGAAAATCCCATTGAAGCAACTATAACAAGCAATTGGTCTTAAGCTAGCATAGAAGTTCTACAAATGGCAGAGAAATACATCCCATTTTATATTCCAAGCGTAAGTTCAAGAAAGTGAATGATAAAAGACTATCAAAATTAAAAGCATATACAAAAATCTGACCTAGGTTGTGTTTCTCAATCTCCGAGAGTTCAACCAGGTCTTCAGTAGTGACTTGTTCTACTTTAGAACAACAAAAAGGCATAGAGAAACAAACATCCTAGTTTTCATAATGCCCACAACATTACCAATTAGATTTTCAACTTTGATCCACATTTGAACTCATTAGTATGTTGAATCAAAATGACAAAACCAATTATAGTTTTGAGCTTCCATATTTGTTTCTGAGTTCTTTGAACCCAATTATATCAAACTGAACTCAGCTACGCTACCCTAAAACAATCCACTTAACGTATACACAGATAAAAACAATCACAAATTAGGTCTGCTTGCCACATATGTTATGGGGATTTAGTTGCAGGTATGTGTTATGTAATCATTCTAATTCATAAACTAATATACAAGGACTTGGCTAAAAGGAACTTCCCAATAGGTACATATACTTGGACAATGGTTAAAAATCAAATATTTATATGTGCTTACTTAGATCTATATCTACTTTATTCTTAATGAATCCATAATATCACCTTTCAAAAGTAACAAATCTACGCTAATGAATTATCATGATGTTGGATTAGGAAGTTTGAATCAATTTTGTTGCACTTTGCTCAAAATACTAAGTGTTGAGTTGTTTAGTTAGCTCATGAGGGTTGAAGGGGCCAACAACACCCTTTGGAGATTTTTTATTTTTTATTTTTTTATGTGATAATAGACGAGTTTGCCCCTATTATATATTTAACCTTTTTATGTTTAGGTTTATATATATATTTTTTAAAGCCCAACTACAATTGAGAGGGTTTTTTTTTCGAGAGTTTTACTATTATGATTTTTCTTATTCGTTTTGATAAGTGGATTTTTGAGTATTGGTGTGTCGAATCACATTAAAAATCTTATCTTTTTTTTTTCTTTATTTTCTAGTTGTGTGTGAACATGATTTAATTAACACAAGAAACCTGATTTTTATCACCCCACCTACCCATAAAAACCAAATTCTTTTATCTTTAAATATGCTCATAAAAGCCCAATTTTTATCTCTTATCCTTGAATATCCTCAACAAACCTCGATTCCTTTCTTTTAGTCCTAATTCATACCTTAAGGACCCAAGTTTTAAAAGATTTTTCTTTTAAAAATTACTCACCAATTTTCTTGTCCCAAGTTAAAAAAAAATAATACATCTCACGAGTTCCTAAAACAATACTAAATTTTTTATATGAGTACGACAGTTTTAAAAAGCAATTCCTAAATTACCGTAGTAGGAAAAATAATTCCAAATCTACCATAGTTTTGTCCAAATAAGAAAGAGAAAATAAATTGTAAGTAAAAAAAATTATAAAATAATCGTCTTTCCAAGACACGATTTCTAAAATTCCATTTTTTATACGCGAAATCGTCTCTTAAAGAAACGATTTCAAAAAATTTAAGAAATGAGAAATAAACCATAATAATAATAAATAAAAAATAAACCAAGTGGGAGAAAGAGATGATTTCCACACAAAAAAAAGAAGAAGAAATTCTTGCTTAAAAAAAAAAGAAAGAAAAAAAACCAAGTGGGAAATCGTCTCTTGAAGAGACGATTTCCACACAAAAGTGAGAAATAAAGAAAAAAACCAAAGTGGGAAATCGTCTATTCAAGAGACGATTTCTACAGCACAAAAGTAAGAAATTCTCACTTAATATATAAATAATATACTAAATTTAATATAAGATAAATAATATTTATATATTAATATTTTCTTTCACTTTGGAATTTAAAAAAAAAAACTATTATCAATTTTATATGAAAAATGAGTTTAAAAAAATTATTATTAACTTATTAAATTAAAAAAAAAAACGTCAGAAATTGTCTCTTCAAGAGACGATATTTTTTTTAAAAAAAATCATTTTTCCATTCCCTATTATACTTATACAATAATACAATTATTAAAAATATATATTATAAAGTTAATTAATTTTGTTTACTAAATTTAATTTATGAATAGTATACTAAATTTAATATAAGATAAATAATGTTTATCTATTTTTTTTTCTTTCACTTTGGAATTAAAAAAAATGAAAAAGCTATTATCAATTTTATGTGAAAAATGAGTTTAAAAACCAAATTTGTTATTATTTATTAAATAATTATTGACAAAATAAATAATTTTGTCTTGTTTAATTTTTAAATTTATTTTATTATATAAATTTTAAGATTAAAAATATTAATCTTTAAGTTAAAATTTCACTATAAAATGAATAAAATTAAAAAAAATAAGTTAAATAATTTTAATTGATCTTAATCTTCAATTTTTTTTAAATTAATTCAATTAATTACAACTAATAAAATTAATTTAGTTTGATATTGTTTTTTATTTATAAGATAAATAATATTTATCTATTTTTTTGTTTATGTGAAAAATGATTTTATAAAAAACAAATTTGGTATTAATTTACAAAATAAATAATCTTATTTTGTTTTAATTTTTAAATTAATTTTATTATATAAATTTTAAAATTAAAAATATTAATATTTAATTTCAAATTTCATTGTAAAAGGAATAAATATAAAAAATAAATTAAAATAAAATATCATGATTATAAAAAACCAATAACATTGTTTATGTAAATGCTAAAAAACCAACAAACAACCCAATAATTAGTAAAATATCAACCATGATAGAAATTCAATTATTATCATGAATGCAAAAAAACCAATAACCTTGTTCATATGAACCATCAACAAAGAAAATATATATATATAATCAACCGATAACTTGTATTAATATGTTCAATCTCTAAACAATCAAACATATTCAAATACTAAATGATCAAAGATCAACTACTATTATGAATAAAAAAAACTAATACTTTGTCTATATATATAAACTAATAAACCAACAAACATCCTAACAACTAACAAAATAATAACGATGAATACCAACAAAGCTAAAATATTAAAATTTAACATTACTAGATGACAACTTCAATATTAGCAGACGATAAATTAACATACATCACTAATAAACTAACAACCAATAAAAGTTAGCATGCATCATCAATACAAATAAACCAACAAGTAACAAAAGAGTAACATGTACCATCAATTTATGTTCAATAAAAGATATAAAAGTCATCAATGTGTGCCACATGAAGGACGCTTTCTTCTTTGTTGTGGGCGTTGGTGACATCTTTCCAACTTCAATTGATCTGAGGGACCATCTAATGTTGCTCTATTTCCTTGTCCTTGGCCTTAGCTTCTTCCTCGTCTATGTCCTTGATCTTGAACCCGATCATCTTCCTATTGTTCAACAAGTAGTGTATGAAAGTATTGCATTTGTGTCACCACATCATCTCTAAATGGATTGTCCTAATGATTGTGGTGACAAAGTAATGAGTGGTGTTGTAAGTAGAGTAAATGACACCTCGATACTAGACGACATAGGTATATGAAAAGAAGATCCATCAATAAAAGAATGCAATAGCTCCTGAATGAATGATGTCCCAACATTTTCCTATATCACCCCCTCATCAATGGATGGAATTGATGAATAAGGTAGTGACCGGTCAAGTGGTGTAGAAAAAGTGAAGGCATTATGTTATAGAGGCGATGATGATGGAAAATCTAGCAATGCATCATCGATAGGGAAGTGTGGATCATTAGAAATATGGCATCCACGTGTTTGTACACCTCCACTTCTAGTTCGTACCCCACCACCTCTAGTGTGTACACCACCACCTCTGGTTCTCATTCCACCACCTCTAGCTCGTACCCTACCATCTCTCATCACTACCTCCTTATCCGATGATTGTCTCTCCGCATCAACGACATTAGGAGGAATAAGCAACCTATCAGCCTCGTGTATAGCCTCTAAAGTGGTTGCACATAATTGATGAATTTCATCACGATGACCTATATTCGGAGTATCTAGACCAGTCCACAGATGTATCTATTACAAATTGTGATTCTATAAGAATTAAGCATAAAAATTAAATGTTTTTCTAATTAGAAGACAATATAATAATAAATCAAAAGACATTGTAATTACTACTATCTCCCATGCAGATTCATGTGGAGTAAGAAAAAGATGAGTAATAGAACGATACCACACCATATATGGGTGGTTATACCCATAAGAAGTAGATGTTGCCTTAGCTCTAGCAAGATGATCATACCTAGCCTCCCACCTTTGAATATAGTGGTGATGAATACTCATCCAATCCAAATCATGTCGACCCCTCAAATCATATTTATGTAATCCCAACTCTCTATCACACTGCTCAGGAATATGCTGTAGTAGCCCAAACTACCTTAAATCACGATCAGGTCTATGCCACTCCATTATGTGGAAATAGATAAGGGGTAAAATAGTCAACCACAAGTCACAGACAATAGTATAGTAATCTAAGAGTCCAAAGATGACATCATTGTATATGACTCCAATATAATTTGCAATTAAATTTGAAATATGACTCACATTATTTAATAATATTTTGATTACAAATTGTTTAAAAAAATTATTCAAAATAATGAATTTCTCACCTGCTCTGGCATAAGTCAATCAAGTAGATACCTATACTAGGGTAACACATGCATTGGCGTCGAAGTGGTACAAAACTCATCTCTCTAACTACAAAAGGAATATGTATTAAAAGTTTTTATAATTGTTTATTTATGTATATATGTGTTTACATATGTTATAACTAAGGTTGAATACATACTGCATGCCTAAAGGTGGTTGTGGTAGTACTCCATCATGTAGGGTTGAATGTAAGCGCATCGGTGCTATAAAGGGAAATCTATCCCAGATCCATAACTGTAACAAAATGAGAGGGCCCGATACATCATGTGCATCAATACAAGATGTTTCACACATTTCTTGATATAGTCAAGCTAGGCAAGCACTATCCCAATTATAAGTACCAGTAACTCCAAAAACCTCAAGTAATGGTAAAAACATTAAATGTACCATATTGTTCGATTTATCCGCAAAAAGAAAACCTCCAATAAACTGTAAGATGAATGCCCTAGCATAGCATTGCATGAACTCCACATCAGCATCAGGTGCCAATGAAGGAAAATGCTCTGTCAACCAAGTCAAATGAAGTCTTTGTCTAGATATATATTTATTTTCAGGCACCACTCCTAACAATGTAGCACACACCTCTCTCCAATCCAAGCATGTGCTACCGTTAACTGCAACACCATCAATCGATAAGCTTAAAATAATGCTAACATCCTGAAGTGTGATGGTACACTCTCCTTGAGGTACATGGAAAGTGTGGGTCTCAAGGCACCATTTCTCTATAAATGTTGTAATAAGGTGTCAATCCAATGAAATGAAACCTAATCGGGCAACACCATAGAATCCAAATTGTTGCAAATATGGTGCATCTAAATACTATTAAGATAGAAACTAGCTTCACGACATCGACAATGGAGCTCTCCAAGATCATTTCCTTCCCATATAAGCAAAGATCGGTGTACTTCCTGGTTATATAGAACAGAACGATCTACATGTCCAGGATCCATGAGAATGTATTCCCTGCATCATTTAAATAATTTCATTAGTTTATTACAAGACATTCCAATGACATTATATGGAAATAACTCAATGTTCATTTTTAATGTTAAAAAAAACTTTGATTTAAATAGTAAAATTTTCAACTTGAACTTACAATATCATTGAGCGGTTGTGTTAGAAGACTCCCTTTTGTTAGGACATTTTCGACGATTGTGACCCTCCTGTTTTCAAAGCCTACATCAAACTTTGACACTTGGTTATCTCCAATCCATTTCATTCTTAATCCTTGAAGATCTTGGTCTTCCTTTATCACATACTAGAGTTGGATTAGGATGAACAATTGGAAAATTAGGTTCTGGCCAATAGGCTTAATGTGAAATTGGATTAAATTGTGGTATATAACAACAACCATATACATCCATCCTATAATGTTTGTCAACAAATTTCCAACTATCAATCCTTGCACGTGCACATACAACTAGCACATGTGAACATGGGATACCAAATGATTGTCATGTATTACAAGTACATGTTCTTTCTTTCAACTTCATAATTTGTATATTGTTTCCTTTATCCATATGAAACCCATGGGGAGTAGTTGTCACTTTAAATATCTCATTTGAACAGTGAAAGATATTAACAGTGTGTCCATTAGCCCTTGATTCATATTTTGTTATTTTGTTAATGGCATAGGAAGTATACAAATCTCCATTTGCAATTCAAGTTTGTATTTTTGTTCGATGAGTCTCGAAATATGAAACACAACGATAGAAAGTTAACCGAACAAGAGCAGTGATAGGTAACATTCTAGCCCCTTTAAGTACTCCATTTATGCATTCAACAATATTTGTAGTCATCCACCCATACCGATGTCCTCCATTATGTGTCAAAGTCCATTTCTTTGTGTCTAACCTGTTAAACCATTCTAAATATTTCTTATATAATCATTTTAATTTAGTCATACATGACTCATACTTTCGTGGTTGATGTTGAGACCTAGCTCTATACACCGAGTCTTTTAACATCTTATTTCTATATTTATCATTGAAGCTGCTTGCCACATGCCTAAGACAATATCGATGGTGTGTATAAGGCGGGTTCCATCCAACACTAAAATCCCTAATGGCGACTTGTATTCCTACATAACGATCATAAATGAGACATATGTCTTCTCTTTGCGTGACTTGACTCCTTAATATATAAATAAACCAATACCAACTATTCGATGATTCTTCTTCAACTATTGCAAATGCAAGAGGGAAGATATGACCATTAGCATCGATTGATGTTGCAATCAAAAGTTTCCCTATGTATTTTCCATATAAAAAGTACCATCTATTTGTATTACTAGTCTACAATGCTTAAATTCTTCAACACATGCCCCAAAAGCCTAGAACACACACATAAAACGTACATTTCCATTGCAACCTGCTAGTACTGATGTCTTCCAAACAACCTTAGTCCCAGGGTTAGTAAGTTTAACAATATTCATCCACCTAGGTAAAACTTGGTAAGATTCATCCCAATCACCAAATATCCTTATGATTGTTTTCCTCTTTGATTACCAAATCCTTTTGTAATGAACATTATAACCAAATTTATCTTTCACTATTTGATGTAATGTAGCAATTGAAATTGTATGATCACTTTGGAGTACATGTTGAACTTCTCGTGCAATGAATGTGGAGTGTAATTGTGAGTGGTCTTGTGATAGTTTAGGGTAAACACAAGTGTGAGGACCTGTGTATTTTGTTATCTCAAACAAACCATGAGATTTACGACGACATGCACGAAGCCTCATATTACAACCCTCATACCACTTTTTGCACTTTACAACCCACATATCTAGCTTAGATTCAATAACAATCAAATGTTGATTCCTACATATGGAATAATGTTTAACAGCATATTGTAAGTTTACCTTACTCTCAAACCACAAACCCTTAAATAATTCATCTGATTCATTCCATAAGCTAGTGCATGCTGTCAAATCCTTGTCAGCCATAGAGTTAATTACATCCCAATTCAATTTTCTAAATATTGGGGAAGGGACATCATGTTCACCACCACCTAGCAATGATGTATCATTTTCTATATTTTCATTATCCTCCATGTCCATAATATTCTTATTACCATCATCTTCATCAAATAACTCTACATTGTCACTATCATTTCCAAGTAAAATATCAATATAATTTTCAACTATTATTACAATTGAATCAATGACCCGCACCAAATATACCCTAACTATAGGTTCCATGTCATTATCATAACTTTGCATATACATAGGGGAAGAGGTGTTCTTTTCTACCATTTGTTGACTTGGACCTACACCTTCAATATGCATTAGGGTAGTAAAACTACTTGGCATGGAGTGATGATCAATTGAAAAAGTTTGACGATATATTTCAATAGTATTTGGAGGAGCAGATTGTACGATAATAGTAAATATTATGCTCACGTCACCATTATCTCAAATAGGTAAAGGGACATAATTAACAGTACCCATTCCATTTGGAAAGGGAACTGATATCGAAACACTATATTTAACTTGGTCTAAGTACAATTAATATTTAGAGCATGACACAATTTTGTTTCTAACTCATCAAATGTTATCATACTATTGATTGAAATACCTTTCTCAAGAGGACGATTATAACATACCTTAAATTCACAATCAATAATTTCACCACTAGTATAACACAACACTGTGGTGTAACCATCCATTATCAAACCTATTTAAAATATCAACAAAGTGTTATCATCAATAAACTTTATGACAATGATTGATACACCATATAACAAATATGTATTTTGTAAATCTATTTTACTAATATTATAGTGCATTGTCCATTACTAAATCTATTTTTTAAAAGTCATACTTTTCAAAAATAATAATACACGACTACTATTTTTATTGTTATATTATCTACATTCAAATAAATGAAATAACAATTTTGTTTTATTTCTATTTCTATTTCTCATATTTTAATAATTTTTTAAATAATATTATATACAAAAAATAATTTAATACTAACAACCATTACTAAATTCAGTTTATTTTATTTTATTATATATAACAAAACAAGAATATCATCAATACATACAAGAACAAAAGAATATTTACCAAAAATAATATCCATCATTCGTTGGAATATCTGAGGAGCATTTTTTAGTTCAAATGGCATTACATTCTTTGTTATATATTTAGCTTATGTAAATA
Source organism: Vitis vinifera (assembly GCF_030704535.1). NCBI lineage: Eukaryota > Viridiplantae > Streptophyta > Magnoliopsida > Vitales > Vitaceae > Vitis > Vitis vinifera. Next base: position 4,302,924 of record NC_081812.1, read on the forward strand.
TGTCTATTATAAATAGAGAAAATTTTGATTTAGTACCGTAGCTCATGGATCAGGGAATTGTAACATCTCATCAAATTAACAAAGTAGAGGCACAAAAGGATGGCATAATTCATGACTACTCAGAACAATTAAGAAATGCAAATAGATTAAAAAACCTTTATTTTAATGTTAGCAATAAATGTGTTCACACTTTAATTCGATATAAAACTTTTATAACTCAAAGTTAGTAAATATAATGTTAAAGGAATTTAGTAATCCAACATTACTAGACGAACAAGCAATTTTATTTGTCCATCCTCTAATTCTAATCCTAAAAATTCTATTTGAGTTTAGTAATTAATATAGGAGAAGAAAAACTTTGTAGATATTGTAGTAGAACTTTTAATGATTATCAAAAGAACCTACCTTCTTCTTTTGAAAAATTTCCTTTGATTATTATTTGTAAATATTTCCATATACAAAAAAATAATTTAATACTAACAAACATTACTAAATTCATTTATTTTATTTTATTATATTCTAACATTTTACAACTATATCTTTTTGTTCTTTTTAAAATGGATATTTAAATGTATATAATATAACATTTTAAATATAAATTTACTTATTATATACTTTTAATATTTAAATATATATTATATACATTTAAATATACCGTTACTATTTAACATTTTAAATGTACATTTACATATTATATACATTTAACACTCATGGTTTATACACAATTACTTATATATATATTACATACATTTAAATGTCCATTTAAATAAATCAAATAACATTTTAGTTTTATTTATACTTTTATTTATATTTGTATTTTTACATCTCACTGTTTTACAACAATTTTTTTATTGATTTATGACTAACATTAATTTTAAAAAATATATGCAATAAATTAATAATTTTGGATAATGTTGTATTTCTATTTTCTATATTTTAATATTTTTTAAAATTATATTTTATGCTAACATATAGATATATAATTATTCTATTATTATTATTTTTCATTCTCATTTTACTAATATTTTATTTTATTTTTAAATTTTAATTTTAATATTTTATAAAACATGCATATTATTTGATTGATAAACATAAACAATAATCCTATTATTTCATATTAATTAAATAAACTAATATCATTTTTATTTTTTGAATGATTTAATCCATTCGTCTCTATATAATGATAATTTACAACAAATAATATTCTAAAAAAATTAGCATAAATCCAATAAATTAACAAATATATATAGAAATAAATATCTATCATGCATTACAAAATAAATATAAAACAAAGACAAAAATATTACCTAGCAATAAAATAACATAAATTTTATTTTTTTAATGATTTAATCTATTTAAACTAAAAAAAATTTATAAATATTATTGAAACAAATATTACATAATCCAAATAAATTTAAAAACTTATATAATAATAAAAACCATACATTACAAAATAACTTGAAATAAAAATAAAGCAAAAATATTACCTTTCAAGATAAGCAGTGTGAATGTCCGAAGAAAAGAGAAGAGATATGCGAAGAAGTTCCCAAAGAGAAATGAGATGGAAAGTGAAAAACTGGGTTTCAAATAGGGAAGAAGAAGAAAATGAGGATGAAGAGATTTGAAGCCGATTTATATTGTAAGTGAAGTTTGGAAGAGGTAGAATAAGTATAGTGTGAAGGATAGGAGGTGAACATTTGAATGTTTCAGAAGAAATGACAATACCTGTAACAGTCAAATTGGTGAAGTGTTTAAATATTTAAGAAGAAATGACAAAACCTCAAATGGACTTCAAATTGGTTGAGTGTTCCAATAAAATTGCAGTGTAATAGTGTGTGAAGTGATGGAGTGCAATAGGTAAGATTCTCCTATGGGCTGTGGGTGTAGTAGATTGTTGGACTTGGGGAAGTTGGGGAAATGATATGATACTGTAGTGGAAGCTTTGTGGTAAGTTAAATTCTCTTAAAAAGATGTGAAATTATTCTTTTTACAATCAAATTTTAATTTAAAGATTAATATTTTTAATCTTAAAATTTATATAATAAAATTAATTTAAAAAATAAAACAAAACAAAATTATGTATTTTATAAATAATTATTTAATAAATTAATAATAATTTTTTTAAAACTCATTTTTCACATAAATTGATAATATTTTTTTTTTAAATTCCAAAGTAAGAGAAAAAATAAATAGATTATTTATCTTATATTAAATTTAGTATGTTATTTATATATTAAATTTAGTAAATAAAATTAATTAATTTATAATATATATTTATAATAATTGTATTATTGTATAAATAGAATAAAGAATGAAAAAGTGGATTTTTGAAGGGTTTTTATTTTTACTTTTTATTTAAAGTGAGGATTTCTCACTTTTATGGTTGTTTCTTAAAAAGACGATTTCTCACTTAGTTTTATTTATTTATTTATTTATGTATTTTTAAGTGAGTGTTTCTCACATATATATATTTTTTTTTTTTGTGGAAATCATCTCTTTAAGAGACAATTTCTCACTTGGTTTTATTTTATTTTATTTTTGAAATCGTTTCTTCAAAAGACGATTTCTCACTTCTTAATTTTTTATTTTTTATTATATTTTTTGTGAAAATCGTGTCTGTGAAGAGACTATTGATATCGTACTTGTAGGAAAACTTGAGGAGAAGAAAGGAAAAGAAAAACTTAAATTTTCATATAATAAAATATTTGATAAGGTCAATGATGATATGACAGAAGGTGGTAGAGAAGATTGACGGTGCACCCAAGAGTGCAAAGCTTTATGATGAAATATTTGGGCAGTGGAAGTGAGCCCAGACCCAGAGGAGCAGCTAATGTTTTGATCCTTGGAGCAACCAAATTGAGGTGTGAATAGAGTTGTACCATTGTGAGTACTAGACATATGTCAATCTATGAAACCTAGGAATGGCAAAGCAAGGTAAGGTTAATTAGCTAAAATCACCTCCTAATAACAATCTAATGCTAAGTGGGTTGGAATATGCATTAGAACTAGTAATGCTTACAAATACCAACACAAAATGATTCAATGATTCAATGATTCAATGATCTAGGAATAAGTATAAAAAGAAGAGATGACATCAAATGAATCAAAATGGTTTGGACATGATTCAATGATATTTCTTCTACTCAAATTTGAGCATAAATTATTATTATTATTAGTGTTTTTGATAGGTAAATAAGAATTACATTAAAAGAAAGAAAGTATAGACGTCGTATACAAAATAAACAAAAGATCAAAAAAGGGCGCAAAAACACAAACCCATTATTGTGCCTTACAAAGAGCTTATCCAATTTACAAAGTCTAATAATGACAAAAAATCATCCCCATTATATGATCTAACCCGATCCCAAAAAAGATACAAGAAATAATTTTTAATTGTTTGGTCCATTCTTTCACAATCATTAAAGGTCTCATATTCTTTTTCTGTCATAAAATCCAAAACAAACATGTCGGAGCAACCTTCTAAATCTTTTTCCTCTTTTTATCAAAAAAAGGAATCATGCCAGGTCAGAAGGACCTCTTCAACTAAAAAGTGCATCATCAATTGAATATCGAAAAATGTAAAAATCAACTACCACAAATTAATTGCTTGAGGAAAAATAGGAATTGTGTCCCAAAGCAGAAATACATGTTAGGTTAATTAAATGTTAGCACCTAAGTATGAATTTCTAAAAATTGAAAAGAAAATCAGCAAAGCATCTAAATCTGCAAAAGAAAATTTGATACCATCAACACTTATCTGGCAATTGTGATGTGCTCTCAAACTTTCAACCAACATGATTTTAGTTTTGTAGGAGAGACATCTGGACAGTTTTTTAGCAAATTGATATGGTATAGATAATTTTCAAGAACAGAGTAAGCATGAGAGTAACCGGTCATGCCATTCAACTTCAAGGGAAGAACCAATATAAGTGAGTAGTCAAGTTTAGACATACAAATTAGTCAAATCTTATGCAAACAAAAATGGACACAGCCAGTCATCATTCTCCAAACCATTTGCAGTCCCAACAGCAAGCCCATTTTCTTAAGAGAAAAAAACCCTCCATGCTTCCTAACTCCCTTTGTGACTAAGCAATCAACCCAATGCTAATCATTTCTTGTTAGCTTTGCATAGTGGACTCGCTTTGACTTAGGCATCAGAGAGGCTTGGTTGACCCTCCTCTGCTTGCTCTACTTGGCAAATCTTGCATATTGGGAGAAGATGGTTTGTTCAATCACCATTTGGAGAGGAGAAAATTGTTGGAATAGCCCACTTGTCAACTCGTGTTAGCTACTTGTTCACCAACAACTACTAAATTCAAATTTTATAGTCTAAAATTTAACTTGAAAAATGTAACACCAAAGCAATGACAAACTACTTGAATTCTTGTACAAAAACTTTCCTTCAAACATTAAATTTGATAGAAAAATACAACATTAAAGAGTTAGTATATCAAAAATTTCATACCCCAATCATCTTTTTCTTTTTTTTTAATATTTTCGGTTATGTTCTTTGTACTTTATTATATTCTTGTTTACAGCCGTTCAAGTGAAATTGATATAAACGATAAAATTGAAATGAAAAAAATGGGAGGCAGGGAAGTGATTCCGTCCCAAAGAAGATTTGTTGGGCCAAGCCCAACTCTGTCAAGAGTTCGATACAAATATAGAAAAGGTTAAGACATCGTTAGGGCCAATCCAATTCTGTTCAACCAAAAATTACCCAGCGATGCATTTGGACAAAAAGGAGGTCCCCACCTACACATCACCCCCAAGGCTTGCTACAAAACCAATGGCGTGTTTGGTAACTCTTTTTTAAAATGGTTCTTAAAAATGGATTTTGATAATAATTTTTTTAAATTGTTATATAAAAAAAATTTATTTGAAAACTTGAAATACCTTTTAATATTTTTAAAAATAAGTTTTATGTCTAATGTTTTATTTTTAATCATTTTAGATATTTGTATAATTATTTTTTAAAATAATCCTAAAAAATCAAATGAAAACAGCTGAAATAACTAAAAAAAATTTCTCAAAACACCTTGTTTCTATTCTTAATAATAAAAAAATATAAAACAAAAAATAGTTTTTGGTTATCAAAGTGTTGTATTCCTTATTTTTTTTATCACGAAGAATACAAAACTGCTCTCGAAAACAATGGCCAAACACACCATATGTTTCTTGGTTTTTCCCTTTTCCCGGCGTAACTTCAATATATACATGGTACACCCCTTTCCCTGTCCCTATTGGGCGAACCTAGTGAACTGCTACCTTATCTTCCGTCGAGGGCATTGAGCGTTCATTCGCTACCTCTAAAGTGGGGGATCCTTGCTTTATCGCTGGCTGAAGACTAGCTACTGCAACTGCGCTTCTCTGACTCAAGGTTCATGAAAACACAGGTCTTATGCCCTTAGCCAGCTGTTTTGACCACTGGAACTAAATGAATCAGGCTTCAAAGAGAGCCCTTTCATCTTCCTTTTCTGTCCCACTAAGGATTTCCTTTTATATAAAAACGAAAAAGACCAAGCTCAAACACTCAAAATCACCCCACCCAGGGGGAAGAAGGTTGGGGAAAGTTCACTAGCATGAGGTGAGCTGAGGCCACTGCTTCACATCCATCACTGCCTCACGTTGAGTTGTTTTACTTAATTCATTTGAAGTAAAATATACAAAATCAAGGTGTTTGGTGTGATAGGGGAAGAGGTAGATCATCCGGCATGGTATTCGTTTTTGGACCAATTCAATGATCCATGGTCTATGTTCGTATGTGTTGAAAGAAGCGATGGAGGATGAAGAATCAGACGGAGAAGCGTTTTGATTATCTGAACATTTGATCAAGCAAGATCACAAGCGCCATAGCCACCGGCGTATCCATCTCCGGCTGCACAATGAGGCGGAACACGTCCACACCTAGAGCCACTCCCGCCATCGCCTCTTTCCGCTTTATCTCCGCCACGCACCTCCGCCTCTCGTCGTACACTGCGCAGCACCGCTGCGAGTACGACCCTTCGATCTCGTACATCGCCTTCCTCATGCTGCTGCTGCTGCCTCCACTCACTCGTGCCAGCGACTTCGAGCTCAGCAGATTCAGATGCTTCCTCATCTGAAACCGCGGATTCGCCGCAGTTTCTCCATCGTACACCAGCCAATTATCGCCCAAACTCAGCCTCTGCAGTCACCACCACCATTTAATATCAGAATCAAAATCAAAATCACAGAGAATCAATTCATGAACCAAACCATAAACAACATCACACTACTTGCATACCTTGCGGCGGATGGTGAGAAGAGGCTTGCCGGAGGCGTCCATGAGGACGATCTCGCCCTTATTTCCCGCAACATAATTGTCCACCCTAAAAACCAAATTCCCCTTCCCGTCGAACACCGTGAAGCCACTGCAGTTGAACAGCAGCGACTTCTTCCATACTGTCAGAACCGCCGGGTCTCCTCCGCCGATGCACAGCTTCACTCCCTCCGATCCGGAACTCGCTGCAGTGGCATTGGGATACACCTTTGTCATCGCCACTCACCTAATCCAATGTGAGGCTCTCCAAAGTTTACAAGTTGGAAGAAAGTGGTTGCTGTAAGACTTAACAAGCACAAAGCAACATTTATAAATCATAGCGAGAAAGGCTGAGGACAGGAAGGAACGCGTGCGTCTGTCGTTATCGACAGACGTATGATGGGACGGAAAGAAAGAGGTAAGGACGGGCTGAGGTTACCAAGTATTAATCCTTATCATTCCGTCGACTGCTTGAATATCTTAATAATTGATGCCGTAATGAAAAAACAACGATAAAACTCGTGGCTCCCAGCCATTCTGCGGTGGTGGATGTGGCTCCTGACATCTGACATCTGACACCTGTCCGCCCCAGTGGAATAGATAATTTCTTTGTTCATTGCTTTGACATGGTAGCAAATTCATTTGGACGAATATTTTGAGTAGGGAGGATCCAATGGACCAATGGACCAATGGACGGCCTTCTTTTTCTAGCTAAACAAACAGCACGATTCCCCATTGGTAATTTTGGTGCAAATTCTGAATTTTCAGTTAAAGTTTCTGAAAATAACAATTATTTTTGGGGGCCTCGGTTTGGTTTGATTGTGATTGGAGAGCCAATGAAGGGTCGGAAGCTTCTAGAATAATGGTTAGGATGTTAGGCATGGTGTGTTAATATGATTGAAATAATTTTTACCCATATGTTATATCAAATAGATGAAATAAAAGTTGGAATTCATATTCAAATTCAATGAATGAGCCAAGTTGAAAAGACTTTTAGATGAAAAAGTTCTCAGCTAGAGGATTTTGATTTTGATTTTGATTTTAAGTTAGAACCCAATTTCTATAACTTCATTAATTTTGGTTTTAATTGTACGTGTGAAAGGAATGGATTAACAAATATAATTTTATATATTTTTTTTGAAGTAGTCATTGAATTTAATTTTTAATTTTTGTTAGAAATGATAATGAAAAATTTTCATGTATTTATATGTCCACCCTAATGGGATGGGTTTAAAATTAAAATAAATTAATTATTTTTTTATAAAAAAAAAATGACAAGTTTAAGTATTATCTTACCTTGTTTTTACTAATTATGTATATAATTAAATTAAAAGTAATTTAATTTAAAAAATATTTTTCAATTTTTAATACATAAAATAATTAAAAACCTTTTTTTTTTTTTACTAAATAAGTTTTAGATATATATATATATATACTAGGATGATAATGGGAAGTTTTCTATGGATCATTTCTATTTCATTTATATAAATAAATTTTTATTTCTATCCCAATATAAAAAAATTAAATGAGAATAAACAAGCATAAGAATTTCTTGTACCTACTTCAATTGTTTAATTTTTTTTATTGGGATAGAAATAAAAATTTATTTATATAAATGAGATAGGTATGATATTGAATGATTTTATTAGAACAATATAATATGTAAAAAAATTTCTTATAAATTATGTCATTCCATTATCTGATGCTGGTCTTGTTGTGGGACGGTCAATACCTCAAGGTTTGATCACTGTGGATAATTCTAGAAGCTTGACTAGTTATTCGGTTATAAAAATAAATAAATAAATTATGTCATCCCATGTCATTTTTGGTTTGGTATGATCCTAATAAATTTAAAATACTTTAAGTGTGCTTGGAAGCATGGGCAGACATGAGGGTGACGGGGCGGCTAGAACTATTTATGAAATATGTGACCATTGGAGGGTGGTGGGGCCAAGAGACACACATTCTCAATTATGGAAAAGATTTTTTTGAAGGTTAAGGGAGAAGGCCCAAATAAAAGGTCAAATTTACGGATTTAGCCACGTGGCATTGAGATTGAGTTGAGATACGAAAAATGTGGAGAAGTGCGAGAACATTATGACAAAATTAAGAGGGGACATAAAAGGAGAGTGACACCCTCCTAAAAAGTCTCTGAAATTGTTCTCTAACCCAACGTCCACCTCTTGGAATAATGAAATGAATTCGATTCCCATTAATACCATTTGACGTCCAAGCAAGCAACACTTTTCTCATTTGTCTTCCACTTGAATACTGCACGATTCTTTTGGGCTCCATTGGACCATCTTACTAAGTGTCGGTGATGCCTCTTCCATCCTTTCTCACTTCCTCATCCCAACCTTTATTATTCTTCCCATCAATTATCTCCCATGTTACCTTTTCTCTCTTTTTCAAAATTTTTCCATGGTCGGTAGGTGGTTGTATGTGATTGTGACAGCGACTTGTTAAGAGAAAATGGAAAATGTGATAAATTGAACCGAATAGAAACACGGTGACTTCCGTGTTTTTTCTATCCATTACTCAAAACAAAACTTCGTTGTATCTTTACAGCTATTTAGACCTTGTTAGGAATTTTTGTAAGTTTTATTGACTTTTTTATGTTCATTTTGGAATTTCCAAAGTTGTAGTGATTTGCTATCTTGAATGTGAATTTTGTTCGCTTTGAGTTCAATAGATCATTTCACGTAAATATTGTATCTTTTAGATCCAATCAACCCTCATGTAATTTTTTTTTTTAAAAGAAATTTATCATATATATAACACAAAAAAGTTATTTTGAATTATAGACCACTCAAATACACATACCCCTTGTGGGGTGAACTATATAGGTATAGGTGATTCTGCTAAGCCTATTGCTCTGGTTGTGGTTTCGATGGATGTAGAAAAGGATAGTAACAACCTTGTTAACCCATTCATGCACGTTATTAATTAGACTACCTTAAGAGAGTCATAGCTACTCCCACCGTTTATCTGCACTTGATTGAATTTCTTCACTTTGACATTTAGAGCATTGGGCAGAAATCAGAGCATTCGCAAAGACCATCACAATGCTTTGTTTTAATAAACAATCGAATTCCCCTTGTCTGTATCCGTTCTAAGTCAATTGTTCGACACCCGAGGAAGGCCCCTAAGGGAGTCGTTCCCAATCCGACCAAGATGACTATGAGAGAGTTTTTTTGGGTACTTGTCCCACCTATTATGGGACAAGTTTAGGATTAAAATAAATAGGTTAGGCATGAGTTTGGGCTTTCTCTTTAAACTTAGGATGAATTCGAGTATTACCTTCTTTCGTCTTACTTTACCTTGATTATATATGCAATTAATTTTAAAAAATAATTTAATTTTCCTATTTCAACATATATAAAATAATAATAAAAATACTTTTCAATAAAATAAGTTATAAAAAATATAATATTTTATTTATGTATTTATTTTTATTTGATTAAAAAACTATATTGAATTTAATAAATATATTTATTTTTAGGCAATTAAAAATATTTAAATTAATTTTAAAAAATTAATATTTTTTTTAGAAAAATTAAACAAGGTGATGTGAGTACTAATTTAATTTTTTTATTAGGGTTGGGATGAAATTTACTTTGTATAAATGGGACAAGGTCGTGATGGGGGCAATCCATTCCAAACCCACCACGTTGTGGTAGCTAAAGTTTCAAGGCAAATGTGTTAATATAAGAACATAAATATCAAACAATTTATATATAAAGTTTTATCGTGAGTCAACTAATTATGCCTACATTCATGAATAAGATATTCATTTCATTATACCATAAAATATCATAAGCCACTACACTATAGAATATCATAGAGATAAAAACTAGATACAACTATTGGATCAAGAAATATCTTAGATTTTTTCACTCTTTATAAATTAATATTTTTTTTTAGAAAAATTAAACAAGGTGATGTGAGTACTAATTTAATTTTTTTATTAGGGTTGGGATGAAATTTATTTTGTATAAATGGGACAAGGTCGTGATGGGGGCAATCCATTCCAAACCCACCACGTTGTGGTAGCTAAAGTTTCAAGGCAAATGTGTTAATATAAGAACATAAATATCAAACAATTTATATATAAAGTTTTATCGTGAGTCAACTAACTATGCCTACATTCATGAATAAGATATTCATTTCATTATACCATAAAATATCATAAGCCACTACACTATAGAATATCATAGAGATAAAAACTAGATACAACTATTGGATCAAGAAATATCTTAGATTTTTTCACTCTTTATATCTACACCTTAAATCACGAATCCCTTGCTTGATTAGATGTTTATGAATCTCCCTCATATCTTCATTCACCACATATAATCTTCATAAGTCCTTCTCAATATCATAAACTCGCCTGACCTAAAATATTTATAAAAATATTTCCAATAACTTGTAGATATAAAAAATATTTTATAGAATATTCTTTTTAATAAAGGGAATTTATACTATCTGTTATATCTGTAGCATAACACTTTCCAATAATAGAACGTTTGGATATGGGGGATACATTCTAATATCATTTTGTAATAATCCACTCTCTTATATGTACATATTGTTTGTTTTGAGTCTAATGGACCTTTGTGATTTCAAAATGCGTTTACATGATTAAAAGAAATCCACTACATATATAATATAATAAATCATGCCTTTAACCAATGTAAGATATTATGAAATTTCAATCTTTCTATAATCTTGTGTGAAAGTATTTCCCTTTTCATAAACAAGTTTAGATTACAATCCTAACATTATGTTTCATAGGTATTCTCGTTTGTATCTAAACTCAATAAAATAGAGAAACAAATGAGCAAAGAGGCATGCACTCTTTGCCTTCACAAAAATAAACTTATAACTAATGAATAGGTTTTTTTTTTTTTTTTTAACACGAGCTAATAAAAAAAAGTAATGAAGTTGGAATTGATAATCTTTTGTTAAACAAACAAGGTCGATCTACCAATTTATTAAGCTAATAAAATCACTAACTTGAATGAAAACTCTAAGACTATGTTTGGTTCCCGAAAAATATGAGGGAAAATGCAAGGGAAAGAAAATACAAAGGAAACGTAAAAATAAAGAAAAAGTGAACAAAAATTAAAAAAAAAAAAAAAGATTAAAAGTCGATAAATTATTTATATTTGTTACTTCAATCTCATTTTATTTATTTTAACTCATCCATATAAAGATTAAATAATTTAAACATACATAAAATTTTAATTATATTTTATTTTCTTTTATATTTTCATAAGATAATCAAATATGAAAAAATTATTTTTCTTTATATATTTTTTATTTCCTTAGTATTTTCCGAGAACCAAACACAACCTAAAGGATTTCATATAAAATTATTATTATTATTATTATTTTGTAACAAAGTTGTAAGCAATCAATGATTGGAGTACATACTATATGACCTTCCGTGGCAGCATAGGGTCAATCCAATGTGATATATATATATATATATATATATATATCCTAGTTGGAATGGAGATAGCCTCATGCCAATTCACATAAATCCATGCCTAATAAAAAAAACTAAAAATAAAAAATAGAAAAAGAACCAAACAAAAACCCTAATGGGCGTTTGTGATTGTTGGTCCAAATAAGATGCCCAAGAGGGGGACCAAACCACAAAAATAAGATTGTGTGAACATTGAAAGCAAAAGCCTGAGAAAGAAAGAAAGAGTTCACTCATCACATGCAAAGCACATGGAGCAACCAAAACTTATGCAAAAAGGAGGCTTCTCACCAAATTTGTTTGGTCATTCAAGTCCAATTTCAACTTAACTTAAGATGGGTGCTATTTTGATTTCTAATTCTAATTCTAAATGATTTCTACTTTTTGTGTGTGTATTCATTACTTGTTTCATTTGAATTGGGTCTAAGATTTTTAACAACTTTTTCTCATACAATCATAGTCATAGGAGTCCTCTATGTAAAGGGTGTTTAAAAACCCCAAGTAATTGCAATGTTTTATCAAAGAATTTCCAACTCCTTTTGCTGACTTAGCTCTTAATTAATTGGACAAGAGTACGTTTCATACTTTTTAAGGAAGCCTAGAGATTCATTTGAAGGAGGTTTAACTTTTTCTTGGGTGAAGTACTCTTTTCAAAAACACTTACTTCCGGATCTCTCTATACTAATGAAATAATGGTTAGCTTGTCTCTAAAGTTATATCAATCAAGGATCATGCAATTATTTTTTTTTTCTTATATATAATTGCTTTTTATTTTAGTTTTATTGTTTTATACCTTGGTTTCTTTATTTTGTACCATGATAGCAATGCTAGTAGCATCTCTTCCACTTCACTTCTAAACGTTTTCCTACGATCGATGATAGAAACCCACTTGGGCAAGATCTTCTAACTCTTACTTAAAGCTAGATTAATCATCGAGTTTTGGAAAAGACTAACTTTCTAAGGTAAAGAATTCACTTCCCGACATTCTTTGTACCATGATCCTATATATTTGAGTCCTTATTTAATAGTCCATATATTATTATACACTTAAATGACTCATATTTAAACTCCTTTACAGAAAGAATAGCATAAAATTTTATTCACATTAAAAATGAGTATATTTAAAGTAAATTTTCCTCCTACCAACATTTGGATCAACTAGTTAAAAGTCAAAAGCACTTTTTAAAATTTCATAAGAGCTTTATGATGTTTTCCCCACATGTGTGACTAGTTGTTTCATGTTGGATAAAAATTTAATGATAGAAAGATTATTCTTTTGACCTCATTAACTATAATTTTACTTTCAACCTCCATATCTAGTAAATATAAAAAGTACAAAAGCTATTTCAAATTTAAAAAGTATTTGGTAAAACAACTTAACAATTTAATGACTTAATAAACATGTTTGATAAAATAACTTAATATCAAAACTTAAAATTAAAAATGATGTTAAGTATTAAGTTAAAATAGTCAATTTATTCTTAATCTCAATTTTCTTATTTTATCTTATTTGCTCACATCTAAAGAGAATATATTTAATAACCATGACTCAATATCTATAACTCATTTTCTATAGTAAATATTTTAAAGTTATATTATAAATCTACAGTACTTTAAATATGGATGTTTAATAAACAAATTTATTGTTTAAAATTAATGAAAATAAAAATTAATTAAATTTTTTAATAATAAACATTAATTACAATTAATGGAATAAATATGTCAATTTAATAACTTAAAATAAATTTTAAGTTAATTTTACCAAACAACCTTAATAAAAAATAAGTAATAAGTTTTAAGTTAACACTTAAGAACAATTTAACTTAAAATCAATTTAAGTCATTAAGTAATAAGTATTAAATTTTATCAAATACCTTAAAATTATTTTAAAGGAACCACAACTTTTAATAAAATATTTATCCAAAAAGTATAATTTAACATGTAAAAGAAATAATTCTCAAATCTTCATTATCATTTTATTTTAAATCGGTTTAGGCCCGATCAACCTTCATGGCTTTAAACTACATTTACCTAATTAACTTTTTCCTCTAATCCATGGAGGATACCGTGAAAAGTGTATCAAATGGAAGATTCATCTCAAACTAACCAATATTTTACATAAGAAACCGACTGAGTTTCTATGGAGAAAAACGTTAAAGCTATAGTTGTTCCCAAAAAATACTAAGAAAAAATTAATAAGAAAAATGGTTTTTTCATGTTTGCTTTCACTGTAAATATATAAATATAATTAAAATTAGTTAAATTTTATATATTTTAAAATTATTTAATCTTTATATAATGTAGGGTAATAAGTGAAATGAGTTTGAAGAAGTATATAAAAATAATTTATATACTTTAATTTATTTTTATTTTTATTTCTTTTACATTTTCTTTTCTTTTTTATTTTTCCTCTCTATTTTTTTTCCTAGCATTTTCCCTCGAATTTTCCAAGAAACAAACATGCCCTAAAAGGAAATGAAAATATGAGATACCAAGTTCAAGATTGTGTCAACTACTTTACTAAACATATGTAAGGATGTAGTGAATGTGGACATATTCCTAAGCCATGTGTTTATTAGGTGCAAAGCTGGCATTGCAAATATCAAATATATACTTTTTTTCTTTAATAGCTAATGGTCATTTTTGACCTACTTGATGGGATCTGTAAAGCTCAATTTGAGTCTGGCAGAGGAAAAAAAAAAAACCAAATTGTGAAAAGGATAAAGAAAAATAAAATTTAATGAAAAATAATTTTTTTAAAATTCGTATATTTTTAAATTAAATAAAATAAATAATTTTGAAGAAGATTTTTTTTTATTGAGTTTAAATCTATTATTTTTCTAAAATTTTCCTAAGTCCAAATAAAAGAGATGAGTTACAAAGTTGAGCAAGGTAAATTTTAAAAATTTGTAGCTTGATTTAAAATTTTGATAAAATTTATGGGTAAAATCAATTCCTAAATATACATGTTTCCTTTGGGAAGAAGTGGATTGTCAAAGAGATTGACGTATGATATATGGATATGCAAGTTAAAAATAAAAATAGTAGTTTTTTTTTTTGTTAAAATATAAATTTGATAAAAGAACTTTGAATTGTTAGGTATCGAAACCAATACTATTAAGCAGTGTTTTTACTCAAAATAATTTTGATAGAAGTATTTTTTTTTTTAAGTGCTTTTAAAAGAATCATTTATCAAAAGTTTCTCCAGAAATTACTGTAAGCGATTTTTGAATATTTTAAAAGTATTTTCTAAATTTTATAAAACATAATTTTTTTTCAAAAACACTTTTTAGTTTAAAAGTGTTCACTCTTTGTTACTATTGTGATCCCAAAGTATTTCTTTTGTGCTGTTCAAAAACAATGATAATTTGACACATGAATTTTTTTTTCTTCTTTGAATCTTGTACTTGTGAGTTCAATAAAAAAAGAAAAAGAAAAAGAAAAAATACAAACAAACAAACAAATGCTGAAGTTAAAACCTGGGTTTGGTTAGGGATGTTTTCAAAAATAATATTAAAAAAATAAATTTTGGGAATAGTTAAATTATTTTTAAAATGAAATTTTATTTAGGAACTTCAACACAAAAAATAGTTTTCCTAAATTACTCTCCATAAAAGTGTTATTCACTATATAAAATAAATAAATAAAATATAAGACCTCAAACATTACCTCTTAGGAAATAGATATATCCTAACCTTATAGTGCATTCACCCAAGCACCCACGGCGAACACAAAGGGAGTTGATGGACGCGGCCAACACTCCAATCTGCTAACACCCGAGGCAAGTTAGGTTGTTAAAAGATATAGTGAGGATTAATATATTTTTTTAGAATTAAAAAATATTTTATTTAATAGTTAAAAACTACAAGGACCGCTCAAACACTCGAGGTGCTAGAGCGATGGTTAAGTGCACTTGAGCACTCTTGTTGAATATGCTAGACTTTGACAATATATTTTTGAGATATTCATGCAAATCAAGTTTATAAACTTTGAGATACCAATTCTCTACAACTTCTATGTTCATATATACCTTAATTTAACTCTTCTAGGGTTAAAGATCATAAGAGATTTTTAAGGAACTTTATAAGAGAACAAGTTTAACAAGCCACACCATTCTCGATCTCTTATACAAAGGATTCACTTGTTGAATCTAGTTGGTTGAAGACTTGCATCCCTTCAAAGAGACTAAAGTGCATTCATTGAAGCAATTGGAGGTTGTTGTGTCACAGACGTGGAACAAGTTGTAGGTTCTAAAGAGTGAGCCTTTAGGGTTAAACAACTAGATAAATCTGTGTAACTTGTTCTTGAATAGTGGATTTAGATTAGAGGTCTTAGAACTCATGGTTTTTTATCTCCATAATTTTGTGGGGGTTTTCCACATAAAAAAATCCTTGTGTCTCATTGCTTATTTATGTGATTTTGTAGTTACTTTGATCATATATATTATCCTTGATATCTCACATTTAATTGGGTAAAAAACTGATCATCTCCAAAATTTTTAAATATGCACATTCACCACCCACACCAATCCCCACCCTCTAGGTGTTACCCTACTCAACCTCGCTTTTTAAAAAACAACTTGTTTTTAGAATCAATTCTCAAAAAACTATTTATGCTAGAAGTTTGCTAAACATATTTTTAAAATTAGGAAACTATTTTACAATTTAAAGAATATAAAACTGTTTTTGAGAATAGTTTTAACTAAGTCATAATTTTGTGAAAATTAAGGTCAAACCGTTGAAAACTTCTTTCAAAAATAGTTTTTAAATAAGTCAAAATTTTTTGAAAATTAAGGTCAAACCATTTTTGAAAAAGAATAGAAAACATATTTGACAAACTTTAGCAAAAATCAATTTTTGAGAATTTGTTCTAAAAGTATATTGTTTTTTACAATACATTTTAGGTGCTTTAAGTTACTTTCTGTAAAATGTTTTAAACAACAATTGAAAGTATGAAGAATATTTTAAACAATTTTAAATTATAAACAAGTGTATGTAACTATTATGGAAAACATGGTAAGAAAATTGTTTTTCATATTTAAATTTTCAAACAGAATTTTATTCTTAAAATGATTGAGAGTTGTTTTAAAGATTTTTTTTTCTTAAAATCATTTTTTGAAAAATTTTCCAAACAAGTCCGAAGATTGCCTGAGATTCTAATATAAAGTTAAGACCTTCATGTGCATGATTCTAAGAATAGAGAATCATGAAAAAGTGGATGCATGAAAAAAGGTTAATTATGAGAAGTTGATGCATTTGCAAGTTCAATGTATGCAATGGGTGCATTGGTGCCTTATGCTTGTAAAGGCCCCTCACTAACCTACTTTTGACTTCCATGGAGCTACAATCCACAATGCTTTAGCCTGTTTGGGCCGAGTTCACCTTGAGAATTTTGGGTTAAAGTCTTACTACAATTTGTATCTAAATCCAATCCAAGTCCAACTCCACCTACAATTTTATAAATTAAAAACAACTGAAAACATTTTAAATTTGTTTTAAAAAATACAACCTATTTTCATAATAAATTAAAAAATATATATTATCAAATGTTTGTCAAATATATTTTCTAAGTTGGAAAATCATTTTTTGTTCTAAAAAAATAGAAAGTTGTTTTCAAAATTAATTGCCAAACAAATCCTGAATTTTAAGTCTAATCCTAGCTCCAATTAAATTCAAGACAAATAATGTTGAGTTTTTTCTTGTCAAGCCCATTTACATGCTGTCATTTTTAATTCTTTATGATAGATTATGTTATCTATTGTTACGCCACCAATATAAAGGGGAATTTATTCTAATCAATATTGTTGGGATGGGATTGTAGGTGCATGCATCTAAGACCTTAGGGCTAATACATGTAAGAAGAAGCAGAAACAAATAGGTTTTACATTAAAACCTTAAATCTAGGCGTTGTTTATTATTATTTTTTTTTATTTGAGTCTTCCATATAATGACTTTGTATTGGATGCTTAGCACTAAGGATGACAATAGGGTAGTGTGGACCCCGTATTTCGCTCGATGTGTTCCCACTTGATGACAAAACTTGTTTTTTTTTTATTTGGTGAAAATTGTAATTTTTTGAAAAAAACTTGGAGTTGCCACTTATTTTTGTTTTATTTTTAAAGGGAAAATAAAATAAGAAAGAAAACCCTAAGTGCGACTCCTTATTTGGAAAAGACGATCTGTCAAAAACCAAATCTGGGTTCGGGAATCAGGTTACTTATTGGGAAGGTGCGATAAAGACCATAACACTCCTCTAAGTCCCTAAAAACGGGTCTCTACTAAATAAGGTGAAGCAAGTGTGACAATTGATAAGGAAAACAATGAATACCAAATAATAAAATGAATCATGCATGAGATTAAGTAAAGTGGAAGTAAGATCGTACCTTAGCAGCAAGTAAAGATGCGCTATCAATGAAATGGGGTTAGTTCAAGTATAAAATTATTACATGCATTAGACAAAGATCAAGTGATATTCATTAAGCATAACAGTTGACAATCAAGAGAGAAAACTCATATATAGGGCTCCCACCAAAGCCCAATTGATTTTGCATGAAATGATCCCACAAATTCCATTATTTTGGAATTATGAAAATTGCATTCATGCTTATTTTAAATCAAGAGAAACAAGATATTAGTTGAAAATCAGGGAAAATTAGTGAAAGTGCTTACCCGAAGGGAAAAGTAGCAAATTTATTAAAAATGAGATTTTTGGTGACTTTAAACCCTAATGAAGGAAGAAGAAAAAGAATGACTTAAAATTATTTGAAAATCAGGGTGCAATTAAAATTATTTGAAAAACTGAAATTTGAAAATTGAAGTTTCCAAAATTATTTTGAAATTGAAAATTTGAAAATTATTTTAAAATTGAAGTTTTGAAAATTATTTGAAAATTGGAATTTTGAAAATTAAATTTAAGAATTGGAGTTTTTGGAATTAAATTTGAAAGAAATTGGAGTTTTGAAAATTATTTGAGAATTGGAGTTTTGAAAATTAAATTTAAGAATTGAAGTTTTGGAAATTAAATTTGAAGGAAATTAGAGTTTTGGAAATTAAATCTGAAATAAATTGGAGTTTTGGAAGTTAAATTTGAAAGAAATTGAAGTTTTGAAAATTAAATTAAAGAATTGGAGTTTTGAAAATTAATTTTAAGAATTGGAGTTTTGGAAATTAAATTTGATAGAAATTGTAGTTTTGAAAATTAATTGAGAATTGGAGTCTTGAAAATTAAATTCAAAAATTGGAGTTTTGGGAAATTAAATTTGAAAGAAATTGGAGTTTTGAAAATTAATTGAGAATTGGAGTTTTGAAGAATTATTCGAAAATGAAAGTTTTGAAGAATTATTCGAAAATGAAAGTTTTGAAATTAAATTTGAGAATTGGAATTTTGAAAAATTATTTGAAAATGAAAGTTTTGAAAATTATATTTTAAAATCGGAGTTAAATTTAAAAAATGGAATTTTGAAGAATTATTTGAGAATAGGAGTTTGGAAAATTAAATTTAAGAATTAAAGTTTGGAAAATTAAACTTAAAAAAAATGGAGTTTTGAAAATTGAAGTTTTAGAAATTATTTGAAAATTCAAATCTTGAAAATCAAATTTAAAAATTGGAATTTTGAAGAATTATTTGAGAATGGAAATTTTGAAAATTAAAGTTTGGAAAATTAAAGTTTTGAAAATTAAACTTAAAAAATGGAGTTTTAAAAATTAAATTTGGAACCGTACTTATATTGATCAATCATTCACCTTGTGTTCAATTTGAATTTTGGGACCGCACCTATATCGATCGACCATCTTCTTGTCAGTTTGAGTTTGAGTTTTCAAGTTGGGATCGCACCTTTATCAATCTGTCATCGTCTTGTCAGTTTGAGTTTGGGTTTTGGGACCGCACCTATATCGATCAGTCATTGTCTTGTCATTTTAAGTTTGAGTTTTTGGAACCGTACCTATATCGATCGATCATTATCTTGTCAGTTTGAGTTTGATTTTTTGGGATTACACCTATATCGATTGGTCATTCATCTTGTCAGTTCAATTTTTTGTATCATACCTATATCGATCGGTCATCTTTTAGGTCAGTTTAAGTTTAGTTTGAGTTTTTGGGACCACACCTATATCGATCGACCATCTTCCTATCAGTTTGTGTTCAATTCGAGTTGGGGTTGCACCTATATCGATCGATCATCTTCTTGTCAGTTTATGTTCAGTTCGAGTTGGGACCGTACCTATATCGATCGGTCATCGTCTTGTCAGTTTATGTTCAGTTCGAGTTGGGACCGTACCTATATCGATCGGTCATCGTCTGGTCAGTTTGAGTTTGGGTTTTGGGGTCGCACCTATATCAATCGATCATCTTCCTATCAGTTTGTGTTCAATTTGAGTTTGGGTTGTACCTATATCGATCGGTCGTCGTCTTGTCAGTTTAGGTTTGAGTTCCAAAACCGCACATATATCGATCGGTCATTTTTCTTGTTAGTTTGAGTTTTTGAGATCGCACCTATATCGATCGGTCAGTTCCATGTCAATTTGAGTTTTTGGGACCACATCTATATCAATTGATCATCGTCTTGTCAGTTTGAGTTTGAGTTTTTTGGGCCGCACCTATATCGATTGATCATCTTCCTGTTTGTGTTCAGTTTGAGTTTTCAAGACCGCACCTATATCAATCGACCATTCATCTTGTCAATTTAGTTTTCGGGACTGCACCTATATTGATCAGTCATGTCCATGTTAGTTTGAGTTTTTGGGACCACACCTTATACGATTGGTCACATCTTTGTCTTTTCCTTAGTTTGGTGATTTAGGTCATGATGATCGCGTTCCGTCTGTTTCAGGTGATTTCAGTCATTGAGACCGCGTCCCATTTAGTTTAGATTATTTCGATCATAGCGACCGCGTCCCATTCTTTTTTTTAGTTTGGTGATTTTGGTCATTGCGACCGCGTCCGATCTTTTCTTTGGTTTGGTGATTCCGGACATTATGACCATCTCCCATTCCTTTCTCTATTTTCAGTGACTAGTCTTTTCACACCTTGTCCTCACAACTTCATATTTCACCCTATTTCGTATAGTAGATGTGTGGTTTTCCCCTTTATGCTCGTCTCTATGCTCCTAGGTGGTTCGACTGCTACTCAACTTTGACATCAATCTTTGAGTCATTTTTAGAGACATCTTAGAGGGAGTCTGGATCCATAGCACAACTTTAGAGGCATTCTGAGAACTACCATTCTCTTAGGATTTTAAAGCCATTTTTGTTCATTTGTTGGTTTGAGCAAGTTTGTGTTCTATTTGTGTACCTTTAGGGGTATTTCTTTTTCTTCGGTAAAGTTCACTTCATTCTACTCACTATTCGCACTTTCTTTTCACTCTAGTATTCATATTCCTTACACTCATGAACTCTACCGAAGAGGGGCATATTTGTAGACCTCTTTATGGAGAAGGTTTTTTTTTTTTTTTTTTTTTTTTTTTTTACCATCCTGGGAAGAGCTAGCAGCATGTTGGAATGAGTGGGAGTTGGTTTCTTCAAGTGCTAAAGGACTACATGGGATCACATCTATTCATGGAAGACCACCTATCTCTACGCTCATGATGGGATATTATGAACAGAGGAGTGGGGTGAGTAGAAGAGTGGGTGAAAGTTGGACTGAAAAGAGGTAAGGGGGAATAGAGAAAGAAAGTATGAGGTGTTTCGAGTTGAATAGAGGAAGAGTTTGTTGTTTTGGTCCAGGTATGATTTTAGCATGCTTTGCATTTTCCATTTCGGTTTGTTCTATTTCATTTCCTACCAATTTTGGGTTCATCTTGGTGCTTGAATAAGGTTTTGAAGATCATGTTCTTGCTTCCTTTTGATTCCACCTATATCCAGCCCATTGATCTTTATGAAATGGAGGTAGGTTTAACAGTATTATTTATGTTTGTGCATGCTCTGTTTTTTTTTTTTTTACTTTCTCCTCTGTTTTTGGTATATTTTGGAGTGTTAGACATCACGTTTGAGGTTGGCCATCTTGGTTGGGGGTGTTTCTAGGATAGTACCATGAGAGCCATTTTTCATACTGTTGGGAATTTGTGGATGTTTGAGAGCCATATGGGCCACATTGAAATGCTTAGGAAAAGATGTGGAGAGGGATGTGGGACTTGGAAGAGTCGTTCATCATAATCGTGATCTGATCCGATCGGAGCTTTTGCGGGTCCAAAAGCTTGGTACTGTCACATGGGTCGTTGGAGAGTGTACGCAGACTTAGAGTTCCGAGATGTGCATAGACAAAGAAGAAAACGACGACGAAAAAACGGTTCTCATTGAAGCTGGACTCAGATTCTGGCGTCCAATGGTCTACGGAGCATAATCGGATAATGGAAGAGAAAGGTTGATTTTGAGTTCCAATGGCGATGTCGAATTATCCATGGCGGTGAAGGGCAACATCTCCAATGATTAGTGGCGAGAACAACTTCTGGGATGGCGGTGATAAGGTAGTAACCAACCATAGCGATGGGTTTGTGTGGCAGGAGATTTCTTCACCCAAAGGACAGACGTAGATGCACAAAACTTGAGGCCACGTCATCCGGAGTAAGCAGTCCGACAGGGCCTCTAGCTTGGACCATTTCTCTACTCTCGCTAAACGGAGACATGACATTATTGCAATATGGAAAATGGGTTTGTGGTGCTACTAGTGCTTCACCTTTTCCATTTATTTATTCCTAGATCATGTGTGTACGCGTTTGGCCAATGATACTAAGGTCATATGTCTTCTTTTTTTTTTTTCTCTTTTTTTTCTTCAACTTTTGATGCAAAAAATTTAATTTTCAAAATTTTAATCTTAAGATAATTTTTCAAAACTCGATTTTTTTAAGTTTAATTTTCAAAACTTTAACTTTCCAAACTTTAATTATCTTTTTAAATTTAATTTTCCAAACTTTTATTTTCAAATAAATTTCCAAAACTCCAATTTTTAATTTAATTTTTCAAAACTCCATTTTTTTTTCAAAACTTTAGCTTTCCAAACTTTAATTATCTTTCTAAATTTAATTTTCCAAACTTTCATTTTCAAACAAATTTCCAAAACTCCAATTTTTAATTTAATTTTTCAAAACTCCAATTTTTAAGTTTAATTTTCAAAACTTTAACTTCTCAAACTTTAATTATTTTCAAATTTAATTTTCAAAATTTCCATTTTCCAAAGTTTCAATTTCCAAATTTAGTTTTTTAAAAGATTCCATTTTCAAATTTAATTTTCAAAACTCCAATTCTCAAATAATTTTTAAAATTCCAACTTCTTTCAAATTTAATTCCCAAAATTTCAATTCTTAAATTTAATTTGCAAAACTCCAATTCTCAAATAATCTTCAAAATTACAATTTCTTTCAAATTTAATTTCCAAAATTCCAATTCTTAAATTTAATTTTCAAAACTTCAATTTTCAAATAATTTATGAGACTTCAATTTTCAAATAAATTTCAAAACTCTAGTTTTCTTTCAAATAATTTTAATTTCACTCCAATTTTCAAATATTTTTTTAATTCTACCACTTTTCATCCTTCATTAGGGTTTTAACTCGCTAAAAATCCCGTTTTTAAATAAACTTGCTACATTTCCTTTCAAGTAAGCACTTTTCTCAAATTTTCTTTGATTTTAAAATAATTTTTTTCGTTTTCCTTGATTTTTAACAAACATGAATGAATTTTCGTAACTCCAGAAACAATGGAATTTATGATATCAATTCATGCAAAATCAATTAGGCTTTGGTAGGGGCCCTACACATGATCTCTTCTGATTGTCAACTACTATGTTTAATGAATATTTTTTTATCCTTGTCTTGCTCTTTGATATGCATGTAATGATTTTATGTTTGAGCTAACCCTGTTTCCATGATAACACACTATTACTTGCTACCAAGGTACGCTCTCACTCCCACTTTGCTTATTCTTATGCGTGATTCATTTTAGTATTTGATCATTTCATTAGTATCCATTGATCTCCTAGTTAATTGTCATATTTGTTTCACCTTATTTAGTATAAACTCATTTTTAGGGGCTTAGAGGGGTGTTACGGTCTTTATCGTATCTTCCCAATAAGTAACCTGACCCCCAAACCCAGGTTTAGTTTTTCACAAACCGTCTTTTCCAAATAAGGAGTCACACTTAGGGTTTTCTTTCTTATTTTGTTTTCCCTTAAAAAAAATAAAACAAAAATAAGTGGCGACTCCAAGTCTTTTCTGAAAATCATATATTTTCACCAAACAAATAAAATGAAAAGCGAGTCACACTATTAAGTGGGGACGCATGAAGCAAAATATGGGGTCCACAATAGGTTTTTCCTAGTACCGACCTCTAATAGGAAGGATTTGGGATAAACATAAATATATTTGGGGCAAGTTTTGAAAGTTTTTAAGAACCTATGATAAAAGATGGTTCAAATATGGCTTTGTCTCGTCTATCCTACCTTGATTATATATAATTTTAAATAAAAAATATTTAGTTGACTATTTTTCAACTTTTTTAACATAAATAAAATATTACTTTTCATAAAAATAAATTATAAATTTTCTTTATTCATATATCAAATTTATTTTTAATAAAATTTTAAATTTTAAAATAAAAAAATTGAAAAAAAAATAATTAAATGGGATGGGGTGGGATAGGTGTGGGAATTTCGTATACTTACCCCATCAGCCCTGCCCACCTCGCCTTGGTTATCTTCTCTTTTTGGGTAGAGATGAGAATATACATAAATAATTGAGATAAGCTTGGGATAGGGGTAACCCATCTCAAATTTGCCCC
This sequence comes from Vitis vinifera, assembly GCF_030704535.1. Classification (NCBI taxonomy): domain Eukaryota; kingdom Viridiplantae; phylum Streptophyta; class Magnoliopsida; order Vitales; family Vitaceae; genus Vitis; species Vitis vinifera. The sequence goes on from NC_081812.1 coordinate 4,327,461, forward strand.
ATTGTCATCCCTACTTGGCACATGTGTAGTGTTCCTATATAATCTTGAGAGAGAGACAACGCCCAAGGTTTTCTCTAGAAGAGAAAAAAATTTATAGGTAGATAGATAACTAACCCTAAATCTCAAGAAGATTTACATAGCTTTTATTGGGCTTTAAGTGGCTTGAGCTCACCATGAGCTTAGGTCACTTAATTTACCTTATTAGGTCTTAAATTAATTAATTAGCTATAGTGAGTTTCAATTAATTATCTAGTCTAATCCAAAAAAACCTATAAGTTCTTATGTAATCTTGTATTTTTACCAAAATACTCTCATGCACACATATGATTAATTAAACCCAATTTTTCTCAATTTTTTTATGCGAACAAAGGTTGTGAGTTCAAACATGGATCATTAGGATTGATAGAAAAATCTTGACTTTCTTAGAATCTAGTTCTAAAGTTAAGATTTCATTAAAAAGAGTTAATTGCACTTCAATACTTTATGATATTACATTAAGATGAAATTGATTAAATCTTATTTAATCAAATTTTCACGTTTGTGATCTACTATTCACTACGATGAATTCCCCATGAACTAGTGTTCATAATATAATTGATAGTAGTTATAACCTCTCAATATTACCTCTAATATTCTTAAGTCTCAAATCTGCCTATTTTGTGATTAATTGATATATTCTAATCCACGAATGACATGTCAAATCTCACTTAAAGAGTTACTACAACCATAGATTTCGTGAGTGCAAGCCTTTAGGATTACCCAATGAGACACTTTGTCTCAATACATGAGATATCATTGTATTTATCTTGAGAATACTTGTTGTCACTAGCTTTAATCAATAATGATCCAATTTATAGGGAATATGTGACTGCATTAAGATCTCACTCATAGATCAAAGCTACTAAAGGCCTCAACATTAATTCAATATTTTCTCCATGTTTAGAACATATGCAACATGGTAGTTTGATAAGATTATGACAATCTAATAGTCAATATTATGATTCATCGTAGGTTTTGTTTAATATGTAACCATATACATTGATGCACTCACTATAAGAAACTCATCCCAATGACAGGTCATTTGTCCAATTATGAGGTAGAGAATATTACAATCTCAAATGGATGGCCTAAACTCATAAACTGATTGAGAATAACTCAAACTTACAAGGAACCTATGACTTTTAATATACTTAAGTCATGTACAATGTAAGTGATATAAATTTGAATGTTTACATGAGTAATAACGAAATCATGTATAAAAAAGTGAAACTTGAAATCACAATATAAATATATTATTAAAGCTTTATTTTATTTCATCATATTATACTTTTAAGGGTTCTATCTCAACAAAATGTTTGCAATGGAATTGACAAATTCATTTTTCCAAAGTTCTTGTTTCTCAAGATTGATATAAAGTGAAGATGAAAGAAAACAAAGAAAAGTAAAAAATAAAATTAAATAAATAAATAAAAATTAAATTAAATGCACTAATTTTTTCATATCCCATTCTAATTTCATTTTATTTCCAAGTAGAAAACAAAATGTTTATATTAAATTGTTGACATATGCACTTTACTAATATTTGTTAAGGAAAATTGGAAGAATTTTTTCTAAATCATTTTTATCATATTTTCTTAGGTTTTTTTTTTTTTATTGTTCTTAACTATATATATAAAAACTACTTTCTAGGATCTAAAAAATTACAAGGGCTTGAAGAACTTTTATATTAGAAACAATTCAACTACCTCTTTGCAATTGGATGACAAGTGAATTTACTATAAATTAGCAGATTTATCATCAAGAAAAAACTAAATATTTTAGTCCATTTTTCCTCTCTTTTCTCATAAAAAAAATAGATCTAAAATTTCTTATTAATTGTTTCTAATAAACAAAATCAACTATATAAAAATCATTTACTTTTCATAATAAATTAATATAAAAAATTCACAAAATTCCAAAATTAAAAAAAAAAAAAAAAAAAATCTACCACATGGAATTACCATTTTTTTTTGTCTCAAACTAATCTAATTTTCAACAAGATTAAATTCCATAAATTTCTATAGATGCCTCATTCAAAATGAAAATAAAAAACATTAAACTTATAAAACTTGGATTACAAATAAGTTTACTACAAATTTTCAAATTAAACTAATTTTTTAAATTTATATAAATTATATTCGTTAATATATTAATTTTATAATTAAATTAAATAAATGTACTTGGAAACAATTTAGATTGATATTATGTTAAATTTATACTATTATATTTACAAGCCCAATATATTCATTTTTGCTTCTTTATATTTTATTTTGTCTGTATATAAAATATTTTCTGATATTATATTTATATTCCACAAGATTTAATCACTTTTTTTTGTTATTATTTATTATCTTTTTTTTTTTTTTTAATTTGGATTGAACATTGGGCTCAAGGATTGTGAGTCGTACATTTAAATTCAGAACTTGGGCCTTAATATTCTGTTTCGACAATATTGGGCATGGGTTTTGGGCTTGGGCTTTGGTTTAAACTTTATTATTGTGGGTCTAGCATATGATTATCAGACTTGGGCTTAATTAATTTGGACTATTTCACGTAGATAATTGGATTCAACATTGGGCTTCAATCTTTTAATTTGAGCTTGGCTTATTGATTGGATTAATTTGGGGCATAGATTATAATTTTTTTTGGGTTGGACTATTTTAAGTTTGTTTATGCATTAAGCTATTTAGATTAAGTTGATAATTTTGTCTTTCATATGATTTACCCTGATTTGAAGATTCAACGTTGCTGTAGAATTAACTCGGGATTAAATAGGTAAGTTTGGTTGAGTTGTTTGAGAACAATGATATAAAAGACATAAAATGAACTTATGAAAATTAGAAATAAAATTTATTTGAAAAGAATTTTAAAAGAAAAATATTTTCAAATAATAAAATTAATTTGGAAAAAAATTTAATTGAAAACTAAAAAAAAAAATTTCAAATCATTTAAGAAATTTAGAAAAGATATTTGGAAAAGAATTTAAATTAAGAATTTTGAAAGGAAAATACTTCCAAATCTCTTTGAATTTAAAATATGAAATATTTTCAAATCTTTCTAAAATTTTTAGGTTTTTAAATTGTTTCCGGTAAAATATGATTTATAAATTGATTCCAAATCTGTTAGGTTTTTTTATATACATGCCTATCGAAAATATATATATATATATATATATATATATATATTTAAATCTAATGCACCCAAAATTTTAAGTCATTATTTTTGGCACTTAACCTAAAGCTCTAAAAAGTTTGTCACTCTTATTTTTAGGTTTTGAAAGAGAATCACATCAGATTAATTTGTGTAACTTTTTTATTTTCATATTTAGTGGATTATAACTCTATAGTATTTGATTCAATGGTTTTTATATTCAGAAAGTGGGGGATTTTCCACATAAATTTTTTTTTGTCTTATACATTATGGCTATGTTTGGTTACGAAAAATTTGAGGAAAAATGTGAGGGAAAGAAAATAAAGAGAAAAGGTAAAAGGAAATAAAAAAATGAAAAATAAAAAATAGATTTAAACTTAATAAATTATTTTTATATATTTTTTCAAACTTATTTTACTTAATTTCCTCCATTATGTAAAGATTAAATAATTTTAAAATGTATAAATTTCTAACTAATTTTAATTTTATTTTTTTTTTTTTTTTAAATTATAATGAAACCACACAGAAGAAAACCATTTTCCTATACATTTTTTTTTCTTTCCTTGGTAGTTTATTGGAGCCAAACATAACCTATTGTTTTTTAGCTCTTCCCTATATTAAAGGAAAAAGTCAAATATTTGAAAATATTTAATTTTTAGGCCAAAAATAATTGAACACCTATCCACCCCTTTAGATTTTCCATAAGCAATGTCTACAAACTTTCAAAGTTAATTAGGGATTTTCATTTGGCCTTATACTTTGGGTTGTGGGTTTGGCCAACTTAATTTGGACTTTAATTAATTTTTGGGTCTCTTATGGGTTGAATCTAGGTTGGAAAATGTGAGTTGAAATATGAGGTTATTGGAATCTTATTCCTATGAGTCAAGATATGTGAATCATACGTAACTTCCCCTATTTTGTTCATTTCCATAATCTACTTTGTCTTTGTCAGCATATTTGTGTTGTATGTAAAATTGGATCTCACATTTGTTGACTAATTAATTGAATGTCTACATCTCCCTACATTCATTAATAGAGATCGAGTTAAACTCAAGCTTAGAGACTATCTCCATGCCTTCCTACCTAACCCTTCAATTAGATCTAGGTTTCATAATACTGCTTTCCATTCTTTGTCGAAGTCAATTAGAGTTCTCATTTTCTTATTTTATCTATTAGAGTTCAAATATTTTCAAAGAATAAGAGACATTTCCTAAAAAAAGGAAATTTAGTCATCGAGTGGGTCCATGAAGACTTTTTTTTTTCCCCTAAATCCGAGATATGTTGTTTAATTTTTTTTTCTTACAAAATGATTTAACCCAATAATCACTTCAAATGCTTTTCTAAAATTTAAAAAGTTACTTAATGTCTTATTTTCATTTTAAAAAAATTACTTTCAAGTATTAGAAAACACTTCTGACTTATTTCAAAGTCAATACTCTAAAAAAGAAACCTCATTTGAAAGTGATTCTAATGAAAACACTTTTAGTTTGTGGTGCTTTAATTCATTAGTAACACGTCTAATAAAAATAATATAAGGAGAATCATGGTAGTGTTTTGAATATAAACAAATATATATATATATATATATATATATATATATAGTAATTTATTATATAACAAAAAAAATATATTTCTTTTTGGAAGAAACACTAAGTAATTCCTTTTTTTTTTTTTAAATATCAAAAAACAGTTTTAAAAAACAATTATCCAACATGCCCTAAATTATTAAGTTCTTCTATGAAAAGTACTACAAATAATTTTTTAACCTTTTAAAAATAATTTCTAAATTTTATCAAACCTCCGATTTAATGTTGTCTCTTTGAACCATAACAATCCGGTCCAAACTTTCCATCTGAATAGTGCTATAACACATGTATACCAATTGATCTTCCATCATCACCAACCTGTCTCTTTCTCTTCATGGCAATCCTCCACTTTCAAAACCATATATAAAAATTTTGCAGTGATTTTATTCATTTGAACATCATGCCTGATAGACATGAATGCTTCCCAAAAAACATTGACAGTATAAAGGCATGTAATAATTGGGAACCTAACAAAACAAATCTTCATTCATACATGAAACTACATCTTTTCATTAATTGCCCAAATTGCTCTATAAACATAAGTTGCTAAATCAGATGAAAAAAACCCGAAAAGAAATTGGGAGCCAGGATTCATTGTCCTTATTTATCATCCTTTCACCTAGCTAACAGCCTAACACAGCATACCGGCCACAACCTCCTATATTAATGAAATTTTGTCCCAAGTCCCAACACAAATTCTGTCTGCTGCATGAATGTTTAATTACACAGATGGCAACACAGACCCTCCAAAACCACTTCACCAAGCATGCTCTGATCTTGCTCTCTCGCTCATGGCTCCATCCACCGCTGTAACACACGAAGAAGAAGAAGAGCAAAAAGAAGGAACCATGGACGACTTATTACCAGTGAGGCTTTGCACCAGGCGCATGAAATCCTGAGGCTTTACATGGATAATCGTGGGAGATCTTAGGTATACTATAACAGGAGAACGCCTTCGATTCTTAGGTACAGGCTTCTTGATCATCTCTGAAGAAGTACTACAACTCCTGTTTACAGTGAGAGGCGTAGGCCTTGGACCCTGCATCTGCACTCTTCTAATGGGGGCCATTGCTGCTGAACCTTAGGGTTTGAATGAACTTCTTGCTAATAAGCGCTTATAATAGATATGGGCATACAAGGAAATGATGAATAGAGTGTTTAGGAAAATGCCAAATATATACGAACTGGTTTAGCTTTGAAATGGTCATTTGGATTAGAATATTGGATGGCGGGCTCCAGATCTATTTGTGAAGAAGTCTTTTTGACCTTGTGAGGAAGAATAAGACAAGGGCAACGTGACAAGGTCAAGAGGAAATGAATGAATGTGGGGGCTGGTAGAGAAAAAGTGGTATGAAATGGTCATATTTTCTGGCTCCATAAATATGTACGTTTGACATGGTTTTCTACTTGGAAGGTTGCAAAGGACAGTCAATGTGAGGTGAAGGCCTGCAATTAGTAAAATATAATTAAGAGGTGTGGCCCATGGTAGTTGGAACTTGGAAGAGGGTGACACCAGTCCTCAAAATTTTAAGTTTGCTTTGAACATGATATTCCTGATAGTGGGAGAGAATATTCAAAGTAAATTAGGAGAGGTAAATTAAGCCTTTTTTTTTTCAAGTTATAATTAAACCACATAGAGATTTTTATTGAGTTTTTTAGCAAAAAAAAAAAAAATTAACTCCAAAACCAATTGAAACAAAAACTCCTATTATCTATCACATTTATTTACTTCAAGTATCATTTCTATAATATTAAAATTTGGATTAATTTCATTAAAACCTTCGTAAATACATTCAACCACTATTGATTTTAAATTTCATTATAAGCACCCTTATAACTTTATTTGAGTTATTTTTTTAGATAATTTCAAGTAAAAATATTTTAGATAATAATATTTAAAAATTCTTTAAAAACTAAGTTTTATTCTCTAAAAAATAAAATTATATATGAAATATATTTATAAGGGTACTAATCGACAAAATTTGAAACCGGTGGCTTAGTGTATACACACTATATTAATTATTATGTTTTATTATTATTTTAATTCAATGATAAAAAATAAAAAATAAAAATTTAATAGCAAGATTTGATTATTATAAATGAGTAAAATAAAGGTAAGATGTTGTTTTCAACCGTGGCAATGATTTTACATTTTATAATATAGATATAATTTTATTTAAAAATAAAATTAATTATAATATGATTGGTGTCCTAGATGTATATATTTCTTCGTGAATAAGGGTTTTCATGGCCAGCCCATAAACTAAAAATGGCAAGAAGTTCAAAAGCATTGAAGGAGGAGGTTTGATTTGGACTGCAATCTCATGTAACAAGAGGGTGGTGGAGTTGAGGTCTAGAAGATCCCACCGAGTCTAAATTAGACCATATTTCACAAATCATGGGCAGAAGTGGTGGCCACTTACGTAACTCAAGGCAGCTTTTGCTACCAACTCTCTTTGATTTTCTCTGATGCCAATTTTCTCTTTAAAAAGTGGTCGAATATAACGACTTCTACTTAAGTTTCTAAAGTCACTACAAGGGAATAGAGGTCAAAGATGGCCCTTACTGGCACAATCATCATTAATGTCTATTTTAATAGTCATTAATGATATCTTAATGTCATCTCACCGAACGAAGCTTATCTTTCTTCCTTGTTATAACTAAAATGGGAAATTACATTTATTTTTAAAATAATTTTCATTTCATGCACTAAAATCGTAATTTTGTGTATATTTCTAACACTACCCTCCAACCACCTCAAGATGGGTTATCACCTAAACAAAGCAAGCTTATAGGTACAATTAATTGGACCCACATGCACGATTATCATATTGCCTATCATCACTTTAGTCTCTACATCAGGCGTGTCATTAGAAATAGTAATATTGTTTTTACATAAAAGTAACAATATTAATAAATAAAAATGTCACTTCAGATAAAATATATATTATTCTATTTATTACTCATCACCACTCCTCTCTACATCAAACATGCAATTAGAGATAGTAACATTATTTTTACTTAAAAATAACAATATTAGTAACTAAAAAAGAATCACTGTAAATAGTCTATTTAGTTTTTTTATTGTTATTGTTATTGTTATGACTTTGACAGTAATTATTAAATAAAATGTCAAAAAAACACAAAATGTACTTTTTTAAAACATTATTTGTTAAAAATAAAAACAATTTTAATGGTTTAGATTTTTAATTAAACAAAAATGTAATTTTTTCCATATTTAATTAAAAAACATTAGTTTTTTTTTTCATATTGATGTATTATGATGGGAATTATGAATTTATATAAATAAAAAATTAATGCCAATATCTGTAAAATTTTAATTTTACCCACCTTCAAATATTGCTTTTAAAATTAAATACTCTTAAAGAATGATCATAACTAATTTTGTATTGAATGAAATTAAAGGTAAATTAAATTTGTTTATATTATTTTTCTGTTTTTATTTTGAAGAAAACAAAAAAAAAAATAGTTTCAACAAATGTGGATAATGGTTTTTTTAGTTTTATTTTTAAAAATTTTAGGTTTAATATTCTATAAAAAAAATATAAATATAAAAAATATAAAAAATGAAATCCATAATATGAAAATTATAAATGTTATAAATACAAAAATATTATGAATACAAAACAAAATAAAATATTATCTATATATATGTATTTGAAACGTGATGTTAAAATAAAAATTTAATAAAGAAAATGAATAAATGAATTGTACTTTTTAAAAAATAAAGTTTGTTTTTAAAATTAAATAGATTTTTAAAAATAGGGAAACATGGGAATTAGTTCACAAAATTAATTAAAATCAAAGTATTAAAAAAGAACAAAACTTAATTTATTTAATTGTAATAAAAAAAAACTTAATTTAATTTGGTGAGAAGGTGGGAATGGGGGTGGTTGGGTGAGGGAAAAAATAAAAAAGAAAAAAGAAATGAGTGGGGAGACCCAAAAATTGGGTCATTGAAGTGAGAAAAAAAGGAAGATAAGGTAAAAAGAAAGAAAAACAAAAAAAAATATTAAAAAAAATGGGGGAGCCCACCTTGAGATAGTTTGAGGATAATATTTGAAACATGCATAAAGTTATTATTTTAATGCATGAAATGAGAATAATTTTCCTCAAAATATACTCCTAATGAAAGTAATTTTTATTTTTATTTTTTTGAATTCATCTATAGTATATATATGTAATACATATTTACATAATTCCCCCTATTTTAAATTGGTTATCTCCATCCTTTATTGATTATATATATATATATATGTAAAAGTAATAAAGAAAGGTAAAAATTATTTTCCCATATTTGATTATAGTATGAGATTTAAATATAATTAAAATTACTTAAAAACTTATATATTTTTTAATTATTTAATCTCTATTTAAAAGAGTTAAAATAAATTAAATGATTTTGGGATTATATATAAACATAATTTATTGATTTCAAATTTATTTTTTATTTTTCTTTACTTTTTTTTTTCTTTATTGTATTTTTCCTCAAATTTTCTTAGAATCAAATATAACGTCAATGATGAAATTGTTAAACAAAGAAAATTAATAACTTGTTGGTATGGTAATGGAAACTTGTTGCAAATGTAGCATGATTTTTATATTTCAAAACAAAATAGAAAATTAAAAAGGAAGACGTATCATTCACTTTGCAAAAGCAATATCTCTTTATGCCAACTAGTCCAACCGTCCATCATTGACCTTTTCGGCCCAATTCGATCACGGGCCGACCCTTGAGGAACTGTTCAATGCCACCCCTTTTATTCAATTCAAACAGGCCCAGCCCGCCTCCCTTCCCCATTTTATTTAATTCAAACAGGCCCTTTTTATCATTAAAGCCTAGCTGCCCCACTATCATTAAAAAGGCCCAGGCCCAATTAAACAATTTCCATTTAAATTTTTAATGTTTTCACCTCAAAATCCCACCTAAAAGATTTGAACTCTTTGGACCTCAAAATCATTAAATAAATTAAGATCAAGGAGGAAAATATTGTGATATGTTGGAGATATATCGTCGATATATCATGTATCGGGAGGGGTCGACACAATATTTCATGGAGAAATATCGGTCAGACGATATTTCGGGAGAAATCCCCAGAATATCTCACGATATATCACATGGTCAACGCGGGTCAACGGCGGTCAAGCTCGCTACAATGAAAGTCAATGTGCTACAATGCTTGAAAATCTCTTATTGCTGAGGGGATTTGACCCATTTACCATCCAAGCAAACTCACCCTTGTTATATAATATGCAACAAACATATATATATATATATATATATATATATACTTAAACTCATTATATAAAGAAAATATTTAAAGAATATTTTAAAGAGCAAATTAATTATAATTATTTTATAATTAAATGCAAAATTTTCTTTTAATTGATTACAAAAAATATAAAAATTATATAATTTTCTTCATAATGTTTTTAATATCATTAATAATTAATTAAATATTAAAAAATTATACATATATCATAATTTGTTTTATATTGTTTAATACAATTGAATTAAATGGATCATAATTTTAATATTAATATATATTTTAAAATTAGACATATTACAATCAAATATCATATTTTTATCAATACATGCGATATTATTATCAAATATGATAAATCATATTATACATATATCCAATTATTTAATAAAGCAACTTAAAAATATCAATATACTTCTAATTACATTTTTATGAAGTTTTTCTTATATTTTTATAAATTTTGATCAATTTTAAGTTTATCAATATTTTTTTCTAAAATATCCACCGATATATCTCAGATATATCCATAAAATCGAAATACCGATATATCCGTGATTACCAATATTTTCATCATTGGATACTACTCGCTACATCCAACTTGTTGCTTCATATAGCAAAAAAATGAAATATTTTCTTTGCTAAAAAATTATAATATTAAATAAAAATAATATAATATTTTTAAAATTTATAAAATTAGTTAAAATTAAATAATTAAATTTTCTTTCATTTTCAATATATTCACATTTAAATATTATATATTTCATTTAATAAAATTTAAAATATTAATAATTTATACTTATGCATAAAATAAAAACTAAATATTATTGATTTTTAATTTATTTATATAATTTTTAATTCTTTTGTAATTATTTTTAATTTTAATAATATATAATAATATATTTACGATGTTATCGATTCGATTGTGATTCAATCACCAGTTCGACCAATGAACCATGAATTGATAATTTTTTCGATTCAATTATCGGTTTAATTTTGAAAACATTAAACATAATAGAAATGTTAAAACTATAAAATATATAAATTCATGTTATTAAAGTTAAAGTCTAGGAGACAAAGTTTGTCATAATTTGTACACTAACAAATATATCCCAAATATATAAAACTTTGCAAAGATATGTTGCAATTCTTCTTTCTTCTAGAAACTAGTTTCATAAAACCTTGCAAAAGCTCTCTAATGAGAGACCAATAGCCTTCCAAGAAGTCAGAATTTATCAGCTAATCCTCCAAGTGTTAGCAAGAGTTTGATAAACTCATTTGTTATAGTGAAATTCATTATTCAATGGGTGTGGTGCTCTAAATTCATTGAAAGTAATGAAATTTATACAATATTAAATAGAAATGGATCAAATATGAAGTCTTGCTTTAGTGGGTTGAAAATAATTTCCCAAACTAGCTTACAAATCTAAACAACCAACTCAAGTGTCCTATTTTTTAAAATGCTTTTATATATGTCTCAAGGAAAATTGAATAGAAATTATTATGTCAGTTTGAGAATATAAAAAGAAAAAATCATCTAGGCTCCATGAGTGGAATATGAACCAAAATGACATAGAAGACAAGTCACTACTACTAATACTATCATATTTTTATTATAGACATTACATGTTGAATTATTAGTTACTAAACAAAGGCTATATAACTAAAAGGGCATTTGGTTTAAGTATCTTCCATGTATATATCAACTATAACTAAGAAATATATTGTATTTATCATCAAGAAATATATTATATTTATCATGTTTATAGGAAACACAACTTTCTAGTATGCAATAGAAATCCTCTCATATCCAACAACGTATGAAAGTGGGAGAAAAAAAACATTGTACATTTTATAAAAAAATATCTATTCACTTCCAAAGTCTAGATGGTACCTAGTCAACATGTTCTTTTTTTTTCTTTTTCTTTTTTTCCCTTAAACGATTTCATATGTTTGTTGAAAATATAAATGTAAAAAAGGAAAAGAAAAAAAAGAGGTTCATATACTTGTTCAACATGTTCCTTTATTAAGTATAAGTTTAGTTATGTATTCTACTTTTCATATCTTACTTGATCAATTTCTTTTTGAGAATATATTTTTGTTAAAATAGAATCTTTAAAAGCTTAACCTGATGTATCAATAAATGAAATTCATTAATATTTATATCATGATTTTGGTTTTTCTTTCCCTATTCTATATCTATGTTGAACATTCAAGACAACATCACTTGCATTCACTACAAGAAAAATGGCTTTTAGCAACAAGAGTTTTAGTGGTATTTCAAATTTCGCCACTAAAACCCTATTTTTAATGACATAAATATATTATTGTCAATAAAAGTATTATAATAATTATATTTAATGGCAAAATCAATATTGTCACTAAAAGTATTATACTTTTAATGTCATTAATTATTTGGCACCGGTTTAATTTGGAGGGGAACAGATTTAATGACAATTATTATTTTATGGTCGTTATGTACCGTTTTGATTTTAGTGGCAATAATACTATCGTCACTTATATATATATATATATATATAATTTTATTAAAAATAATAAAATAATTTGAATGCAAGTTTAAACAAGCATTTATATTATATTCCTTATATAAATTTTATAAAAAAAAATTATCTTATAATTAAATTTCACATTTAGGATAACATTTTTCTAATTTTTCACTTCATTTATAGTTCAAAATTTTAATTTAATTTATTTTTTTTTATTCTCTCAAATTTCATTTTAAGAGTCATTGTGAGTAACTAAAGTAAGAATAATATACATGATATTTATAATGAGTTAATAAACGATTAATTTATATTTAAATCAAACATAATCTAAATGAAGGACTAAACAATAATTTGTATTGTATTCATATTACACTTTAAATATAAAAAAAAAAAAAAATACCATTCCTATAACAGGTGGAGCATACCCTAGCTAAGTCAAATATTAACAAAAGGAAAAAATAAAAAAAACTTTTTTTTATTATAATATCTTACCAAATATTTTCCTTTTTGTCTTTTTGAGAACTTTAGCATATTAAAACCAAACAAAGAAAACTTTCTTTAAACAAATTATTATATTAAATGATTTGCCAAAATTTTCAACTATTTCCTTTCAAAATTTTATCTATATTAGAAGGGACGTAGAAAAAACTTTCTTTAGAAAATTATTTTATAGAGAGATTTTGCTATAATTTTTTCTCTTTCCTTTTAAAAGTAGTTTTTTAATAATAGCAAAGTTGTTTTATTTCTTTCATTTTTTTTTTATCTCTCTCATATCTCTTGCCTCAAGGTTGAAGGCAATACACATTTCTCTTTGGAGTATTTCGTTGAAAGAACAAAAAGATATTTAAATTAGTCTACTTGTGTTTTTTTTTTTTTTTTTGTTATGAAGCAAAATTTTATATATAGATTTAAAAAAAAAAATTCTAATTGGTTTTTAGATTTGATAGTTTTGATTTTTTTTTTAAAAAAAAATATGTGAATCAATAACAATAAATATTAATTACACTTTATTTTTCTTAAATATTAATATATGATACATTAAAATTAATTTTGCACTTCAAATATATTAATTTTATATTATCATAAGAAAATATTATATGTGGTACCTTTTTTAATAGCAATTTGATTATTCTTTATTTGTTTTCTTGCAGGTTGGAAACATGTGATACTATACAATTATGACATTGTATTTTTTTTTTTTCAAATGTAATTCCTCTAAACTATTCAATATAGTGATGTTCATGTATAAACAATTATTTAAGAAGATTACATAAATTGATTATGAAAATGTAAATTTTTTTAATTATTCATTGTGATGAAATTTTATATTCTCATTCATCTATAGCATGTAAGTGATATATATACACACAAAAAAGAATAATTATGGATAGATTCATTTAGTGATATTGTATAATTGAAGCTAAATACAGTTATTGATGATAACATATTTTAATAATAAAAATAACATATTACGAATGATACAGGATACCTAATAACGATTGAAAACACATTTTTAATAGCAATATAAAATTGTAGCAAAAAGTGTAGATTTATTATCATATAGAATTTCTTATAAAATATATATATATAATGGTGATAAATAATTGTCACTAAAACATTTCTTTTAGCCATGATATAAACTTGCCACTAAAAGCATAAATCTAGTGATAAAATATTATCATGGCTAAAAGCTCACATTAATGGTCATAGATAATTGTCACTAAATTTTATTATTTAGTAGCAACTTTGTACTTTGTGTGGCAATTATAATTTGAAATAGTGGTAATAAGTATTGCCACTAAAAAAAAAAAATATTTACCAACAAAAAATCTATTATGGCTAAAGTTGTTATAATTAGCAACAATATTTTAAAGTGGTGGCTATAACTTTTAGTGACAATACTTATAGCGACAATCTTGTGGCAACCAAAATATTGTCACTAAATCTTTTAGTGACAATGTTTAAACTATTAGTTGCAATTTTATTCACGGTTAAAAGCCTTTTTTTTTTGTAGTGATTGTATATGACTTGGGTACATTAGGAGTTGTATGAAAGATCTAAGTCATAGGTTTCTAATAAAATTAATGAGTTGTTCATAGCAAGTTCATGGATTTAGTCAATTCATTTGAAACTGTAGTGCATTTCCTCTTAATTGAAATGATGACTTGCCTTGGTCATCGAGATGAGTTTTCCATATTGAATACACTAGTGTATATGACTATACATTGGATAAGACCTATGGTGAATCATGACATTAGCTATCAGGTAGTCATGATTCGCCAAACTATTATGTTGCATGAGTTCTTAACCTTGAGAGAATATTGAGCTAGTATTGAGGTCTTCAATGACTTTAACCTGTAGTTGAGACCTTAAGGTGGTCATATGTTCCTTATGGATTTGGCCACTATTGGTTTAGATAGTTATCAATAAGAATTCTCAAGATAGGCATCATGATATCTCATGGGTTTGAGATAATATATTCCCTTGTGTGATCCTAAGGACATATAATCATGAAATATATAACCATAGTAATTCCTAAAGTAAAATTTAACATATGCACTTTGTGAGTTAGAATACGTTAGTTGATTACATAATAGGTGTTATGATATAGCCTTATAAAACATGATGTGATGTAACAATTTTAAATTCATTAATAAATTTGTTTATTTATGATTCTTATTCTCTTCATTATCCCTTATGCATTAATTGGTTATTTGAGCATTCATGTCCACATCATTTTACATTATACATGATTTGGGTACATTAGGAGTTGCATAGAAGATACAAATCATAGGTTCCTTACAAGATAATATGTAGTTCACAATCACTTTATGGATTTGGGAAATCCAATAGAAATTGTAGTATACTACCTCCTAATTTGAGGGATTACTTGGCTTGGCTATTGGGATGATGTTCCCATGGTGAGTGTACCCATGTTTATGGTTATACATCAGACAAGACTTATAATGAGTCATAACATAAGGCTATTAGGTTGTCATGATTTATCAAGTTATCATACTACATGAACTCTCAACCTTAAGAGAATATTGAGTCTATGTTAAAGTCAATAAAAGGTTTTAACAGATTGGTGATACCTCAAGATGGTCATATATTCCCTACAGATTGGGTCATTATTATAATGGCTAATGACAATATGTATTCTCAATTGAGACACCATTATATCTCATGAGATTGAGATTGAGTATTGTAGACCCTCCATTTTGTCCTCTTAGCATATATGACTCTAGGTGCCTTCTTGTACTTCTTTCTTGACTCATAGTCATCCCTTGGCTGCCTTTTGAGCTTAATTTAGGCCTCACTTAGATCATTTTAAGGATAGATTTCACTTGGGCATTTTTAGGCTTAGGTCACTTGATGCTTTGTTTAGTTTACTTAATTTTTGGTAAGTTTTTCTTTTTGAAGTATTTTTAATATAGATTATTTGATGATGTGTATGTAGAGAAAATTTTGTTAAGTTAGTTGTTTTTTTGTTTTTTTTTTATTTTTTTTATTTTTTTAAATTTAAATTTTTAATGTCACGTACATAAATAGTTTTGGTAATTTATTTTTTAAAATGTTTTAATGAAGGTTTTAATATTATGTATGTAAATGGAATGCTTATTTTTTTTATAAAAAAACGTTATGGAAAGGTTGGATTTATTTTTAAAGTGGAAAATCATTAGGAAAGTGGTCAAAGACATGTAATATTGGAGATCCGAAATTGGAATTTTGAGAAAGGAATGTGGCCGCTACTTCATTCCACATATAGGTTGCATTGAAGGGAATTTTGGGGGGATCCTCACACAACCATAAATGGAGGGAGCTGCCATATAAATAAAAAAGAATATGGAGAACCATGAAAAAAGGAAGAATTGGGACTTGAGAGAGATTAAAAGAGTTTTGGTGGAAAATGAATTGCATGGGGAAGGAGCGAGCTGTGATTTTCAAAAAGACAGAGAGAAGTCTTCGAGAGGAAGGATTCTGAGGAGGATAAAAAGGTTTTTTGAAAAAAAAAAAAGAAGGAATGAATGAGAGAACAAGAGAAACAACCAGAGAGAGAAAACGAAAAGGAGAAAAAGAGATTCAGGAGACGTTTGGGAGAAGGATTTTGATTTTCAAAGGAGAGGTAACATAATTTTCTTTTAAAGAATGGTTCTCGAGCTGGTAGACGAGGCACAACATAGCTAGAAGCCCAACAGATCTTGCTGGCGGGGAGCATTTCCAAGTACGTTTGTTGTAGGTTCTTTGTTCATTTCCATTACCCTATTTGGATATTATTTTGATATAATTAATGGTAGGTTTTTAAAAAAATTCCTAAATTGTTGTTTGATAAAATTGATGTTAGGTTTCTTTTAAAAAATCTTTGGATGTTATTTTGATAATATTTGATGTTGAGTTTCTCTTAAAAAAATTCCTTGGATGTTATTTTGATAAAAATTGATGCTAGGTTTCCTTTAAAAGTTCTTTAAATGCTAGTTTGATAAAATATTGATATTAGTTTATAATAATCTAACGTTGGTTTCCTTTGAAAAAAATTAAAGCTATCTCTCTTTGTAGGGATGTTTTCACTTAGTGCATGGCTTTTTTTTTTTTTATCACAAATGAGAGACAACCCAAGGTTGCTTAATTGATATTTTCTTTGATTTTGTTTTATTCATTTAGTTCCTTCCTTGGTTGCTAGTTGAAAATCTCTTATCTTGTGTTTTTGTAGTGTTTAAGATTGTTTGGTATGTTTATTGCTTGAAGACTAGTTGTCATTTATTTTTATTTTATTTTAAAAAAAAACTTTTTAAAGGAGTTTAAAATATAAACTATGCAATAATTATTATTATTATTTTAAACTTGGAATGCATTTCTTTTGGTTTTCTAAAATTCATATTTTTAGCACATAAGTTTAAACTTGTGATCCCTAATTAATGGGAGGGTTCTTGGTTTTAGTGAATGAGCAAGTATTCATTTGAGGTTGAGGATGTACAAGTTGAACTTACGTAAATTGAATGAGAACTTAGTGGCAATGTTTTCAGAACTGGACTGGTTATTGAACTGGAAAAGTTACCGTTCACGGTTCACTGGTCGAATTGGCGGTCGAACCGATGACGTCATATATATATATATATATATTATTTTATATATTGTTAAAAATTTTAAAAATAATAAATTCTATATAAATTTTGATAGCATATACTTTTTTTGTTGAGTTTTTTCACAAAATTTTTTTACTTGTAGAAGTCATCAATATCATATATGATATCTATAACACAATATAAGATGTTATACATTTATAATGTCAATAAACCCAATATTTATCAAATAATCAAACCATTTCTTTCCTATAATAACCAAATTATCAAAGAGTTGTTAACTTAACACATTGTCCATAATAGATAATACAAATGTCAACTACAACACTTAAATAGTTACTCAAAATATAACATGTCAATGTTTGAATATTCATGAAGATTTTTGCATACTAATAAATATAAAATTCATGTCTTCATTCATTTTGGAAATTGAAATATGGAGATTGAAAATGATCACTCGGAAAACCAAAGTTCTCCACATCAAGCCCTTCTATAGCCACACCACCACCATCCTCATCATCTACAAAAATATTGAATATATATCAACAAAAAATCATTTTTTAAGAAAAAAATATAATTATTGAACTTTTATAAATTTAAATATTCTACTAACCAATGTGAGAACTTGAACCTTCCACTTCATTTATTGGAATTCACCCTTCTTCATAAAGAAGATTTTCCAATTCTCCAACATCTAGCTCTACTGGTTGATCCTCATCAACTATCCAAAAATCGGTCTCATCAATGCATGCATAGTCATTGGGATCATAGATTCTTTTCTTGTTATAAAACCTAAAAAAAAAAGAATATAATTATTCATAATTGTGAATAAAAAAATTTAAATTCAAAACAACTAAGAAAACAATTATATCGATTTTTTTTAGCCGCAAATTGTAATGAACATATACAAGATCATTAAGCCTTTGATGTTCCAATCTATTCCTTCTTTGGGTATGTATATGTTTAAAGACACTCCAATTCTTCTTACATCCAGAAGACGACGCAGTTTGGCTCAATATTTGAATGACCAACTTTTACAAATGTGGTGCACTGTATCCATGTAGCCTCCACCATTCATCTAGTTACCATTTTCACATTAAAAATAAGAAAAAAAAATTATCAGGTTTAAAATATTAAATAGTAAGTAGATAACTAATGAAAAAGAACAAACACTAATAAATGAAATTATATTTTACCAGGTTGAAATACTTCACATGAAGAATAAGCAAGGTCTCTTCCAAAACGTCCCAATCGATCACGAAACAACTTCATTTCATTCATTATATCAAACTTGCATTTTAGAACTTTTTGATCAACAACATCCAAAACACCTCCAATAACAATTGGCTTATTACAAAAGTTTTCCTGATCATATTGGAAACATGAATTCAATCAATAAGTTGTCAAATGAATGTCTTTCTTTAGTTGTTGATCTCAACGTTGCTTTATGATCTTTGTATAAGGTTTGTATAGTTTTTTGTTGTAGTTAAACAATTTCTTGATGCCCAAACAAACCATATACATGCCTTTATACACATATCCCATCGAAAGCCTCTCATCACAATCAACAATACATAATAAGCGCATTAGTGGAGACATAAGATTCACAACAATCAAACAATCATTCCAAAATCTATTATCTAAGATGATGAAAACGACAACTTTGCTTTTATTATCCCTTGAATATCTAGAGTCCACTAAGAACTTACTAGTCACCAAAGCTTGCAAGTCATGTTTATGATCATGAAGACTCTTGAGTGCAATGAATGTAGTAGTAAAACGAGTTGCACTAGGTTGGAGAATCTTTGTCCATCCTTCTCTTTTTCTTAACCAACTTAACAAAGCAACACGATTATACACAAAAATTGTCACCTTTGATGGACGTCCTACAAGTTCAGCAACATGGTCCATCTTACCAATATCCTTAAAAATCAAATTAAGACAATGAGTTGCACAAGGTGATCAATTGATGTGTTTATGCTTCTGAGAAATCAATCTCCCTACGGTCACATAATTTGCTGCACTATCAGTCACTATATGAATTACATTGAGTGGACTCACCCCTTACCTCATTAAATAACTTAAACAAATTAGTTACATCATTGACAATGTTTGGAACATTAATAGATTTCACAAACGATATTCCTTTAGGACAATATACAAGGAAGTTGATGAGTGTTCTTTATCTATTATTTGTCTAAACATAACCCATTATTGTACACCCAACTTTTTCCCAAATTGAACAATAAGAGTCCATAAGCAACTGAACTTCCTTCTTGACATCCTTTAAAAGATTAACCCGCAGCTGATGGTAATTTGGACCCTTATATCCAAGACCAATTGCAAATATAGCATCCAACATTAACTTGAAGTAAAAGGAGTAGGAATGCATGCATCATAGAAGAATCTCCCAACCGCCATATCTACTCTTCAAATAGTTTTTTTCCTAACTAATACACTCTTCAGGGAAGGTTGAGCTTCTTGAGTATTTCTTGGTACAAAATACTTATCCACTATTGATTTTTTTCTTTTTCCATTACTAGCTGTCATAGGACTTTGCATTTCTTAAGCCTCTTCTTCACTTTCTACTATATCCCCTTCAAATTGTGACACATTAGGACCATAAAGATTTTTATATTCATATGCTTCTTGCGTTGCTTTCTTGGAATTCACAACTCTTGCAAAGAATTTTCCATTCGAAATTTGACATCAGGAGGAACAGATTTACATGGACCAATATTTCCTTTCACTCCAACAAGATGTTGTTTCATTCTATGAATACCTCCACCTTTTACAATTTTTTTACAATACAAACAAATAAGAGTTTTTCTTCCATTTGTATATCTTTCTTTAGAAACATGCTTTCATGCAGGGTCGGTATGACTTCTAGTTGTTTGTAAATTGGTAGTTGAATCTTGATCAGAGGATGGGGTCAAGTTTGATTCCATTTTTTATTTCTCTATCAAATTAGAAACAAAAATCCCACATTAATCTAGAGAATCAAAGTCATCAACAATTTAATTTTGAAAAAAAAAATGAAGTCATTAACAATTTATAAAAATCTCACATTAATCTAAAGAATCAAAGTCATCAATAATTTAATGATTTATAATCAAGTCATCAACAATTTTATTTAAAAAAAAATCAAATCATCAACAATTTATAAAAATCTCACATCAATATAGAGAATCAAAGTCACCAATAATTTAATGATCTATAATCAAGTCATCAACAATTTAATTTTAAAAAAATATCAAGTCATCAACAATTTATAAAAATCCTACATTAATCTAGAGAATGAAAGTTATCAACAATTTAATGATCTATAATCAAGTCATCAACAATTTATAAAAATACCATATTAATCTAGAGAATAAAAGTCATAACAATTTTAAAAAAAATCAAATAATTAAAAATTTTGATATTTATTAAAGAAAAAATTTTCAACGTGAGAAATTTACTTTTAAACCAAACATTTATCTAAAATTTATAAATCATTGCCATTTGCCACCACAACTGGAGGGGTGGGAGAGGGGGACTTTGTGAACATTTGAAAATTCAAATCTTGCCACCATAGCCCACATGCTCATTCAAATCTCATACTCTCTTTACTTCATCTCGAAAATAGTCTATGAAATAAGGGTTGCATACATCATGAGTTTAAAATTTCACCAGATATCACTCTTAATTTGAATCGAAATAACATATCAATCCCAAACTTTCTCATGCTCATTCCATGTCACAATATTTAAAATGTTTATCCAACTCCTCAACAATGGATTGTAGATAACAAAATTTTTTATTTCAGTAAACCATACACCAATGAAACCTAACATCTGAATTGAAATGAAGACAGGGGTTACATCTTACTTAGGATGAATCAATGGGTAAATTTATCTAAAATTTATAAATTAAAATGTGTAATAAATAAGTTAAATATTAAATATTAAACCTAAAAAATAAATATCAAACCTTTGCAGCTATTGGTTGAAGTGGGTCGAGTGGAGGCTTTACAGCACGCGTGGGGAGAGGGGGGAGGAACGATAGGGGGGGTTTGTAACGATGCGGAGGGAAGATGCGGTGTTGTAACGGCCGGTGGAGGGGAGGTTTTGCAAGGTTTCCAAGCCGCTGATGAGAGTTGTCTCAGCGTAGGTGTCGCTGCGCGTTAGGGACGACAACTTCTGTGGTTTGGACTTCAAGATGGAAGATTTGGAAAGTGGTTTTATATCTTCCAAAACGGCGTCGTTTTAATACTGTAAAAAAAATAATTAATCAAACCGTCCAGTTTGGAGGGAACGGGTTGGTTTGTTTGGTTCACCGATCGGGCCATCAGTTCAACCTATTTTCGGGCCAATTGATCGGATCGGACTAGAACCATGACCGGTGGATTTGGTTCGATTTTTAAAACCATGCTTAGTGGAACCCCAATATAAAAAGAATTTCAAAACTCTCTTGTTGCCCTTTTAGCCTAGTTAATGCATCCTCAAAAATAAAATTCGACTTGAACCTTTTGTAGTGTCTTCAAATTTTTTCTAAGGGTTGTGGAATAAACTCAATATTTTTTCAAGGTTGATAATCCACACAATAAAATAGCTTGATAAATCATGACATAATTTACCGTAAGTCATATCCAATGTATAACCATACACAGTAATGCACTCACCATGGAAACTCATCTCAACAATTAAAACAAGTAATCTCTTTAATAAGAAAGTAACACACTACAATCTTTGTTGGATTGCCTAAATTTATGAACTAACTATGAACTACTTATCATCTTACAAGGAATTCATGACTTGGATCTTTTGCGTAGCTCCTAATGCACCCAAATCATGTACAATGAAAATGATATAGGCATGAATGGTCACTTGCAAGGAACCCATGACTTAGATTTTCTAAGTAAATCCTAATGCACAAAAATCATGTACAATGCAAGTGATATAAACATGAATGGTCAGATAACTAATTAATGCATAAGAGGATAATAAAGGTATTCAGAAGCATAATAAATAAATTTATTAACAAATCTTAATATGTTATATCATGTCATACTTTCTAAGGCTCCATCCTAATAGAAAGTCCATCATAGACATATCTTTTTCTTAAAAAATAACACTTCTTATATAAAATGTATTTAAACTATTTTCTCAATATAATTTGTATATGTAGTATTTCGAGGAAAACTCATATTACAACCAGAATGAAATTTATCCAAAAAGGTATAGTGTAGATGATGTTATGATACATGTACTTAGTATATATGCTTCTAGGCATAACTTGAAATTGGTTAAATATTACTATAACTTGCAACAATTTGTAAATTCAACTATTCCACCAAATTTGTAGGTGATCAAGGAGAATAAAATAACCATACTTCTAGTAGCATTATTTATTATTAGATACCACTCTTTTATCATAAATTTTTTTTAATTAAAATGACTTCTAAATATGTAAAGTAATTGATATCTTAATCAAAACAATCTTTCTTATAACTCTACATGACATGGATCATATAAATACCTAATGAATAAGGAGGATGTTGAGAATTAAAGTGGCTTCTTAATCAAGTAATATACCTTACAAATCTTCCTTTTTTATTCATTTGATTAATTTGTTCACCATGTGCACTTTGGGATGGAAATTCATGATTAGTGGATCATGTTCATGTTGTACCCAAGCTTAGGTAGTCAACTAAATAGGTGAGCCCAAACAGAACATAAATAATAATTTGGTTAAAAACATAAATCCACATAGTACCTAATTGTTAAATAGGTAATATGATGTGTAACCTATTTAATAATAAAGCTCTATTTAATAATAAGGTTAAGTTATGTCTTATATGAATTTACCTCCCAACTTAACATATTTATAACTTAATTGACTTATTTATTCAAAATCAAATTTGAAATGAATCAAATATGTGTTAAATATGTTATAGTCAAATAAATTAGTACGATAATTCAATAGGTCTATTTAGCTTAAGCTAAACTTGCAAAAAATACGTGTTAGGTTCAAGTCAGGTTTGTAAATCATATTAAACTTTGTCATCCTTATATGCATTAACCAATTAGACTTATTTTTTACAACAAATATGATCTCTATAATAAAAGCAAAGTTAGAATTGATGTTAAAAAGACCAACACATACTATCTCTTCCTCACTGAAAATGTGATAACACCATTAATAATTCTTTGTTTAGTGGTTAGTTTTCTTAGCTTTTAGTTTTGTTCTTGCTTCATTATGAGAATTCTATTGTATTATTTCCTTGTAAAGCTCATATATGAGGGGTTGACGCACATTGGATTAAGAAAAGGGATTATTCTTCATTTCTTGTAGTGAACCATGGAGGTTAAGGTTGAGGACTTGAGGGATTCTTCCCTACAACTACTATTAATGAAATGACATAATGTGGAAGCTTTATGGCCTTGCTTTATTTTACTCTATATATCACTATATCTTTTTGTGGACCCCGCATTTCGACTCATGCGTTTTCCACTCGATGGCGAGCTTGATTTTACTTTGAAAATGATTTTATTGTTTGAAAAAAAATGACTTGGAGTCGCCACTTATTTTTGTTTTATTATTATTTTTTTTTTAAAAAAAGGGTAAACAAAATAAGAAAGAAAACTCTAAGTGTGAAAAATTGGAATTGTGGGAATTGGGGATTAGAATTTGGAATCTGGAACTTGGAGGAATTATTTAAATGGGTACACAATAAACTAGAAACATACATAATAATAAATAAGTAAAAAGATAAAACTCATGTCTCATATGCTAACACCTGGACCATAAAGAGGCTTGGGGTTTTTTTTATTGTTACCCCAAGAACATTCCTTTGGCTTGCACGTGGCCATTAACTTTTTGCAACCAATTAAATAATCTTTTCCCTCCACACTCTCCTTCTTCCACAAGAATTATTACAAAATTCCATGGTATTTATTTCTACAGAGATACACTATATATCACCAATCTTCAACATCAAAACTGAAAATATCAACTATGAAAACGACATCTGAACTGAACATGACAAAATCACCCAAAGATGCACACACAACATTCAACGTCAAACGCAAAAATTATATTAACTATCAAGGCAAGAGACGAGCTGAAAGTGATAGAATCACCCACAGATGCCCACACTTCGCAGCCCCCGCAGCGTTGAAAACCGGGGAAATTCAAAGACAACCAAGGCATATAGAATCATTTTTGCAGTGGAAGGCCGAGTTTCGAGCAAAATTACTTTTGAAGCCTGAAAACTCTGAAAAATCAAAAGCTAAAGCTTCTGCTCATATCCACCATTGAGGCAAGAAAGTGGAGAAGAAGACAGAGCATGCATATATATATATATGTAAAAGAAAACTGTTGGGTCTTGCCTCATTCCACAGATGCCGCTGGAAGGGATTTCAAAAATCAAATGCAATGACGAGTCTACACTCAGGATATCCCAAAACAAGAAGCAAAAATGCACAAGTGGTCTCCAGATATCAAAGGGATCCGCAAATGACTAAAAAAAAAAACAGAGGAAAACAGTTCAAAACAGGGGAGAAGCAAAATAAATTAGAATCATACCTGAACCCAAAACCCAGAGAAGTCAGGGTGAGTGGATCCTCAGATCCTTTTCCTTTCTCGTTTTCCCCCCGGATATCTTCCTTCTTGCAGCCTCTAAAATCCCCCAGCTTACTCTGTTTTTCCCTCCGAGCTCTCTCTCTCTCTCTGGATTCCTCCTCTATTCTTACAGTCCCCTCCCTTTTTTACAGATCCCTCCTATTTTCCCTTCAGTCGACCCCTGTTTTCATTTTCCTTGGCAAGTCTCTACTTGCTTTCCTGTTCCTCTCATCAGCAGCATGACGTCTTTGACCACTAGCACGGTTGGCGTCTCTGCCCCTCTCCATCTACACGTCTCATGCAGGCGACATCCAAACTCAGCTGGGGGTCCCCTACCCCTCCAACAAGATAATGAAAATTCAAAAAAACAAACCCCCCGGGTCCTCACCACTAAAGGGGGTCTACACTTTTATTAAATAATGTATTATATCTTTAGTTTGTTTTGAGAAATGTTTAAGGGCATGGACACCGACAACATAGGAATAAATATGGAATAAACTTTTCTCTAAGTGGAGGGAGGTGGGTGGGTGGGGATGGGGAATGAATTTGTAAGGATGGAGGTTTTTTTGAAAAAAAAAATACAACAATTTTGAAAAATATTTATTAAAATATGGTAATTTGAAACTATTTTCAAATGTATTATATTTTTTACAACATTAATGGGAGGTTGTCTTTTAAAAATACATTCAAATTTGGAATGTGTATTTTCAAAAACAATTTCAAAATTTAATTAAAATTGTTTCTTCAAATGTCAATTTTTAATTAAAATTTTTGAAAGTATGGTAAATTTTAAAATAGTTTTAAAAGTGTCATATTTTAATAAATATTTTTAAAAATGACTGCATTTTGTTTTTTAAAATCACGAGTCGAGGGAGCCCTTCTAAACCCTATCCTCTACCTTTTACATCTCTACTAAAAATAAAGTAATGACTTTTAAATTAATAACTTAATAATAGATTAATATCTATTTAAATTATTAATTAATCAATATTAAATTAATTTACAAAATATCCTATCTTAAAATCAACTTAAACTATTAAAGAATAAATATTAAACTTTATCAAATACTCCCTAAAAAGAGTTCTAAAAAGGTATCACTTGAAATAATTTTTTTTAAACTATTTTCTCCATTTTGTAAATAGGAAGAAAATAAATTATTTTAATATATGTGAAAGGAAAAAATCAATAAATTATTCAAATATATATATATTTACTTTAAATTAATTTATTTTATTTATTTATTTATGGAAAAATTAAGTAATTTAAAAATACATAAATTTTAATTAATTTAAACTATATATAAATTTTTAAAAATTCCCTCACTCCCAATTTTCACTTTGAAGCATTTGGAAAGATAGATACTAAAAATGATAGAATGCAAGCAACCAGGCATCCGCATGCAATAAACGTAATCACCAACCACAAGATAGTCTCAAATTTGTCATATCATTCATCATGCAACTTTAATGGCGTCCCTCTCTCTCTTTCCCTCTATTCATTTCTGGAGGATGATGAGCAAAAGTTAATACGCCATACCAGAAAGGCCAGCCACCCTCCTTCTTCTTCACTTTTCTCTCTCTTTCCTCCATTTTCTCCCAAACGCCCCCATCCCTTTTTGTTTAACCGTTTCTTTGATTTCTTCATCAATTGGTTTTCAAATTTTGAGATTCTTGGTGCATTTGGCGAAGGCAAATTTATTAGTTTTGCGTTCGATTCCGAGAGCTGTGCTGTTTGGAGCCGAATTGGGGTTTCAGATCTGTAGATAGAGTGTGAATGGGATCGAGAGAGATTGATTTGGATGTGGGAATTGAAGATTGATAGTTGATTGATGGGGAACACATGTGTAGGACCAAATCTTGCGGCCAATGGTTTTTTGCAATCGGTCTCCGCCGCGGTTTGGCGAACCCGGCCGCCGGAGGACATGCTTCCGCCTCCCAATGCCGACGGAAGCAGCAGTGGGGACAATGCAGGTTCTGATGGCGCCAAAGGATCAGATCCCCCAATGCCGGTGCAGAGCACCCCGCCTGAAACCGTTAAAATCACTGCTGAGGTGCAGAAAGCCGAAAAATCTGATGGGAATTCGGGAAAGCAGAAAAAACAGACTCATATGAAGCGGCTTTCCAGTGCAGGGCTTCAAATAGATTCTGTGTTGCAGAGGAACACTGAGAATTTGAAGGAGATCTATAGTTTGGGCCGAAAGCTGGGGCAGGGGCAATTTGGAACCACGTACCTTTGCGTGGAGAAGGCGAATGGGAAAGAGTTTGCATGTAAATCGATTGCCAAGAGGAAGTTGACGACGCGGGAAGATGTGGAGGATGTTAGGAGGGAGATTCAGATTATGCACCATCTGGCAGGGCATCCCAATGTGATATCAATTGTGGGTGCTTTTGAGGATGCAGTGGCTGTTCATGTTGTTATGGAGCTTTGTGTAGGTGGGGAGCTTTTTGATAGGATTATTCAGAGGGGGCACTATACGGAGAGAAAGGCCGCCGACCTTGCAAGGGTTATAGTTGGTGTTGTGGAAGCATGCCATTCCTTAGGTGTTATGCATCGGGACTTGAAGCCCGAAAATTTTCTCTTTATCAATCAGGATGAGGATTCACCGCTTAAAACAATAGACTTTGGACTTTCCATGTTCTTTAGGCCAGGTACATGTCTGGATTGTCACATATTTCTTTGTGTTGGTAATCTTATAGATTACATTGAGGATGATTGGACTTAGAAGCTAGACGCCTTATTCACACGAGCATTATGTCACTAGGGCATCTAACATTGACCATTATAGTTAACAGAGTGCTATTTCTGTTCTAGAACAATTATATGTTGGTTTTTGTTATGGGTAAAGTTATATTTTACTTGAGCTCACCTGATTCTTCTGACTTCAACAACAAAAAATTTATGTTGATACTTTGTAAAATGTAATATCAGCTCCTATGTATGACTTATAAGCTATGTATCATTTGATTGAATATGCATTACACAATGTTTTTGAATGTCTTTTATACCTGATTTCTCATTTATTTATTCTTATTTTTGTAACAAGTCAAAATGGGAGACAAAATCTGAATGAAGCTGTCTGGTCTAATGAACAGGGTTGAGGTCTTCTATGTGTAGTTTAAAATCTCATAGCATGGAAGATATAATTTGTATACTACATCAATGTGTCATTCTTCAAAATAGAAGAGATAAAAAGTTTCTGGTGTAACAACAAACTAGTTTAAAATCTTCAAAGCAAATGAAGATGGAATGTAAAGATGAGTTGATGCAATTATTGCTTATGAGTCGGTGCAGGTAGGTGAGCACAGTTTTGATACCTGCCTTGCTATGCCTTAACAATTAATATAAAGCATGATCTAATTGAAGGTCATGGCCACTGGAACTGGAGATTTACTTAGAGCTTCCACAATTGGGAATTGGAAGAGGTGGGGAACTTTTTGGTTTTTATATACTAGCCTGTTGTTGGAGGGTCTAGAGAAGATGTTCCTTTCTAGTTCTGCTAGGGTGGTCCCTTGTACACTTCTTTGTACTTGGGCTTGGCTCCTTTTGGCATTTTAATCTTATGTACTCTTTATCTATAAAAAAAATAGAAAACTGATGAATTGGAAAGCATTGGGACAATAGAAAATATCTTGAAGAGGATTTAACAAGATCCAGCCTTTTTGTTTCCTATGAGTGCTTAGGACTTGCAAACTCGTAATTGATGAATATCTAAACTTGTTCAATACACTTATACTATTCATCACTGTAAAAGTACTTAATCTAACAATAGTATAAGAAATACACTGAAAATATTGTTAATTAGTAAAATTGCCAGAGAATATTAAGTATAAACTGTAGAACTGAACTGAGTCAAAAAGAGTAGTAAATATTGAAGGTCATTGTTTTATACAATACTAGTTGTAATGTGTCCTTCGGTTATTACCGAGTTTTTCAATTTAAGGTTTTAACTCGATGTTGTTGTTGTTTGTGGGTTCTGGTTGCTATAACAGGAACCCATTGTAGTGTTTGATTAGTCAATTTTATTTTTAATAGGCAAATAAAATTATATGGATGTATGAAAAGCGCCATTTTGAAGTGGCGAACATAGTATTGGAAGTATACATGTGAGAACACAAAAGATGCAAACTACAACAACTACAACCCCACTCTAGAACTTGGAGCACAACTACACTATAAAATCTATCAAAGATAGTGAACTCGTTTGACCATCAACTAAAAGATGCCACGAGACCACACACACAAATTAGAAATGAGGGAGTCTTTATAAGAGATTGGATAGAGCGTTGCACCCCCTCAAAGGTTCTTCAATTTTGTTCCTTCTAAATTGTTCAAAAAGGGCAAAGAAAAGCTATTCTCTAAGCCTTTCTTCTCTTCTTACCCACAAAACTTCCATTCCAACCCACTAACCCGAAAATGGGAGAACCCGTAAGATGCCAAAAAAGAGAATAGAAAGTATCATAACTCTTTAGCTTCCCCACAATTGATTAAAAGGTGATCTATTGATTCTTTTGAAGGTTTGCACACACTGTGATCACCAGCCAAACCCATCCTCTCCTATTAAATTGGTCCATGGTTAGAATCCTTCCCCGAGCTGCTTCCCATGCAGAAAAACTCACTTTCATAGGACCCAAGAATCCCACACTATTTTTGAGGGAAAAGACACTTCACCCTCTTCTTCCAATGCAGAGTGAACAGACTTCACTAAAAATTCCCCACTTTTACTAACCTTCCATACCATTTTATTCTCCTCTCATCTATTTCTTCCTAACAATTAAAGTTTTATCCTTCAATCTCTCAAACATCATCCAGTCCTCATACCAACATTTTATTCTTCTGCCATGACCCACCTTTTGGCTTTAAAAATTCCCCACCTTTTCATGATTGACTTCCACACGCCAAAGCCATAACCTTCTCTCCCTACCTGAGAGCACCATCCTTTTGGCTCTTCTCCAAACTTTCCTTCTATAAGCTTTCTCCAAGGCATATCCCTTTCCAAGGTGAATTTCTAACACCATTTATGCAAAAGTGCCTTATTGAGTGGACAAATCCTTAATTTTCAGTTAATTGCAACCAGTCAAACGGAAAAGAGAGGAGTTGAAAGAGGGGTTGGGCTATGGTTTTTGAGTGTCCATGAAGTTTAAGATCTTTGGATTTCTATTGGAAGGTTTAGAGGTTAAGGGTTTGGCTCTCCTCAAGGATAGGTTGGATAAAGTTGAGGAGAGGGGTGGGGAGGGTAGGAGAAGAAGGATTTCATTCTCTACAAGATCTGAAAGGGATTTAGAGAAGTGAGTTTGCTATGTAATGTCTAAGGGGGTAGAAATTAGATGTTCTAGTAGTGGTAAGGGAGATTGGAATGGCTGCAGTGGGTAGCAGAAGTTTGTATTTTTTTGTTTTGGATTATTAGAGGGGATAAAGTCAGTGTGAAGAGGTAGTATTTCATGGCTTTGATCAGATTGCAATAAGCGAACTTGGTTTGCAAGCAAGAAGTTCATCTCGGGCTTTCTGTTATTCTTAGGCCATTAGAGTGGTGTGTTTTTTGTTTCAGGGTGTGGTTTGTTGTTTCTCTTTTTTGCTTATACTCAGTGTGTACTTTGGGTGCTTTTTCCATATATATATATATATATATATATATATATAAAGCCCCCAACAAAAAGAGAGAGCAACCTAGGTACACTGTGAGCATACCGAGAGCAACAAAGGGCTATAAAACAACACAAGAAAATAAAACAACCCTATGCACAACCCAGATTCTCAATGAAGTCTAAGAAAGCACCATTATGGACCCTGCCACTTTTAGAGACCAAAGAACTGGAAATTTGAGGAAAATATCTTTCTCAGACAAGAACAAGCTCTCTGAGCCCTCAACAGTTCCTCAGTGCTGCTTTTTCCACCAATATTAAAAATAGGTAAAGAGGGGCAAGTCTCAGCACCTTCTTTCACCTCTATCCCACTTCCTGTGCTACCCTGACAAAACTTCTTTGACTTTACAATGAACTACTTAGGATATGGCAATTCGAAAGAATGCTAAGGACCAGAACGAACTAACTTCACTGTGGATTAATGTATGTTTAGCCAACTTCTTGCTCTTGTTGTATAAGCAACACCCACCTATTAACTGATCAGTTGTGAGGATCTTCTTTGAAGCTACCTCATAAAGAAAGAAACTAAATCTTGAATGAGCCAACAAACACCAATCCCCTTCCTAGCTTCCTAGGGAAACAACCATAAGCACTTAAACCAAGAATTGTAAAAAGTTCCCCAAATTTACCAATGATGATTCTCCTTCAAAGGCAGTTCTCCTCAGCAATAAATCTCTCTAAGTGTGAACCAAGAAAAGCGTTATAACTACAAAAAGACTTGTAGTACCCAATCCTCAGTTTTCCTCATCAGAGTAGATAGTGGCCTGCTTAACTAGGTCCATTTTTCTTTTAATTTGATCTTAAATCCCACAAAAAATCTCTCTAAATTATCCCAAGGAGAATCCTTACTGCTTTGGTAATCATGAACATAGACATGAAATATGTAAGCTAGAGAGGCTGCTCTCAGTGCATGTCGATCTTCCTCTCTAGACAAATATTGCCTCTTCCAGCAGGTCAAACTCCTGTGAGACCCTTCATCAATTGAGTCCCCCACCAATCCTGACTAAATATAGAGCACCCAGTGGCAAATGCAAGTAAGTGGAGGGTAAACACTCAATCCTACAACCAAGAAATGAGAGTAGGGCTTCTATGTTTGCAACATCTCACACCAGAAAGAACTTGCTTCAAATTTATTCTCAGGCCCGGCATTATCTCAAAGAAAAAGCCAGTCCATCTCAAATATAAAACCTACTAATAGTCCGCTTCAACAAATAATATCCTCCCAAAAGAGCAAATGTAAAATATATAATATTTATCCTGTCCCTACCTTTCCTCTCTACCTTAAAGCCATTGATATGGCCACCCTATGAAGCCTTGCAAGAGGTGGGGTTGTTGAATGCTCACCTAAAGCTATGTGAGCTCAGGAAAAAGGTAGAAGGGTCTCATTAACCAACACTGAGAACCTAACTGTAGAAATGCCAAACTTGATCCATCCAATTCTCTCCTTTTGACATAATCATAGGTTTTCTTGATGTCCTATTTTCACAAACACCTACCCTTGAGCTTTTCAATCAAGAGTCAATAACCTCATCGACAATAGAACTACATCTAATTTGTCTTCCTCCACAAACACATTCTAAAAGTCTGACACCACAAGACCTTTGCTTGTTTAATTTTTCACTCTGATAGCTTAGATTCAACCTGTGATCAGCTAGACTGTCAGAAAAGCAGTCAAACATGGCTCATTCACAACCTTGGTGGACTATACCAAATGCTACTCTTCCCCCCTTAGGCCTTATCTGTAAAATAATGGTAAGTTTTATGTCTTCTCATACCAGTAATATTCATTTTTCTTAAAGTGCTAAATTCCCTCGAGGGGTTGATACTTTCACTATTGCCTTCATATTTTGGGAATTTGGTAAATATTGCATGTTTCCTCTTACTGCAGCTTTTTTTTGGGTTCTTCTAAATCTGTTTGATAACTAATAATTTGTCCATTTAGGTGAAATATTCACTGAGGTGGTTGGCAGTCCCTACTATGTGGCCCCTGAAGTATTGCGGAAGCATTATGGCCCAGAATGTGATGTTTGGAGTGCTGGGGTAATCATTTACATTTTACTAAGTGGGGTTCCCCCATTCTGGGATGGTGAGATTTTCATGGTTTTCTGCTTCTCTATTTTTGTGGTTTCATTTTATTGTTCTAGGAATCTAACCATTAGATACAATTTTCGGATATGTTGCATCTTGTTCTGATCAGAAACCGAGCAAGGGATATTTGAGCAGGTTTTAAAAGGGGATCTTGACTTTGTATCGGAGCCATGGCCTTCTATATCTGATAGTGCAAAGGATTTGGTAAGAAAAATGCTTGTAAGAGACCCAAAAAAGCGTCTGACGGCCCATGAAGTTCTGTGTGAGTATACATGTTTTAATAATATGATCTTCTCATTTTACTTTCAGATCTGAGTTAATTAGACCATGCATTATTGTGTTAGAGATGCCTTCCATTCTTCTCTATTTTTAACCAACTTTTGCAGTTACGTCATAACGTTACCTGCTTAGAAGGGTTGAAACAAATGGGGGCCCTGGCGGGAGCTGAGGACCCCCAAACTTGGTTAGCTTCTTTATCATGTATCCGCTACTTTAGGAGCTAACGTAAAAAAAGGTGTTGGTTTCTGATTTTGATTTTTTCTGTTCTAGTTTATTAAACCTGAGCAGTCATTGTTGTAATCAGAAATACAAAGGGATGACTTTTGAAAGTTTTGCTGTAGTTTGTAGACAGACATGTGGATTGCATCCCCCCCAGGAACATGAAGTGTTAGAGATGGAAATTGTACAAAAAAATTGAGTCTGAGGAACATGGTTATACATTTGTGTATTTGTGAATTTGTTATAATAAATGTGCATACTTGTCTGTGTTGGTTCGATATCAATCTAAGGAAGAACCCAAAAGAGAAAGGTAATGACAGAACTGGTAACTTCACAATTTGCACAACAAAAAGCTATCGTGAACTTGTTTAATTGCTCATCAGAAAAAGAAAAAACTTGTTCTACTTCACACTCTTTAAAGTAGAAAAGGGTAATGCAAGTATGTGTGTTGTCAAGCTGCTGGTGAACATAGTGGTTATGAGTCTTCTATAGTTGCCAGACACTAATCCTTGATAAGTTTCTTACAAATCAAAGAAGTTGATAAAAAATAAATTAACTTGTAAAAGATTGCAAAGTTAAGAAAAAAACTAATAAAATCATTTGTTATGTGGCCATTTTTCATATAAATTTTATAACAGACGATTCGTTCAAGTATAGATGCTAACTTTTTTATGAATTTACCCTCAAAAAATTATATATTAGTAGAACATTATAACAAGCAAAAGGAAAATGGTAGCTTCTAGTAGTTTGACATCTTCTACTATACACAATAAAGAAATATTTGAACTCTTATTTGGATGATTTTGGTTGCCTTAAATTATCAAAATAATGTTTTATATAAATGAAATTGAGTGATCTTATTATCTGCACCAAATTTGAATGGTTGGATCAATGAGCAAAACTAAGCTACATACATGGAGTGATGGCTTAAATCTATAGTCACGGACTAGATACAACACATTTGTCTTCAGACACACACACACACACACACACAAAGCCTTGCAAATCAAGTCATATAGGCGGACATGGCTGCATGACTGTACAAAGCTGCACCTGCATCAATGTTTTCCCGGATGAGCCCTGGGCACCCTCCCCCTCCCCAAAGATATTAGAGTTCTAGATTCCTACCTTCAAAAAACAATGAAGGGCCATGTTTTAGTGGTTGCTATGCTGTTTCAAACTATGAGGGAAAAGTGAATATTTAATTTTCATAAGCAACAATATTTTGCTTGTGCGGTTGTGCCAAAAAATAAATACTTTGATTTCTTGGTTTTTGAAAGGGTACTTTTGCTATGCACTTCCAATCTCTACTTCTCTCTTTCCTTTTTTTTTTTCTTTCCACTTTTGTTTCTCTGTTGTACTTTTTTTTTTTTTCAAAAAAGTAAGAAATTAGTTCTAAAATGCTATAAAAATCATAATATTTATAATGTCACATTATGCTTGAGAAAAAAGTGATATAATGTAGAATTTTACGATCTAAATGTCTAATTCTTATCTAATTATTTGAATCCATTAAGATAAGTATATTCTTGCATTCTGTCTGTTTTAAGCAATTGTCATATATTAATTAGTTCTTATAATGTTTTCAGGCCACCCTTGGGTTCAGGTCAATGGTGTAGCTCCTGATAAGCCTCTTGATTCTGCTGTTCTGACTCGATTGAAGCAATTCTCTGCCATGAACAAGCTCAAGAAAATAGCCATTAGAGTAAGTACTTAAATCATTCGTCTATAAAGTTGATGATATTAAAGGATGGTAATTTCCAAAAAGTTTGATGTTTCAAATTTCTTTTGGATTTTTTCTTCTTTTTTTTTGTTTGAAATTATAAGCACAGAAAGACATTATAATAATATTATATTATCATTATATGGAGTATAGATGGGAATATTATTTGTTTTTAAAATCCATTTTCAGGAGAATGTAGCAGAGGCAAGTGCTACTAGCTTTCTGATTTGTATTCTCTATTCAAAGTTTTTATGCATTATGATTTGTATTCTCTATTCATAAAGTTTTTATGAAGTATCTTGGAAAGACTTTAGTGTGTGCATCTCAATCTTTATCTTATCCACAACTTGCTAGTTGTGATTTGTGAATGAGTGCCATTTTTTTGCAGGTCATTGCTGAGAGTTTGTCTGAAGAAGAAATTGCTGGCTTAAAAGAAATGTTCAAGATGATAGATGTCGATAATAGTGGAAATATCACTCTTGAGGAACTAAAAACTGGTTTGGAAAGGGTGGGTGCTGACCTCAAGGATTCAGAAATTATTAGGTTGATGCAAGCGGTAAGTACTAGTTTAAAGATCCACTTTTGAATGCTTTATGAAACATTTGGTCACATAAATTGTTAAAAATGAGAGTTTATATCAAGCATATGAATTTTTCCTTGGATGTTGGAATGTATGAAATTTTAATACCATGTTTTGTTTTTACTACTGATATGAGCTGATATAAAATGCCATGCTCTAGAGATACCTGAGGACCCACGTGACACTTAGATAATTCCTATCCTTCTTGAGTTTCTATATTAGCCCGGCCTACAGCTGCTAGATGATGTCTACACTAGTAAAAATAGAAAGCCAGCAATGATGCAAGTGTATTACAAGCTCTTGTCAACTTTAAGGTGAGGTGAGTTGAGGTGCTTTGACCAAATTGGATTACCATCTATTTATAGGCACCTAGGACCATTATGGAACATGATGTTTTCTCAGACTCTTCATAAGCTTCTTATACAACGTCGTCTTTATATACTGTGGTGTTGTAGGTACTCCCTCCCCTATTCAAGGCCATAGCATTTCAAACTACTTTGGGAAAACCCTACCTAATTCTAGAAGCATCTAAGTATTTGTCCATTTCTAAGAAGCTTCAGTAAGGGACATGAGTTGATTTCTCTGTGGTTTTCTTAGCTGTTGGGATCTTGAGTGCCCCATTAGCATTTGCACATAGCACAACAAAGAGTAAGCTATGGGAGCAAATAGAGGTGTTTGTACCAAATTATGAAAATTTCTGATAAAAGAAATCTAAAATCTGCAAGTTTTAAATGGAGAGGAACAGAGTAATGAAAAACAGTTAATGTAAGCTCCTTTTGTTATTTCTTTCACTATTTTTACCCACTCCTAGTAGACTATAGACTATTGTATATACCTTATGTTGTAGAACTCTCACTTGATTTGTTTTAATGTTTCAGTTTTGTTACAAAGGAACCACAAGCGTTAAAAATCATCAGAATTTTGAAAATAGGACTGTAGAAAAAGGAAAGTCATTCATATAAGTAATATCAAACTTTACTAGAGGATTTTAGGAAAATAAAAATAATTCTGTGAAGGTATTTGGCCAATAACTACACTTAGCACAAGGAGGAAAAGGTGGTGTAGATTAGTTCTAATATATATATATATATATATATATATATATATGTAATCAAGAATGATGTAAGGAAAATTTTGCTTAATTGATATCTCTAATATTCACAAATAATATATGAACAAACTACTCTCGGTTTATTGCAATAGTTACATTATTTATCAAAAAAATATATATATATAGGAAAATTAATTTCACCAAATTCATTGGGAGGTCAAACCTAGAATGTATTTCCTAAGCTATGTTTTGGAGTAATACTATTTTGTCACCAAATTAACCATTACATCATAAGCCATAAAAAATTCAATGCTAAGAAGGTTTCCTGTTATAGGATTTAGGGAAAAGGAAAGAGCTGAACAGGTGATCAAATTTGTGGATACCAAGTTGATTGCCTCTAAAATTATGTCATTAACTATAAAAGAAAGAAAGAAATTGCAGAAGGAACCTTAGACATACAAAGTAACTTTAAAGGAAGTCCATTCTCTCCTTCATTTATGAGAAAGAAGTTATAGGATTTGACTGAAAATATCAGTTGTATGTCAATTGACCACTTACTTTTATCCTCCGCATAAACGAAGATTCACTACCCTGCTCTTTTCTTAGAAGGTTTTGCTTCATTTTTGGTTCATTTATGATGATATAAATGATCCTATATATATTTTTCTAATAAAGATAAAACTTAATGTTTGTCTTAATGCCCTAGTCACTATTAGTTTGAACAAAAGTGGGTTGGGTTATGATATCCTCTATGTTACTACTGCCCAGGTACTTGAGTTGTCTTCTTGCCATGAATTTGATAAATGTAGTTAATAACTTAATTGTGACATGATTTCCTAAAATTTAATGGAGGGCATTATTGTAAGTGTAAATCATGAAAATCTATTTATATATTCAACTTTAAAGAGTTGGATATTAAGGCTTTGATGAGTTTTGCTGCAGTAACCTATGCTATTTCTTCCACTGTGTCTTATTACACTTTTATTTCTGTTAAATATTTCAGGCTGATATTGACAATAGTGGCACAATAGACTATGGTGAGTTTGTGGCTGCAATGCTCCATCTAAACAAGATCGAGAAGGAGGATCATTTGTATGCAGCTTTTTCATACTTTGACAAGGATGGGAGTGGCTATATCACCCAAGATGAGCTCCAACAGGCCTGTGAACAGTTTGGTCTAGAAGCCATTCACCTAGAAGATGTTATTCGTGAAGTTGATCAGGATAATGTAAAACTCTTCCTTATCAATTACTTTATTTCGATATTTCTATGGAATCAAGTAGTTGATCATTTTGTTTTTTTACCGTGTTTTTTCTCAGGATGGGCGCATTGATTACAGTGAATTTGTGGCCATGATGCAAGATAGAGATTTTGGCAAGAAGGGATACAAAATAACCTAACCATTGGGTTTAGGAAAGCCTTAAATCACAATTAATACTTGATCCTTGAATGCCACAATAGCTGCATCATGTATGATCTACTTCTACAACTAAATAGATTTGGACATGCATATTTCTGTAATTGTAAAGATAAGTAGGTTTTGGGGAGGGGAAGAGGGTGTCCTATCCACTTTAGTTTTTTCAATTGTATTTACCACCCAATTTTTTTGTTGGTTATTTTGGGTTTTATTAGGTTGTCATTTTTATTTTATTTTCAAACATTGTCTGTAATACCTAATTTTATATTAATTTGTCATTTTTTTTTTTATGTTAGCTCCCACTTTTTAACCCTCCAAAGTTTTAGACAAAACTTAGCATGTGATTTTGCATTCTATTTCATTTTGACTACCATTTTGAAAAGATGCAAGTGTTCTATTTTATCAGATTGGGGATGGTTGACCAGAGTCTACTTGAAAGAATGCAAGTGTTTATAGGATTGAAACAATGGAGAACTATTTCAAAGTGTAAAGATTGTTTGTTTAGAAGAGGTCTTCATTTGTTTATAGGAGCACTTATGGACTATTCAAGAACCATTCTAGAAAACTTTTCAGTACCATTCTAGAAAATTAGAAGCCTTCATATACTTCCAAAGGATTTTACAGTGTTTGTAATTTTACCTTTATGGTGCTCCAGTGCTTTCCATATGTACTTGTGAGACTAGACTTTCAAGGTAATTCTGAGATGTTCTTAGGAGAGTTGTAGAACATTCAGCCTAACTTTACACAAGAGTTTGTTCTTCTCTTTCCTTGGACTTAATTTTACAACCTTTTAGTTCTTCTTGTCACATGGCCTAACTATACAATCTTTTTAGTCTTAAGTTTATTAATTCTAATTCTTAGTTGATATGCATGACTATTTTTTTTTTTTTATCCTTCTATTTTTTTAACTTCTACACATGAAGTTTATACTATGTCTGCTTTTTGGTTGATTTTTACCTAGTTACTTGCCAGAGCCTTTTGTTCTTGTCAAATTTGAAGCATTAGTGCAGAGGAAATCATTAATACTAAGATTAACTACATGCTACTTCCATTTCTACACTTATTTGGCTAAAAAGAACTCATTATTGAGTCAGTCTTTTAATTTTGTAGTAAATTGTAGAAGTAGAAAATCAATGAGTTTGTTTTAGAATTATTTGTTGTAATTCTTCTACTGAACAAGGGTTAAGGCTTAGAAGAAATGTGCAAGATAAGTCTATAATACTCATAGATTATGAAATCACACATGAGTGTAAATTTGCATATGTTTTGTCATAACTTATGTTCTCTCTTAACTGGTGTAATTTTTTTCTTCTTCGTGAAGTTTGTTGATGATTTTTCTTCTTTTTTCTATTTTTTTTTTCATTATATTTCTGAACTTGAGATGGAAATGTAAATTGGGACTTGGTGCGTGATAATCTTGTAGACATAAAAAAAAATTGGTGGATTAAATTACACTAAATTAATCATAAAAAATTATGACTTTTTAGCTCAACAAAATTTGAAGTTGACAAGTGATGAGTCATACACATTTGATCACATGATAAACAATTTTAAAGGTGACACATGGTGAAATCTAAGAGATTATAAAATCAAGTATTACAAAATAAAATAAAATAAAATAATTGAAGTCAAAAGAAAAATAAAAAGAGATTCTCTTGTTGGCAAATTTCATAAATGAAGGAAATAAGTTGTTAAAATCAAGGACATAACATGGATGTTCTTCTTAGCAAGAGTTATTGCTTTAGGATATTTGAAAGACATTGTGACATTAAGGTGTCCAAGATTTAGTTAAGGCTTAAGTTAGGACCCCATTACTGATCTTATTTGATTTGGTATTATTACCACGAAACACATAACTTTAAAAGTCATGATAATATTATTGAGGAACGCCTTTATCAAAACTTTGATACTCATAGTTTATAAATCACACGAGTATAAATTTGCATATGTTCTATCATAACTCATGTCCTTTGTTGCCTGGTATAATTTTATTTATTTATTTATTTATTTTGTGTGTGATGTTTTGTCGATGGTTTCTCTTCTTCTTCTTCTTCTTCTTCTTCTTCTTCTTCTTCTTCTTCTTCTTCTTCTTCTTCTTCTTCTTCTATTATATTTCTAAACTTGAGATGGAAATGTAAATTAGAACTTGGTTCATGATAGTCTTATAGACATAAAAAAAAAATTAGTGAATTAAATAACCACTAAATTAATCATAAAAAATTGTAACTTTTTAGCTCAATAAAATTTGAAGTTGACAAGGGAATGTGA
This sequence comes from Vitis vinifera, assembly GCF_030704535.1. NCBI lineage: Eukaryota > Viridiplantae > Streptophyta > Magnoliopsida > Vitales > Vitaceae > Vitis > Vitis vinifera. The sequence goes on from NC_081812.1 coordinate 4,367,975, forward strand.
CATGTGGTGAAATCTAGGAAATTAAAAAATTAAGTCTTACAAAATAAAATAATTAAAGTCAAAAGGGAATTATAAAAAGATATTCTTTTATTGGCAAATTTCCTAAATGAAGGAAATAAGTTGTTACGATCAAGGACATAACATGGACAATCCTTTTAACTAGAGTTATTGCTTTAGGATATTTGAAAGGCATCATGACATTAAAATTTCCAAGATTTAGCTAAGGCTTAGCTCAAGAGCCCACTATTCGTCATATTTGATTTGGTATTACTACCACACAAAACATGACTTTAAAAGTCATGATGAATTATTGAGGAACATATTAATCAAAACAATGATGCTCATAGTTTATGAAATCACACATAAGTGTAAATTTGCATATGTTATGTCATAACTCATGTCCTTTGTTGTCCGGTGTAATTTTTTTTCTTCTATATGATGTTTGTTGATGGTTTTTTTTTTTCTTCTTCTTCTTCTTTTTTCATTATATTTATGAACTTGAGATGGAAATGTAAATTAGGACTTGGTGCATGATAGTCTTGTAGACATTAAAAAAATTGGTAAATTAAATTACCACTAAATTAATCATAAAAAATTGTGACTTTTTTAGTTCAACAAAATTTGAAGTTGACAAGTGATAAGTTATACTATGACACCCCAAACCCAACTTAGAAGGTAAAATCGTAATTTAGAAAAAATAATTAATTTAATTTAATAAGGGTAAAAAGGTCTTTTTGTATTTAAAATCCCTAGGTATAAATTAGATATTTCTTCTCTTCTCTTTATAGAAACACTTTTACATAGAGATCAAGAGTTTAAAGAACGTAAAGTAACGTAGGGCTGAAGATTTGGAGGTTTAGGGTTTGAAGATCAGTTTTCTAGGTAAGATTCTAACCCTTTGTAAGTTTGAATTAATGAAATAAAATGTTCGACTTTGGTTTATATGGTCCTAGTCAACGGGTTATAATTGTTAACCTTTGGTTTTGTCTATCTTAAAATGAACAAATTTGAGGCTAACCACTTACTTATGAAGTCTTGCCTATTGGGCATCATTTGTTATTTGATAACCAGAGTAAAGATATTTTGAATGTATTTAATTTGGTTTTGATATGAAATTGTTTTGAAATGAATATGAAACAGTTTTGTTGAAAAGCTTTAAATGTATTAGCATGTTTGAACTCAAAAGTTTATATGAAAAAAAATTATATGTTGTATCTCGTATTTGCTATTATAATTGAAAATATTTGATTCATGAAATTGTATTAATATTCCTTATTAAGCTTTAAGCTCATTCCCCTTTATTGATAATTTTTTAGGTACTCTTTGTTTGGGTGAGGAGTGATGGCTAGGTTGAGGGATTTTCTTTCTTAGGATTTTGGTTCAAACTTTATTGTGGACATTATTTTAATGTTAAAATTTAATTACAGTCTAAATTATTTGAATTTAAAGTTATTTGGACAATAAAACTTTGGTTGATGTGTTAACTTTAAAGTTGAAAATTAAGGATTATAGAATTTATTTATTTTACTATTCTGAACAAGAATTTAGTAATTAAAAATCATCCGGTTACAAAATAAATGTTTGCATCATTTTCACTTTGAGTCTTTGGGCTTAAGGTGTAAAATAACTGTCATACCCTTGGAGTGGGTTTTAGGAAGTGACACATACACATTGATCATGTGATAGACAATTCAAAAGGTAACATATGGTGAAATGTGGGAAATCATATGATCAAGTCTTACAAAATAAAATAAAATTAAATAATTAAAGTCAAAAGGGAATTAGAAAGACATATTCTCTTGTTGGCAAATTTCCTAAATGAAGAAAATAAGTTGTGTTAAAATCAAGGACAGAACATGGGCATTCTTCTTAGCAAGAATTATTGTTTTTTATGACATTTGAAAGGCATTATGACATTAAGATTTCCAAGATTTAGTTTAAGCTTAACTTAGGACCCCACGACTCATCATATTTGGCTTGGTATTACTATCGCACTACACATGACTTTAAAAGTCATGATGATATTATTGAGGAACGGCTTTATCAAAACCATGATGCTCATAATTTATGAAATCACATATGAGTGTAAATTTGCGTATGTTCTGTCATAACTCATGTCCTCTATTGCTTAGTGTAATTTTTTTTCTTCTATGTGATGCTTTGTTGATGGTTTTTCTTCTTCTTTTATTATTATATTTTTGAACTTGAGATCAAAATGTAAATTAGGACTTGGTGCATGATTGTCTTGTAGACATAAAAATAAAAAATAAAAAAATAAAAATTGGTGAATTAAATTACCACTAAATTAATCATAAAAAATTGTGACATTTTAGCTTAATAAAATTTGAAGTTGACAAGTAATGAGTCATACATATTGATAATGTGATAGACAATTTGAAATGTGATACGTGATGAAATCTAGGAGATTATAAAATCAAGTTTACAAAATTAAATTAAATTAAATAATTAAAATCAAAAGGGAATTATAAAGAGATATTCTCTTGTTAGCAAATTTCCTAAATGACGGAAATAATTTATTAAAATCAAGGACACAACATGAGCGTTCTTCTTAGCAAATATTATTGCTTTAGGATATTTAAAAGGTATCATGACATTAAAATTTCTGGAATTTATTTGAGGCTTATCCTAGGACCCCATGACTCATCATATTTGGTTTGGTATTACTCCCGCACAGCACATGACTTTAAAAGTCGTGATGATATTATTGAGCAACATCTTTATCAAAATATTTTAACTTCTCATTTTTGGCAATTAGCAATAATTTTTTTAAGGACTTCTAAATTTTTTTGAATTAAACAATCAAATCTTAGAGGTTCCAAATTTAATCTTCTAACTTCACCTATAAATAAGGTGACCTTCTTTGATGGAGAGGATCGGGAAAAACGACTTGATCACAAAAGAAAAGAGGCTTCATAGAGAGAAAAAGATTTCACAAGAAATCCCCACAAAGTCCAAGAAAATACACAAAATACTGTATATTTATTCTTCACCATCCTCAAAGTTTAACAAAATCATTTAAGAACAAGCCGCGATAGGTTCTCGGTTGAACTTTAATTTTAAGAAAATACTCACATTATCATCCCTTTCATTGTCAACGAAATGATGGAATAAGAAAGAAAATATTCTTTTGTAAAAAAATTGGCAAAGAGAATTGTACCTCACAATCATTTTAATACAAAAATTTTGTTAGCCTATTTTCTTGTAGTTTTGCTTATTTTTGTATGACCTCGGAAATCGGTGCGGGCAAGTCTCCTTCAACTTTTCTACAAGGAGCTCTCATGGATAAGCGCATATTCCAAAGTGATATTCCCAGATATGTCCCATCCTTCATCCTCTTTGATTATTATGTTTCTACTATCTCCACATTGTTGTCCTTGATTCAGCCATGTGCATGATATGATAGTGCTCATCCATATCTCTTTTCTCGTGGGTACAAGATTCAAGTGCTTGCTCTTGTCAATTGAAGTTCCTATCAACACTATCAGAAGCTGGTTGAAGGCCAAAGCACCATTGTTCTTGAGTCTTGCTTTAGGTCGGTGTACAAAACAATCACCTTTTCTGAGTGCTTTTTATTTATTTTGTGTACAAAATCAATGAACATGGAGGATAAGATGCCTTGTTGTGTCTCCACGGAGAATTGGGGCGACCAGTCCACTTCCAACCTTAGCTGGGATTCAAGTTAATTCGATACGATTTGTTTAGATAGTCATGTTGTTCTGGGGGTACGCTTGATGGATTAACATCACAATGCCCTTCCAAAGAGGTAATCTACCCCTTTTGAAAAATCTGTATCTGTCAAAACTTTCATACTGTACAATCTTCTGGCCAAGACAAGTGTAGCAGTAATCAGAAGTTTTTTTGTAAAAAACCAAGAGCCAAAAGCCCAGATGTGACTATCACTGTAAGTAAAAAGTTAGAACCCCTAATACCAAGAGTCATGTAAAGTTGAAGAGTGAATTGAAACAAACTGCCTTTTGGGTGCAATTATTAACCTAGTATGACCTTTTTTACACCAAAAGGGCCCAAAGCACATGACACTTCACCTAACACACCATCCTTTTTTTTTTTTTTCTTTCAGGACTTGTAGCTACCTCCTTCTCAACTTTCCGGAGACCCCATCTCACCATACCTTTAATTCATCTCTCATTTTCAGGGACTTTTGCCCTGCAAGTGACACAAGAAAAAAGCTCACCTTTGCGTCACATGGACCACTTCCCTTTGTTTTCTTACTGGAACAGTTCAAACAGTTAGAAACAGGCTGGTGGATGAGGGTGCGGTACGCCTTTTCTTGATTGTTGCTTTCTGATATGGCACATCACGGCTTGTGGACACCATGAGGATAATGTGTCTTTGAGTCGTTTCTCTTTTTATTGTGACAATTCATTCACTATGGACTCTACTTTTCAATCCTCTCAACTCTGCCACCCACTAGGTTAGGTGCCCAAGAACAACTCAAAATCAATCCCAGTTGATAAATAAGTACGATCTCAACTCAGTCTTTTGTCCAGCAAAAATTTCATAAACATTGAATTGAAGCATTAAGCAAAACTTGTGGGATAAGATGATGAACTCAAAAATGGAGTGGCCTCAAATTCAACAGCTAACCTAGAAGAAAAAAATCATTGCCATGCCCTGCAGCCTGCTGGTGCTTGGGAATATCCTAAGTCCGTGACATTATGCTAAAACGACATCCACGCCAAGGTTATAGTCTCCAGGACGTCGTCCATCATCTATCCAACAATATTGTTGCGGACAGCATTCCATGGTAGTGGTTATTGCTTTGGCACTGCTATAACGCATTACTAGGAGTTCTTATCCTCTCCAATAATGTAATATAATGCATGTACTGTAATGTCCCTAGTCTTACCTATTTCATTGCCACTGTCCTTGTCACAGCCTAACAGGAACCAACTTTCTTGCTTTCAAAATCTTCATCATTTGTATTAGTTTTCATAATCTGCTTCCACTTTGGTCTTTCTTCATATATATATATATATATAGATGGATACCCCGTATCAATTCATCATATTGGTCATACCAAATTGCAATGAAGAAAATGTTGAACTACCAATTTTTTTAAGGCTATGTTTGTTCCCATAAAATTTGAGGAAAAATGTCTAAAAGTCCAAGCTTACTAAATTTGAGCTTAATATGAGCACCCTCTCTCACATGAATGGAGGAACAAAATTTAGATTTATATCTAACAAATATGAGAAATATGAATTGTAAAAATGGTAACAAGTAAATAGGTAAAAACACAAGTTATAGAGAGAGATGGGAGTCGAGCTAAAGACTTTTTATTAAATCAAGTTCTGAGTGATTATGCTAAAAAGAAAAAGTTGTTTATGGAAATCACTAAATTATGTTTTTAAGAATGAATCTTGAAAATTTGTACAAATTTTCATCTCCAACCATTTGAGAAAAATGGAATAGTGCTTAAACTTTTATTATTATGTCTTCTTTTCTATCTCCCCTCTTACAATTTTGAAGATTCAAACGGAATGACGAAGAAGATATGATATGAGATCTTCTATTAATTGTTCAAGTAATCAAGTGGAAACTTGAAAGCATTATAATCAGGCGGAGTCAAATAAAATTTATTGAATAGTATTTAAGATTGATGGGATTTACAAGTGGACCATTGAAATCATGCATAAGATCCTGCCGAAACTAGTGGCCTTTTTAATTCAAAATTTGCATCCTTTTAGTATGTTTACATTGAGAGTCTTTGAAGCTAGAAACAAAGGGGTCTGTTGGTGACAGAGTTTGATGGTACAGGTCATCCTTTTAATGGCTTGTTTGGGGGAAAAAATCTAGAATCTATTCAGAATTCAAAAGATCTGCATGATGATCATGTCAAAATATCAAAGAGCATTGGCCACTAAACATTTCCTAAGAATATCTTTCTTCACTCCTTAGGATCTTGAAAACACCAAGAAAAAGAGAGAGAAAATCAGAAAAAAAAAAGAAAAAGAAGAAGTTATAGTTTAGTTTCAACTATTTGATTATAATGAGAAAGAAATTATTACGTTTTGAAATTCATGCTTTCAAAAATTTAGAAAAGAAATATTTGGTTAAAAATGATGAAATAATCTCTAAATTGTGAATGTAATATTTTTCATGTTTTTATTTAAAAAGTAACTTATTTTTTATATAAATATTTTTTATCATTTCAACTATCCATATATAAGTTTTCAAAGAAAATGTTATTTTTATAAGAAAATAACGAGGATATTTTTGTCAAAATGAAACCAAAAAAATGATAAAGGATTAAATTTTAAAAATTAGGTTTTTATTAACCATTTTAATCAAATAAGTCTTTAGAAAAATGAGTTATCAAAGCATTTGTTGCAGCTAATTTTTTTTTTAAAAAAAAAAAAAAAATCTCTTATCTTATATAGCCTTAGAAGAGAGTAATTTTTTAGCATACGAAGGATCATATTGAGTATTTACCATTTGGGAAATTGCAAGAAGATCATACCTTTATAATTAGTGTTAATTTAATATTGTATTAAACCTTTAATTCTTGAAAATTTTGGGAAGTAACTACGATTTATGTGTGGTTAGGGTTTCTTCAATGATGAAGTTTTTATGAAATGAAAAGAGGTACAATTTTAACATAATATTTCAAAATTTATTAATGTGTAAGTCGTTGAGTAATGATCGATATCTCAAATCAAGATTCATGATGATAATAATGGTGCATATGATAATGATTATAATGTCGATTTTTGTTTTAGTTTACTTATAACCATATCCTCTTTATGACATCAATCAACTTTTTGAAATGATGTCATAGCTTTTCTTGACTTTGTATTTTAGTAGTGTGAGAAAGATAATTGCCTAGAAATTGTTTTTCTTGGAATGCTTGGATTTGAGGTAGTTTTCATGAAACGTGTGATGGTAATTGATTTGTGGCTGTTTAAGTTTTCTCAGCCAGACAAGATAATTTGTAAGAATGAAATAGCCATTTTAATTGAAAGAAAAAATAAATTGAAGCATGAGGTTAACAATTTTCTTAAATTTTATTTCTAAATTTAATTTTTTTTTTTTAATTTTTTTTATAAAGAAACTCTCTTTTATTGCCAAACACCCTCAACCACAATCGGGACAACTACAACTAGGTGGGTTAGATTCGTTTTACATTCAATCCCAAATTAAATTAAGAAACACTCATTATAAACCCATCCAACCTTTTGATGTATGACCCGATGTTTTAAACCCAAGTTCAACCCAATCTTATTTTTTTCCAACTCAATTTAAGAACAATTTAAAATCAAAATGATTATATTGAAATCGAGTTAACTGAATTGATAGAGTTATATGGGTGAAATTCAAGTTGGGTCACATGAAGTTGCATCAATTTGCAATATTGTCGTAGACTAGGTTTTTAGTTAATTTCATGTTTTGATGATAACAAAACAAGAATTAGATTTTAATGTTTTATAATTTAATGTAATAAAGAAAATAGATTTCCTTAAAACCTTTGAGAAGAAGATTCATTAAGTAAAAGAGGAAACTAAGAAGTTTATAAATATTATTGTTTTTAGGTTATTTTTATGTAAGATTACATATGTAGAGTACACACCGTTGTTGTTAAAGCACTTAGTACCCTAAAACTCATCCAATTGAATTCAAACTTGTCTTAAATCTTTTCAAATTTTGATGAAGAATATTTTTAAACGAAACTCACCTTTGATTAGCTTTATTCATGATTAAAAAGGTTTCCAAAAGATCAAAAAATTTACCTAGTTGGGTTCTCAAGAATTTTGAACTTTATAGAGTTCATTTATGTATTCTTTTATTTTTATTTTTTACAAAAAAAAAAATGATATCAGTTATTTCAATGATATGAAATAATAAAAACTCATGTTTTGATATACATTTCAGTATTAAAAAGAAAGTTTCACTCTTAAGTTTTCATATTAAAAAAATTTGAGTCATTAAAGATCACTTATGTATCAATTTCTTATGTTCATTATATAGTTGGTCAATGGTTAACCAAATCAATCGACCACGAAGCATTTCAACATGATTTTAACTATAATCAGAGGTTGAAAAATGATTATTATTTTTTTTAATCTTAAGTTTTCATATTAAAATAATCTAAACCATTGAAGGTCAATCATGATTGAGGGTGTTGAAGTCTTTCAACATGATTTTGGCAATAGGCACGGGTTGAAAATAGTGTTTCAATCTTAAGTTTTCATATTAAAATAATATGAGCCATTAAAGGTAACTTATGCATTGATTTTTTATGTTTACTATATAGTTGACCAATGATTGACCCAACGGATTGGCCTTTACCCTTTAAGTACTCCAACATGATTTTGGCAATAGCCACTGATTGAGCTGGAAGCATGGACAATCAAGCTACCAATCAATTGCCAAGGTCAATCGGTCAAAGTTTGTAGCCTCCAAAGACTATCTATTATACTTGATGCTTCCTACAATTATGCAATTGATTGATCACATATCGATTGATGTAAACTCTGTCTTACAACTACTTTACCATGCAAGTCCTATATAAGTTTCCAATACTTCATTTATTAAGGTAGGAATTGTTCCCATCTTTGTGAGAAAATCCTTTGAGTTTTTGAAAGTATTTTCGTAGAATTTTGCATTTAATGCACTCTTCATTTAGAGTGTGTTTTATTTGTATTTATTTAGGGTGCATTGTCAGTGATTTTAGAAAATGTTTTTAATTTTTTAACACTCAAAATTTTTTATCTTTCAAATATAAAAAATACTAAAAACATTTCCTAAAATCACTACTAAACGCTTTCTTAATTAAAAATTAAAAATTAGAAATTTATATTAAAAAATTTATTTCTTGTAATCATTATAAAAGAAGAGTTTAAAAGTAAGATATCACTTAAAAATTTTAAATCGTAATGTATCACTTGAGAAATTGTTCAATAGATACATCTTTTGAGATTTATAAAAGATCTTTCGAAATAAAGAATGCAAGTGTAAAGCTTCAAGGTTGGGTTTAGAAGTTTGGGATTAAAAAGAGGAAAGTGCACGTAGGTGATGATTAGGGTGAACTACCATAAAATCATTGGTCCGATCCTATCTCCGTTGTTTACTTGTTAATTGGGTGTTTACCTTAGGTTGAATTAACATCAGGTGGTGTTTGATTTTTTGCTGTTTTATTTGATTGAAAGTAACATATTGATATCAATCAACATAACTAAATTGATCATATTAATAATAAGTTCACTTTAATCATATTGATTGATATCAATAAGTTACTCTTAGTTGAATAGAAAAAACCAAAATATTTTATTTTTCTATTCAACCAAAAAACAAACATCACATAAATCTAACATATTCTTTTAAATTATATTTTTTTTATAAATCTATATCAAAATTTAAGTAATAAATAAGAAAAGATTTCAAATTTAATAAAATAGACTTAAAATTCCTAGCAAAAATACATTCTATTTTCTAAATTATTTTTAAAAACTTGTAAAATGATATTATCATATAGGATAATATAAATTATGAATATTAAAAGAAAAAATTAATTGGGTTCGAGCTTGACTTAGATTGCATGAATCTTTAGACTAAATGTAGTATGAATTGATATCTTGTTGAAAAAAATTTTAAATCAACTTCACCACTAAAAATGATCACTCAAACCTAGTCAAAGATTAGGTTAGGTCGGTGGGTTCAAGCTTGACTTAGATTAGATGAATCTTTTTTCTAGTTGAAATTTTTTAAAATCAACTCCATTACTAAAAATAATTATCCAAGTCTAATTTTCATTTTTCCATTTTCGAAAGTAAAATGGATCTAGATTGATTAAAACTTAGATTAGGGTTTTTATTGGTTAAAAAAAAATAAAAATAGAAGAAGAGGTTGAAGAAAATAATTTAGGGTCTATTTAGCAAGGGTCTTCCAAACAATTTTCTATTTTGGAAAAAAAAAAATATATATATATATATATATATATATATATATATATATATATATATATATATGTTTTAACAATAAAAAATAAAAAATAGAAATTTATTAAAAACAATAAATATTGTGTTTTGAAAACAAAAAACCTTTTAATTGTTTTATATTATTTTTATTTGTTTTTTTAATTATTTTAAAAAAAAATTATACAAATATAGATAAAAATATTAAATAAAGTATTATATATAAAGGTTATTTTTAAAACTATATTTAAAATATTTTAAATTTTCAAAGAAACATTTGTGCAAAATTTGATTTTTTAAAATTATTCTCAAAAACAATTTTTTAAAACTGTTTTAAAAAACAGTTATCAACTTAAGCATTATGTGATTGGAAGGGTGAGTGTATTATAAATTTTTAAATTTTAATGAGGTGTATAAACTAGATGAGGGTAAAAATAAAAAATAAATAAAAATGACAAAATGACTCAAAATATATGTTTAATTTTATTATAACTTTTAGAAAATTACGCAAAAAAGGGCAAGTGTAGGGTGACGATTAAAGAACTTGTGGTCCCATTTCATATCATACATCCTCTGGCAATTCCATAGTCAGCCCAAAAAAAAAAAAAAAAAAAAAAAAGAAAAAAGGAAAAATCTGGAAAATAAGAAATCAAAAAGGGATTGCCCTGTGATGTACGTGACATGAAATCCACATGGAAAAAGGAGGGCGTTTGAGGGCCAAGTGTTGGAGCATGTAGGGGGGACTCATAGCCATCCAAAATAATATCTTTCCTCTGGCCCTACACGTGGCAAGAGATTTACGTCTAAAACAGTTCCAATCCATAATAGAGTAAAGTGGACCCTAACAGGAGTGGTCCTTGTCACGTGGCTTTCCCTCAACAGGGCGGCACCGCCCCTCCCAAACTCTTTTGCTTGTTACCTAGATTTTTTTGTTCATTTACCATCATACCCTTTTATATATTTATTTATTATATTATTATTAATTTTCCTTTTTAAGTTTGAAATTTGGAAGGTAAAGGAAAGGACAACCTGTCCTTCTTCCTACATTTGGTTTGAAGAAATAATTTTATTATAAAGTATAATTAAAATAAATATATATTCATTTGAAATTTATTTAATTTTTATATAAAAGTAGGAAAAATAAATTAAATTAAATTAAATTAGCATATAATATAATTTACTTTTTATTTTTTCTTTATTTTTTTTTCTTTTTTATCATTTTCCTAAAAATTTATAAAAACCAAACACAACCTTCTATGTTAAGACTTGATAAAATGATAACCTTAATTAAAAAACATTTTTTGTGAGTCCCCTAATTTGGTGTCAATGTGTTAAATTAATAATTTAATAAATTTATAATTTAATATATTTTTTGAAAGCCAAATATTTTAAAAAATATTAGATAATATTTAAAAAATATGTGCTAAATTAAAATATTTCAAATATATATTATAATTAAATGAATAAAATATTTCCTTGAGGATCGGATTACCATTATTATTATTATTTATAATTTCAAAATTTTCAAATATCTTTCTTATTCTGAATTATAGGTGAGATAAGTAAAAATATCAAATGAGAATGACAAGAGAGACGTAGAATGAAATTTCAAACCGATTGAGATTAAACCTAGTGAGAGTTCAATGAAATTAACTTCTTTTTTTTGAAAAAATAAAATTAAAAAATGACTTCATTTAAGGAATATTGTGTTATATATGTGTCTACAAATACAACTATTCAAAAGAAAATTGTATTAGTTATAATTAATTAAAGCATCTCAAAAAGACATGAAGTGCAAAAATGGTCAGCATTGAAGAAGAATTGTGGGCTTTTATCTGAATGATGAAAATTTGTGAAGAAAGTGAAAAGAAAAAGAAATTGGGAGGAAAAAAAAAGAAGAAGAAAAGGAGGAGAAATAAATAAATTAAATGTATGTTAAGTAATTTTTTTTTCTCTCATAATTTTGTTTTATATATTTTAAAAGGTTTTATTATATTCTATTTTCCAAATCAAGTTATAAAATTTTAGGACTTGTTTAATTTGTTTTCTTAAACTTACTTTTTAAAAACCGCATTTTATTTTTAATTTAAATTTTTTTTTTAAAATACATGATCAAGGGGTTTATGTTTTCTTTTTGTTTTTAAAAACCGGTGAAAACAATTCCTACTTATTCTTTAAAAATTATTATTTATTTCACTTTATTTTTAAAAATTATTTCAAGAGAACAATTACCAAACAATATTAAAAAAATTTAAAAATACTTTTTTATTTTTAAAAATAGAAAATCATTTTTAAATTACACGATTAAACAGACTCTTTAATTTTTTTTTTTCTCGTTTTTATTTGTTTTTCAAAGCCCTTTATAAAAATAGTTGAATCTTAAATTTACTAAATTCTTACTATTAAATATATTATGTTATGTTTGCTCATCTAAAAGTACAAAGAAAAAAAAAATTAAAAAAATAATTTTTTTTTTATATTTGATTGTACTATAAAAAAAATTTAAAAAATTAAATATAATTAAAATTAGATAAAAATGTATGAAATTTTAAATTATTTAATTTTTATATTAATAAATTACAAAAAGTAAAATAATTTGAAGTAATAAATAAAAATAATTTATTAACTTTAAATTTTTTTCTTTTTTTTTTCTTTTCTTTACCTTTTCACCATCGGTAATATCGGTGATGTAAAATCTGATAAGAAGAAGTAAATGTTTGAAATATTTTTTATTTTTTTTAATTAATGTGGTGTTGTAGTGCTTAGTGATAACACCCCCCACTATACCACTATGATGGGTCTCAGATGTGGTGCGTAATAGGAAATTGATTTTGTTTGTATTATTTGATTTGGGTTGGTCATTAAATATAGAAGCATATATTTAATAATATAAAATGGATGAATGGGATGCCGCGTGGCAAATTAGTGATGGAGAGAGGAGACAGAGGAGTGAGCAAGCCATCCACCCATCACAGAGTTGCAGACAGCTCCTTATCAAGAACCATCGAGGCTGTTTCTTTTAGCCCCACTTTTGTCCACACCCCACTCCCATTTCTAAATTAATCCCCACCCCCACTGGCTTTGTGGAAAAAAGGACCCACTTCAAATTACTTCACTACCCTTCATTCTTCACAAAAACTTCTTTCTTATTTCCTACTTAAAATAACAATTTTAATTTGACTAGAATTTTTTTAGGTCATATTTGGTTTAAAAAAAATAAAAAACTGTGAAAAAAAATTATTTTTTATATTTGATTTATCATAGAAAATATAAAATAAAATAATTCAAATAAGTGAAAATTTAAACATTTTATAATTATTTAATTTTTATAAAAAAAAATTAATAAAAAATATGTAAAAATAAATTTATTTTTAATTTTTTTTCCTCCTAATTTTCTTCCTTCACATTTTAAGTTACATTAACGTTGAGTTAAATCCAATTTTGGTACTTTTAAGCAACAAAATTAAAGTAGCATAAAAATGTTAAGTTAAAGGCCGTTTCCCCCCAAAAGTTTCTCCTTGTGCTCCGCTTGCATCCGATGGCAATTAGGGCAAAGACAAAAAAGTATGAAAACTTTTTGGAATTATCATATGGTAATGATTTTAGAAAATATTTTTAATATAAATTTTAAAGTGTTAAAAAGTTTGAAAATAATTCTTAAAATTACTATCAAATGAGCTAATTCGTTTAATATTGAATATTTAAAGATTTAAAGATTTTTAATTTTTTTGTACATAAGAAATAATAAATTTATAGAGTAATAAGTTAAAAAAATTTCTTCAATTTAAGTTAGATATTATTATTATTCATTTTTTTTAGTGTATTTTCTTTTTCCCATATTTTTTATTTTATAAATTTGTTTCATTCTGAATGAATCCTAAGAAATATAGGTCATATTTAACAACTATTTTTCTAAAATAATTTTCTGTTTTGTAATATATATAAATGTTTAACAAATTGAAAACAAAAACTAATTTTTATTTATTTTTATTATATTTTAATTATTTTAATTGTTTCACCTCTGAGGAATGTTTTACAAAGTAATTGTAAAAATATAAAGAATGATTGAAAATAAAATATTACAAATAAAATTTATTTTTTAAAAAAAATTAAATATTTCAAATTCTCAATAGATTACAAAATATCAAAGAATAGTTTTCAAAATAAGTTCTTAAATTTTATTTTTTAAAACTATTTTCAAAAACCCTTCTACAAAACATTAAATAATAGTTTTAAAAAATTATTCTTGAAAACCATTTAGGAAACCACTTCTCAAACAAAGTCATTATAACAACCTGCACATAATCGTATAGATATTTTCTTATCTGAACCCAAAGAAGTCATCACAATTTTAAAACACGTTTACAATGTTAAGAGGAGCTCATATTTATATAGTATCATTAACTTTTTTCCTTATCCAATGTAGGATATTATAAACATATCTAATGTAGATACAACGTCCTCGTTATATCCCATAGGATTACGGGGCTAAACAAACAAACACCTCTTACAATGCCAAACAACCCCCAACATAGGGGTTGATGATCGACTCTAATACCATTTGTAATGACCTGTACCTAATTGTGTAAATATCATATGCTCTAGACCCAAATAAGTCCTCATGGTTTTAAATCATGTCTACAAGATTAAGAGAGACGCATACTTATATAATGTCAGAAACTTTATCATTTATTCAATGTGGGATATCGCAAACACTCCTTCATATAGACACAACATCCTCGTTGTATTTCATATGATTGCAGGGCCAAATAGACAAACACTCCCTATATGGTCAAACAAACCTTTACATCGAGGTTAGGGATTGACTTTAATATCATTTGTAATGACTCGCACCTAACCATGTAGATATTGTCTGCTTTGAACACAAAAAAGTCTTCATAGTTTTAAAATGTATTTACAAGGTTGAAAGAGACCTATATTTATATAGTATTAGATTTTTTTTCTCCTATTTAATGTAAGACATCACAAATTTTTTCTCAAGAACAATTCCTACCATTCTTTTTGGTTTAGTGACCAACATACAAATATAAATTTCTATACATGAATCAAATATATATTTTGCATAAAAAAAAGTATGTTAGAGCATTTCCTTTGTTTACAAAAATGAAAATTGTGGAGATATGATGTTTTTGTTTTGTAGGTTTGAATTCATGAAACAAAGTATTTGACTCTAGTTTGTTTGACCCTAGTCAACGGGTATCATTGTTGACATTTTCGACCCTAGTCAATAAGTTATAATTGTTAACCTTATGACCCTAATTAACGTGTTATAATTGTTGACCTTCACATTTTTTGGTGGGGAATGTATTGAAACCCTAACCTCTAAGGGTTTGGTTAAAAGTCACTTATTTATAAAGTCTCATCTAATTGGGCACCATTTGTTATTAGATAATCAGAGTAAAAAATATTTTGAATGTATTTGATTTGGATTTGATACAAAATTGTTTTAACATAAATATGAAAATGTTTTATTGAAAAGTTTTGAATGTTTTAACATGTCTGAACTCAAAAGTTTGTATGAAAATGGTTATACATTATATTTCCCATTTGCAATCATATTTGAAAATATTTTATTCATGAAACTATATTAATATTCTTTATTAAGCTTTAAGTTCATTCCATTAGTTGATAATTTTTTTAAGGTACTCTCAATTCGGGGAATGAGCGACGATTAGAATGAGATTTTGGCATTATTAGGACTTTTGGTTTAAATTTTATTTTTGGATATTGTTTAAAAGTAAGAATTTAATAATTGTTTGGACAATAATATTTTAGTTGATATGTTAGTTATAAAGTTGAGATTTGAAGATTAAACAAAAATTTAGTAATTAGTAACTTCTAGTTACAAAATGAATGTTTGTGTCATTTAATATAGCCACTGCTACTAAGAATACTCATGGTGATGCATGACATAAAAAAAAAGCAACAAAATCCTCTGAGAATGCCTACTCAATCAAGGCAAAGGGGATAAAGTCCAATTGTCGTAAATGTAGCTCCGATTTCAACAGGCACTCTAAATGATTATAAGGACTCCAACTGGATGGGATTGGATTAGGATTGGTTAGAGCCGAAAATAGCTTACAAGAAATAATCTCTCTTTCTTTTTTTAGCAGCTAAGGCACGAACAAGAAGACCAAGTTCTTGGCATCTGAGAATTAGAAGGAATGTCTCATTCCCATTTTCTTTCTTGCAGGCATGGAACTACTTTAAGCCTTTGGACTCAAGGTGTGAAATAACCACCCAGCCCTTGGAGTGGGTTTTGGGATGTGATAGCCATAATCTTACACTAATAGAATAATCAACTTCATAAGATTTTACTATTAATATTTTTTAACCATTTCAAAATATTAAGAACATTTCAAATTCCTTACATAGACTTTTGTTTACAAAACATTAAATATCAGTTCTCAAAAATCATTTTTAGAATTATTTAAAAAAATATTTATCAAAGAAACCATAACATTACATGTTATAGAATAGCCAACACGATGAGATTTTTCTAGTAATAGTATAATTTGAGTAAAGTTCATCTAATTAAAAGATGATCACATGGTGACGACATTGGTGAAGATGATGATGATAATGATAATCACTTCGCAAAATTTTGGTACCATTCAAAATGGGGCAAATAAGTTCAAGTCAACAAAGAAAAAAAAGTATGAAAATTCTAAAATGAAAGGGAAAATTTATGCAAATAATAGAAGCAAAATTGGAAAAGGTGTCTCAATTCCCTCCTCTAGGGGTAATGTTAGGTTGAAGCAAGACCTCATGTTGTGGACAGGGAGGGCCTCCCATGCACACAACTGAGGCCCTCTAGTGTGTCCCGTCGTGCCACTTAATTATATAAGCGGCAGTCCAACTACCATATAAGGTTGAAAATCATTATTGTTAAAAGTCTGCTAATACACTTGAAGGAAAATGTACATGGATGTGTGTCCGAACACGTGTACGGTATGGATAGTAAGGCTTGTTGAGTACGATTGACGTTGGAACAACTTGTACCTATCATGTTTTTCTTTTTCTTCAATTTTTTTGGGAATGTAATCATCACAATTATGGACCCATATGGTACAGTCGTTATTAACGGGAAGATAGAGGGTAGTTCTGTAACTTTGTGCTCGGCTCTTAATTGCTCCTTTATAAGAAGAGATCTGCAGCATGGAAGGCTTTGCAGTTGAGCACTTTCGCTACACACAAAAACACTTCTACTTCTCCTCTGTTTATTCCCTCTTCTTTCTTTCTTCCCGTTTGGTTTGCTTCTTTCTTTGCTGTATCGGAAGGTATGGATGATATGTATATATTTTTAGTCATACAACTGTGTGCATATGTGCATTTCAATTTTGATCTCGTGATCGCCATTGTTCTGCAAAAGCTGATCTCTGTTTGATGTAGAAGGATATTTTAGGTTTTTCAAGTTCACTGCTATTTCATTGGTTTTAATTTTTTGGCGGTAATGTAGATGGAGAGACCGAATTCGTCGTCAGGAATAATGAGGACGAAGTCGGACCAACTGGTGGAGACGGCAGAAGCGGTGGCGGCTGCGATGAGATCCCCGACGTCGGGGGAGGCTACGGGAGGGGCGGAGAGCGGTGGAACGCTGTCGAGGAAGTCGAGCAGACGGAGCATGATGTCTGCGTCGCCGGGACGTGCGGGTGGCAACAGCAAAAACACTCACATTAGGAAGTCGAGGAGCGCCCAAATTAAGCTGGACTTGGATGAAGTCAGCAGCGGCGCGGCGCTCAGTCGAGCCTCTAGCGCCAGCTTGGGCTTCTCCTTCTCCTTCACTGGCTTCACCGTGCCTCCCGACGAAATCTCTGATTTTAAGCCGTTCAGTGATGATGATACTCGTGAGTTTTTTTTTTTTCTTCTGCTTTTCGTACAGTTATACAAGAAGTTGAAAAACAGATGTGTGGTCCTCGCGCCACTTCAATGATTTCCTTTGGCGTCAAGGACTTGGATGCCACGTGGCTAATTCGAATGCACTAGAAGCACATAACTTCTCATCTTTTATAATTTTAAAAGATGTATAGAAAAAAAAATAGATTTTTTTTACACATAGAACTTTATTAATTAAGAAATAAATGAGAATAATTAATTTGTTTTCTTATTATTAAAGAAGCATAAGTGGAAATTAAATGGTAGATTCGAAATAGAGATTAACAGTAATTAGGTAGTTGTGATTACGTTGTGTGAAAGGGAGTAGAGAAGAAGAGTAATAAATGATGGGTCGAAATCAGAAAGAGAAGGGTTAAGGTTAACTAATACACACTCACAATCACAATCACAAATGGAGCCACTCATCAGCTTTAAAGAAGTGGTCAACACTCACTGCAAGTCTGCAACTACCATTTGGGAAAAAAATAAAAATGTAAGGTCTAGTGGACACGTGTGGTCCGCCCTTTTCGGACCAAAATGTCGTACTCTAGTACACTTGAATTCCCCATTCCACCCCTCTCCCCACCCAAAGGGGAAAAAAAAATATGGTAACACACCAAAAGATCTAACATCGACTTACTCCCTTTAAAAAACAAATGTGCTTCAATGCAAAATCAAACTTCATTTTTATTTTATTTTATTTATTTTTTAATTTTGATAATGAAAAATCCATGCCAATGATAAGATACTGAAAGCACTATCCACCATTGTGATAGAATAAATAACATTTTTTTTTTTGTAAGAATTCTCATAAGGTGTTTATTTCGTAAGACTATGTTTACTTCTTAAAAACTGATAAAGAAAAAGAGAAAAATATTAAGAAAAATAGTTTTTATATTTGATTTTATTGTAAAAAATGTAAAAAAAAGTTAAATATAATTAAAATTATTAAAATTTTTATGTATTATTTAATCTTTATATAGAAAAATTAAACAAGTGAAAAAAAATTTAAAATAATATATAAAAATAATTTATTAATTTTAAAATTTTTTATTTTTAATTTTAATTTTTTCCTTTCTTATATTTTTTCTCTCTAATTTCTTTCTCTTACATTTTCCTTTAAACTTTCCCCAACCAAACATGGCCTTGCTATCATGAAGCAAAGAAAACATCATTTGTGGGTTGCGTGCTGCACTCACTTTGATATTTTTCCTATTCAAATTTCTCAATGGGTTTCTTCTTATAGTATGTATTGTTATTGTTGTTAGATAATCACGTCTAAAGGTTCACTACTTTAAGAAAGAGAAAGATAAACTAAGTTTATGTTTAATAAATAAAATAAGAAGAAGATTGAAGCATTCTACACAAGTAACATTTCCACAATGCTTTTCCCTGTTGCAGCTGATGATCTTGAAGCCGGAATGCGGAAGCAGAGGATTCAAGCAGAGCCCACATTGCCAATTTACCTCAAGGTAAGAGCAGTTGCCTTGTACGAAAAAAGTCTTACGTTTCCCCACTCTTTACCCTCCAAATGCATCCTACGGTGTTCAAACCTCTGTTTCACTAAATGCACATGGGATTAATTCAATACTATCTATTTGGACAGGCAAAAAATTGATCCAAGGTGGAGATTTTTCTAGAGGTCAACAGTATCCATAGAACATGGCTATCATGGTCAGGATCCGTTTGTCTTGTACAGAAGAGTCTCATTTTACATGACATTGTTGTCCAAGACTCTTCCTTTTGTTCCAACATAAATGAATGCAATATATACTTGATACCCTATTTATATCATCATACAACTTGTGTTTGGGGTCTAGGAATCAAAGAAACTAGTTCAGAAACCCCAAAAATAACCACTTCAGAAACCTGCATTATGGCAGGAAAACATGTCATCTTCACTTGTTACTAGGACTAGACCCAGTACCTAAGTTGGACTGAACATTGGACAGAAAAAAAAATAAAGAAGAGTTGTAGAAGGTTTGATAATTGATATGTTTTAGAAATTTGTTACAAATATTTTGGGTATTCTAATGAATTGTGCTAGCTATTTACTGAATGAAGAATCACACTTTCTCTTCAAAATGCAGTTCAAGGATGTTACCTACAAGGTGATTCTCAAAGGAATGAGGACTAATGTGGAGAAGGAAATCTTGAATGGGATTACTGGTTCAGTTAATCCAGGAGAAGTTTTGGCGCTGATGGGGCCTTCAGGAAGTGGAAAGACAACTCTACTAAATTTGCTTGGTGGCAGGTTGAATCAGCCCACCGCAGGTGGTTCAGTTACTTACAATGACCAGCCATATTCTAAGTCCCTAAAGAGCAAGTAAGAACCCTAGACACTCCATGCACAAGAAAGAATTACATCATGTTATGCAGGCCTTACTGAAGAATCAACCTACGAAACTACCTGCTTTAGTTTCAATAAGGTGATTCTAATCCATGAAAAGAAGGAAAAGATATCAAATTCAACATCTAAATGGAAAGCTACTGAGTATTTAGCAGCCATTCTAAGTGTATACTTAGAGTGGAAACTTATCAGCATATAAAAAAAAATCAGTTCTCTATGAACTACCACCTTAGTATGAAGTATGAGCTGCATCACCTATAAGGTAGTTTCCATACTGGCCAACTAATCTCAGCCAAGTTTCATGGCAGGCCCGAACATACCGACCGTTGGCCTCCAAGGAATTTGGCACCAATTTATAGAGAATTGGCATTAAGGCTGAAGGTAATTCTTCATACTAATGGCAGTACAAAAAGCAGTGGCATCCACAAGTAATTTGGATACATATTATGAGAATGAAATTGGTATTTTTCTGCTATGATGAAACTCTCTTCTTTTTTTTTTTTGGTCAAAGAAGAACATCATTGAACTGGTTTTGTAATTTCATTCACCTATAAACTTGCAAAGTACAAGTAGGCTGTTATATAATCTGCAAATTATAGTAGATATAGTTCATCATACATTAATGCAAATGGGAATTGCACTCCATAATAACATGAAACTATATGGCAGGATAGGGTTCGTGACTCAAGATGATGTTTTATTTCCTCACCTTACAGTGAGAGAAACATTAACATATGCAGCTCGGCTACGGCTGCCAAAGACATTGACCAAACAGCAAAAGGAAAAACGAGCCGTGGATGTCATCTATGAGCTAGGCTTGGACAGGTAGTACTCTCTTTCTCACTGCAATTGATGTCAACCACAGCTCAAAATAAATTCCTCATCCAATAAAGATAGAAATAGAAATGATATGGATTAAAGGACCAAATATGATGGATCTTAGCTGTTTGCAGAAGCTAATCAACAAGGGAAATATCAACATGCAGGTGCCAAGATACGATGATTGGAGGTTCCTTTGTTCGGGGAGTTTCTGGGGGAGAAAGAAAGAGAGTGAGTATCGGCAATGAGATTATAATAAATCCTTCACTTCTGTTTCTTGATGAACCGACATCTGGCTTGGATTCTACGACTGCTTTGAGGATTGTTCAGATGTTGCATGATATAGCTGAGGTATGCTAACTTTTAAATAGTGTTTGTTTTTTTTTACTTTTTGTTGAAAGCAATTTGTTTTTAGAATTTTAGTTGTTTGTTTTTCTACTTTTTCATAACTTAATATAAACTTTTTACTAAATAAAAAAAGACAAAATATGTAACTTTTTCTAAATAGAAAAAATAACATATTGATTTTTCTTTACTTTTTAATACTTAATAGAAATAAAATACTACAAAAACAAACAACCTAATATTTAACACTATTAAGCATTAAAGTTCTATTTAGAATTAAGTAAAAAAACAAACACCACCTTCTTTGGGATCTCATTTCCTTGTGATTTTGATTGGACAACATTCTAAACATTTACGTTCTCAGAAATTTTAAGATCTAGAGATTTGTTTCAAGAATACTAAACACTTGGGGTGTATCCACCAGTGAGTCCCTTCTTGTAGCCTAGATCCAAGTCCTGGTATCCTGGTATACTTGTCCCTGTGATCTTCAACTTGAAGCAAGGCACTTCTCCATTCATCACACTTGACCAAACCATCTTATGCAGCATTTCTCTTATTTTGTACTCAATTTGATGTTAATGTCATCTCTAGTATCTCATTGTTGTTTTTTCATTGGGTTATACTTATTTGAATGGTTCTAAATAGAACTTGAGACTAAATAGTGCTTAATAATGTAAAACATTAAGTTATTACTTTTTTTTTTTTTTACATTTTGTCTCTATAAAGTATTAAGAAGTAGGCCAACAAATTTACTTTAGTTATGCCGGTTGAGGATATTGGTTGGTTTCAACATGTTACTTTTAACATTCATAAAAAAGTCAAATATTTTATCTTTCTATTCAATCAAAAAATTTAAGAAATAAGTAATAGGTAAAAAAAAAAAAAAAAATCTGAAATTTGAAGACAAGTTATTTTAAGTAAAAAATTAAAAAAACAAACGACACCTAACATTCCTAGACTACCCAAAATAATACAACAAAGATCATCGAAAGCCAACTTGTCATCTTACAAATTTTTTTTGTTCAATTTGGCAAGCATTCATATATTCATTTCTCATTTTCCTTCAATTTGGCTTACATTTATATGAACATCTCTCTCTCTCTCTCTCTCTCTCACACACACACACACACTTCTAATACTATGGGAAGATAACAAAAGAACTCTCATTTCACACACATTTCTAATACTATGGGAAGATAACAAAAGAACTCTCATTTCACACATTTCTAATACTATGGGAAGATAGCAAAAGAACTCTCATTTCACATACATTTCTGATACTATGGAAGATAACAAAAGAACTCTCATTTCTGAAAATATCTGGCTACCAAATTCAACTATTCTGTTAATAATGATACCAACACTTGATTGCATGTATTAGAATAATCTCAAATACATCTTTTTTATTTTGTTGCATCTCGCCACAGATTTAACCTATGATGCCCCAACTCTAGCCTAGACAACTTAAACTACAATGTCTGCTAAAGCAAAATGCAATATTGAATTATTTCCTCAGATAACCCATTCTTTCATAGATTGTCAAGGGGAATAACTTCAATGAACAAGATCCCTTGTACCTTACTGATCTTTTGGTATTTTGTTTCATTTCTTAGTCTCTAGACTCTTCCAAAACTCAGCACCCTTGTTCCTTTCTGTTAGATGCGGTTCTCTCTACTTATGTGGCAATTTTTAGTTGTCACAATCTGGTTGAGCAATTTAGTCAATAAGACCAGACAAGGCATACACTTAGAATATACCACCAGCTCCTAGAGTATTTTTTTTGTGTTCCCTTTTAAGAGGTTTTTTTTATCTTCCACTAGTTTAATTCTTTTATGTACCTATGATTTCTCACAGTAATTAGATTAATTTACATAAATAATTGTTTCTACAGACCAAATCACGTTAACCAATGCTGCAATATGATCTGAAAAAAAAAATTCAGGACAGTGCATTACCAATTTCTTTCATCATATGGCAGGCTGGAAAAACAGTGCTAACAACAATCCATCAACCATCCAGCAGACTCTTCCACAAATTTGACAAATTGATTCTTCTTGGGAAAGGAAACTTGCTCTACTTTGGGAAGGCATCAGGAACAATGGAGTATTTCTCATCCATAGGCTGCTCTCCTCTCATTACAATGAACCCTGCAGAGTTCCTGCTAGATCTTGCAAATGGAAACCTAAATGATGTCTCTATACCATCAGAATTAGAAGATAAAGTACAAACAGAGCATTCAGAAACTGAAACAAGGAATGGAAAGCCATCACCTGCAGATGTGCATGAGGTAAATGTTCCTTGATTTGAAAACTAACCAAAACTTTTGTTCCTCAATATTAACAGAAGTATGTGTTCAGTTAATTATCATACCAGGCAACCAAATTACAAAGGTAACTCCAAAACTACATTGGTGAAACTAGATCTAGCTAGAAAGTCAAACATGAATGGGTAACAGTGTCCCACCACCCATGTACATCCCAATCAGATTCCCATAATCTTTATATACCCACTTATCTGGCGGGTATGTTAATCAGGTAGCAGAGCTACCTCAGTAAGCTGACACAGAAAAAAAACTCCTATTCAGAATCCATGAAATAGTGATTGTTAAATGCTGCCCCTATGTTGTAAATCCTGCCTCATTAGTTACAATGATTCTTAAGAGATCAGCCCATGAATATGCCTAGACAACAAAATCAATTACAGTTAGAGCAGAAACTGCAACTTTACTATTCCACACATGAAAATCAAATTTTCATGACATGCATGTTTTGGTTCCAGTACCTTGTGGAGGCCTATGAGACACGGGTTGCAGACCAGGAGAAGAAGAAACTTATGATTCCAATTCCCATTGATGAGGAGCTCAAGTCAAAAGTCTGTTCTCCAAAGCGAGAATGGGGAGCAAGCTGGTGGGAACAATACTCTATATTATTCCGGAGAGGACTGAAAGAACGGCGGCATGACTATTTCAGCTGGTTAAGGGTCACCCAAGTTGCATCAACTGCAACTATCTTGGGATTGCTCTGGTGGCAATCAGAAAGTACTAACCCCAAAGGCCTGCAAGATCAGGTATGAAACCATTGCTTTTTCCAAAGTAGACAAGTTAATTTACAACTGTAAAGAAAAATTCACTCTCCTCCCACCAAAAATGACTCATCAGTATCTGGAAACGCACACTCTACAAAATAATGATATGTTAACCGTATAAATCATCAAATATCTTGGGTTCTTTCTACTAATCCCATTCAGCGGTTCCATCTTACCATGACATAGCTTTTACAAAGCATGTGTCAGCAAGCATTTTCTTGTCAGACAGTGGCTTTTTCAGTCCTCAATGGTTTTTTGACAGCCTTCAATCTGTGCTAGAGATTCTGCTCTAATACCACCACAGGTTATTGTTGCTCAAAATTATTTATATTCATCTATGAGGAAACCTATTAGTTTGCTAATATGCATTTACTTGTGTCTTTCCTAGTCATGAAAGTAATAAGGTCCCAGGAAGAGAACTATAGCAGCAAAACTTCATAGAGGGTGAAGCAAAGCAACAAAACATAGGAAACCAAAGTAAAGAAGGGAATGCAAGAAAGATTATCTCATTACTTGTAAATAAATAAACTCATGTAAGCACTGCACAACTTCAATCCACAATGCATAAAATAAACTCGAGTTCCAATGTTAAAAGACTAAGCGGATCGTGAAGCAAAATATAAGGTTTGAGAGAATCCTATTCAAAAGAAACCATCCACTAGATATGTAACTATCTAAAGTGAAATAATCATAGGCAGGTTATTCATGTAACATTAACTTGACAGTTAATTCTTGCACATGGATCATACAATCATCTTCTAACCTTGAACTTAAAATCTACCTATGCTGCAGGCAGGGCTGCTTTTCTTTATTGCTGTGTTCTGGGGCTTCTTTCCTGTCTTCACAGCAATTTTCACATTTCCTCAAGAAAGGGCCATGCTGAGCAAGGAACGAGCAGCTGACATGTATAGACTAAGTGCATATTTCGTGGCTAGGACTACAAGTGACCTTCCACTTGACCTCATATTACCAGTACTTTTCCTTATCATTGTATACTTCATGGCAGGCCTGAGAATGGATGCTGGTTCTTTTTTCCTAACCATGCTCACAGTTTTCCTCTGCATTGTAGCGGCTCAGGTATTCTTCTTTGATATTAGCTGGTTTAAAAAGATACCGTAGCAACATGTAATAAAATTCACTAAGATCTGGGCATAATGACAGGGACTTGGGCTAGCTATTGGAGCCACACTAATGGACTTAAAGAGGGCAACAACTTTGGCTTCAGTAACTGTGATGACCTTCATGTTGGCTGGTGGATATTTTGTGAAGGTAAGCACAGAAATTTGCTCAAATCTACATTTAAATTCTTTCTCAATAGACTTCAAATCAAATTAAGGAAACAGCTAAGTTCATAAGATAGAGCTTCCTATGATTTCTTAGAGTAACACATGGTTTGAAATTTTTTCAGAAAGTTCCAATATTCATATCATGGATCCGCTACATCTCTTTCAACTACCACACCTACAAACTTCTTCTCAAGGTGCAGTATGAACACATTACACCTAATGTAAATGGCATGAAAATTGACGGCGGTTTGAAGGAAGTCAGTGCACTCGTAGCCATGGTTTTTGGCTACAGACTCTTAGCATACATCTCTTTGCGGAGGATGAAACTCCACACTGGAGCATAAGCAATAAAGGCTGAAGGAACACAAAGCTGGGCAGATAAGTTTCCACTTTTCACTGCTCTAAGAGATATATTAGGAAAGCGTGAGTTACAACGTTAAAAAGGAAAACTAGCAAGATCACTGAACCGGACCTTCTGGTTTTCTGCCTCTTAAGAGATTGTAAGTTCATATCTTGCAACATAAATAGCATAAAAGAGGGTCTTACACATTATCCTAGGCGTGTCAACAGTTTTTACTGCCTGGAGAATCCTTTGAGATGTTTTTTGGATAATCTCAAACTCATGCTTACAGGTTGGTTCATTATATTCTACTGCTAGTTCTGCATCAATTACAACTAACTATAACTATATCTATTAAATTGACGCATGGACTCCTATAATTCAGTTACAGATAAAGAGGCAAAGAGCAGGGTAAGGTAATTAATTTAACTGAATTTGGCTATTGATGGAAATATATTACAATAGCAACCATCCTGTATACAGCTAACACTGGTAATCAGCAACTAAATTAAACAAGAATTCTCAATTAAATATAACAAAACCACTTTACAAAGGACCTCTTTGGTTTACACAGTTACATCCAAGGAGTCTAGACAAGAATCATGAAAGATGATTGTTCAATGATCTGGAATTGATTAGATCCCAGTGTTATAAAATACCTCCTTCAGGTCAGAAAAGCAAGCCAACCCACCAAAGAAAAAGTTGGGAGCATATCTTCATTTTTAGACTTGCTGTAGATCATTGCTCTTCATCAGCAAACAATGCTTTCCTGCCAGCTGGTCATGCTGAATCTAATATCCATATATATATATATATATATATATTAACAAAATATCCTATGCCAATGTCCTTAACCAACCAAGTAGTCGAAGAAGGGCAGCATCCAGCACTGGGGACTTCTTCTCAAGCCCTTCGAAGTAAAATGACGGAAGAAAGTAAGTATAGTCAAACGAAAGCAACCTATTTGACGCTGATATTAGAAGCTATCAAAGTGAATAATCTATTTTAGGAATGTGAAAAAGTTTGATTCAGTCAAATTTTGGAGGAAAAATTAGCTGAACCAATATGGTAGGTTTATGCTTGTATCAAACCAAGTTTCGAAAGATAGAAAAACCGAAAAACCAAACCAAACCAAACCTGTCTAAGGTTGGTTTGGTTTAGATGATCGGTTGGATGTAAGCCAGTTTAGGTCTTATGTACAATTGATTTTTACAAGTCATTTAAAATCCATTAGAGTCTAAAGTAAAAACTACATTTAAAATTTTTAATCCAAAATATGATAAATGCATTTAAAAATCACTTTAATACACAATATATAATAATGAATATAAATAAACTCATCCAACATTAAGCAATTATAAATCACAAGAAATATGTCAGAATATTGGTTTTGCTAAAAATCAACGTGAGCTTCATAATTTTTGAAAACTGAAACAATTTTGCTGGTTTTAGTTAGGTTGAATTGATTCTATCGATTTTTTTTTTTTTTCACTTATGCCTATAATTTATTTTGCATCTTAAAGTGAGTCACATATTTTTGTAGATCAGCAAATAATTCAAGGATGTTGACAAGGTTCAGTTACTCCTAGTAGAAACTAGAACTTAAAACTTTTCTAACAAGATAGCCAAACCAATAGGGAGGACTCACATCTCAATTCAAATTTCTAGTACTAAAATAGTTCAGGCAAGTTTCACAAGAAATCAATGGATATATTTCAAGTCAATGGCCAAGCAATTTTTACAATAAAGCAGTCTCTAAAACCCAGCTTACCAATATCTGCAGCCACTCGGTGTGCACACATTACACCTGAAAAGGCTACAGCTATAACACCTTGTCCTGGAAAGCAGCTATCCCCAACACAGTAGAGACCATGTATAGCCTGCAAGTTCCATCATTACATGATCCAGTTCATTCACTAAGCTAAAAACCAAATAAAAAATCGCTAAATACTTAACCATCTACTGATTATGGTAAAACTTACAGTTGTATTGAATGGCATTCCCAATAATCCCTTAGGTGTTCTGCGAGGCATTGGTCCATACGTGCCATTATCTCGAGCAAGATAACGCCTGTGTGTTTTTGGTGTCCCTACCTGCCATTGTGACAGATACTATGAAATGTAGGAACCCCCTTTTTTCTTAATAAAAAACAAACTAATTCTTTGATATGGATTTTTAAGTACAAATTAAGAAAGAGAAATTTTTCCAAAATATCCAAAAGCTAGTCAAAAAGAAGAAAAAAAAAATAGAAAGCAAAAAGAAAGAACTTCTTGAGAACAAGATAGCTACATATCTCAAAAATATAACATAAGCATGTATAGTTAGAGGA
This sequence comes from Vitis vinifera, assembly GCF_030704535.1. NCBI lineage: Eukaryota > Viridiplantae > Streptophyta > Magnoliopsida > Vitales > Vitaceae > Vitis > Vitis vinifera. The sequence continues at coordinate 4,396,377 of NC_081812.1, forward strand.
GCAGGAGAAACCAAGAATGGATGAAATAAGGGACTTTCTAACTCTAACTACTCTTAAAAAGGTTTGGAAATTGGAAACATAGTGGCTGATTGCCCAACCCCAAGTCTTTCAAAAAATGAATCTTGTTGATGAATCACTATGGATTTGTTGACTTGTTTTAACAAAGGATAAAATCCCTGTGAAATTGGAACTGTATACTTTTGTATAGTTGTATTTTTTTTCCTTATTTCACAAGTGGTTAGCAAGTTAGTTGGTGAGTCCTAATTTCTAGGAACTAATTCCTAATTTTGTGTAAAAGGTAGGTTCCTAAATTTGCTAGATCTCTTTATATGTATTCTTCTTATTCATTAATGTAATTGAGATTCAATTTGTCTACATAGTATTAGAGCTATGGGCTTATTTTTTCTGCAATCTCTCACCTCGGCCTTCATTTCTGTTAAACCGCTTCTGGTCTGTACAGCCTTCATTACTGCAAGAGTATTTCCATCCCCGCAAACCTCTGTTTCAGCCTTCATTGCCATAGTAAATCTAATTCCAGTTTTTTATCCTTCTTATTCTTGCAATGTCAGAAGCCTCAAAAGTCTCCACCCTGATCAACCCTGCTCTATCCCAAGACAGCAACCTGCCACCCTCAGAAGAATATCAGAACATTCAGCCATCCTTCAGACTCAATGGTTGAAATTACCTGATCTAGTCACAACTAGTGAAAACATTCCTAAAGGGGAAAGGGAAACTCAACCACCTTATTGGACCTATGCCTGGTCAAAGTGATCCTCAGTTTACTGCCTGGGATGAAGCCGATTCTATGATAATGACATGGCTATGGAACTTGATGCTGCCAGAAATCAGTGGAAATTACTTGTATGTTCCTGACCACTACAAGAGATATTTAGAAAACAGTGAGGCAAACGTGCTCCAAGGCTCAAGATGCCTCTCAAATCAATGAAAACAAAACTAAAATCCATTCAACCAGGCAAGGTACGATGTCAATAGAAAAATATTATCAAGGGACATTTGCCCCTGGGAGAGGTATAAGGCTGGGCTTGTGGCTGAAGGCAACACTTAAACTTATGGAGTAGATTATCGGCAGACATTTGCCCCTATTGCAAAGATGAATACTACTAGGATTTTGTTATCCTTAGGTAATAATCTTGAAAGGCCTTTGTAGCAATACAATGTAAAAAATGCATTTTTGCATGGTGACCTAGAAGAAGTCTATATCGAGGCACCTCCTAGGTTCACCAAGAATTTCAAAAACAACTGTGTATGCAAGTTGAAGAAAGCTCTATACAAATTAAAATAATCTTCTACAGTGTGGTTTAGGAGGTTTGCTAAGGCAATGGGAAACATGGAGTTTCAGACAAAGTCAAGGGGATCATACACTCTTCATCCAAAAGATCAAGTACCAGTAAGGTTACAATTTTGATGGTATATGTAGATGATATAATTGTCATTGGTGTATGTAGATGATATAATTGTCATCAGAAATGATTTTGAAGAAATTGAGAAACTCAAAAAGCAATTGGTAAAAGGGTTTGAGATAAAAGAATTGGGAGCACTCAAATACTTCTCTGGGATTGAAGTGGCTTGATCAAGAAATGAAATTTTTATCTCTCAACAAAAATACATCTTAGACCTTTTAAAAGAAACAAGTATACTGGGCTGCAAGCCATCATACACTCCTATTGAACAAGACCAAAAACTAGGGGAGATATCAAAGACTAGTTGGAAGACTCTTCTATATATCTCACACAAGGCCAGACATTGCTTATGTCATGAGTGAAGTCAATCAATTTATGCACTGACCTAAAGAATCCCACTTGGAAGTTGTTCACAGAATCTTACAATATCTAAAGTCTACCCTTGAGAAAGGTATTTTTTTCAAAAGGAATGAGGAGCTAAGTTTAGAAGCTTACACAAATGTTGATTAGGCCAGATTAATGGTAGATAGAAGATCGACATCATGTCACTATAATTTATGTGCCGGTAACTTGGTAACATGGAGAAGTAAGAAAAAAGTAGTAGTGGCTATAGCAAATGCAGAAGCAGAGTTTAAGACTACGACACATGAGATTTGTGAGTTATTATGGTTGCAAATAGTCCTTGAAGATTTGGGAGTTAAGTGGATAAGAACCATGAAACTATATTGTGATGACAAATTTGTGATCAACATTGCTTATAATCCAATACAACATGATCACACTAAGTATGTGGAAATAGATAGACATTTCATCAAAGAAAAGCTAGACAATGGTCTAATTTGTACTTCATGTCTTAACAACTAGGTAGCTTGCAGACATTCTAACTGAGGGCCTGCCAAGTCACTTATTTCAATAGATCACAAGCAAGTTGGGAATGGACAACGTTCACTCACCAGCTTGAGAGGGTATGGATTTGTTGATTCGCTTTAACAAAGGATAAAATCCTTATGAAACTAGAACTGTATACTTTTGCTTACCTATATTTTTCTTCCTTCTTTCCTAAGTTGTTAGCATATTAGTTGGTTAGTGTGGAGGTAATAGAACTTGTTGGCGTTTGAAAAGGAGGAGTTATTGGTCCAAAGGCTGAAATATTCTTTTGTATATAATTTGTGGTCTTGGTCTAAGGTGTCTATAGATATGCGCCTAATTCTCTTGTTAGTTTCATTGATTGGTTAGGCTTTGATTAAGGGTAGGCAATGTTTTTTGTTTTTTCCCCTTTCCCTCTTGGGTAAGCGTATAGGCTTCTGCTGTATATATCCTATATACTCGAGGGCACTATTTTGGTGTTTCCCCTTTATTTATATATACTTTTTGCTATTAACTATCAAAATAAAAAATAAAAAAATTAGTTGGTGAATACTGATATCTAGGAACTAATTCATGATTTTGTGTAAAAGGTAGGTTCCTAAATTAGATAGACCTCTTCATATAAATTTTGTATTCTTCCTATTCATTTACGATTCAATTTGTGCACAAATGTTTATATCATCATCCTCCAAAAAGAGAAGATGATAGGAAAATAAAAAAATAAAAAAATTTGTGCAATAGCTTCCAAGGGTACAATGTTGGCATTCCAACCATTGGAACATGACCCATGGATACTCCAAGTGAACTTGTGTCATAAAACATTACTTGGAAAAACTCCATAACCACCTCCTTTTCATGTATTAGTCCTTCCAACTAGTACTCACTCAAATTGGCATTAGTCCCCCCATCACTCCCCCACCCTCAGCACTTCTAACACAAATTGATAAAGATTAGTTTATGATCCTCTAGGAGACTTATCGTGGAAAAATATCATATGTGGAACATCCTAGATTTTTAGGAAGGAAAAGTTTTTCGATTTTTTAGTAAGAGTTTGTTAATACAATTAAAAAAAATACAAATAAAATAATTAAAAATCACTAATAATTTTTTTTTAAAAAAAAATTATAAATTAGCATCATCAATTTACCAATGATGATTAGTAAATAACAAGAACTCTTGTAATTATATTAAATAAATTCTAGTAATAATTTGAATTCCTTATATAAAATTTAAAGAAATGTAATTAGATATGATGATACAGTAAATTGATTAATAGAACCTAGTAAAATAAGAAAGTAAAGACTAAAAACATATTTTCAAGGAAGATTAAAATAAAAGGTGAGTATAATATTAGATTGTAACAACCCAAAATTTTTTATGAGTACAATTTGGGCAAATTTCTCTAATTTTTATGGCCAATTAAATTCTTCTTGAATCAGAACTTTCATAACTTCAAAATATCAAAGATCTTACCTTAATTCAAGTAATAAAAAATAACTAGGAAATTAGGGAGAATGGTTAATTAACTTAAAGTGAGTAATTTTAGGTAACACTTGGCACACTTAGAGAATTGTAGGGATTTTAAGGGTATTATTGTTATCCTTGTGTTAGCTAGAGACATTTTTGTCACTCCACGAAGATAAGGTGTAATAGTAAATTCATCAGGGATGGCTCTATGTTGATGCTTGATTTTGTGGATTGGTTAGAAACTTCATAGGGTGCAGTTGTTTGTTTTTGTGTATCTGCACCTTTTTGCTTTTTGGTTGCTTGTATATATTGTGTATACTCTTTTCTTTTTAATACAATTGCTTTTACCTATAAAAAAATGCATAGTTGTAAATTCACAAAAACTTCGAAAGTACATAAAGATAAATGGAAGAGAAAATTCATCATTTCTTCTCTTCTTTTTCATTTTGGTGGCGAGGCTTCAAAGGTGTATGTGAAGGAAAGCAAATATTAGGAGTCTCCAAGTTCTATGTGAATAATTTAGTGGTAAGAAAACCCTTTTTATTTCTTTAAAAATCACTTTTAATTTTAATACTTAGTTCCTTCTATAGCTCTTAAAACTAATTAGGAGTTTTTCAAGTGAAAACTCCTATGTGCCTGTTAAGGAGGTATAATCAACTTCAGAGAGCAAATCACTCGGCACTTAGCTCTAGTGTTTTTCCTTATTAGACTTATGGGAAATGTCGTCCATTTCCTCTATGTTTTTCAATTTCAATTTAGTTATTCTCCGCCATGTGACACATTTTGTAAACCCTTGCTTCCGTTGTCAACTTATCTAGTTTTTGTTGCTTCATTAACACCACTTAGCTGCATTATAATTTTTTTTATTACTTTATATTTATCTATTGAGGTGACGATTCCACTTTAGATTCTAATATAGAATAAGCTTATTGTCTCTTAGTGAGCCCCTTTTAAGGCAGGTCACTGCAATATGTGGTCCTAAACCTACCAATAAAATTCATACTCTTAACTCAAGAACCAAGCTTACTATGAGGTCATTACTAGATATGTCTCATTTTGCACCCAATTCATGTGTTCATAAGGTTTTATCTTATGTGGTTTCCTTTACCTCCTAAGCAAAGCTTCCCCTTACGTCATTATCTATTAAACTTTAATAATAATTGATCTATCATAATAAAATAGTTTGGTAATGAGTACATGCAAGACAAGGCAGACAACATAAATGAAAACATGATGCAATCTGCGCCTCTACTTCCATCCCTAACCTTGTGATCACCTATACTACTCAAACTCTCTAACTTCATCTAGCATATATGTGTCAACAGGATATGCCATGGGTATGTGAGCGGAATCCTTGTCAAATACTCCTACTTTGCTTAGAATATGACTAATGAATATTGATTGATTTTATTTCTTTTTTATTTTCAATTTCATTAGTTGATTATTATATTTTTTAAAACAAATTAAGAACATTTAGGTATAAGTAAATAATAATAATAATAATAATAAAGATAAAAGAAAGAAGACAGGAAATTGAAGATATCTTTACTTTTAATTGATTGCTAGTTGATTTTTTTTTTTCCTTTTATTATGCTATATCCTTGTATCCATATCTAAATTTTAGATCCTTTTTAGCCGATTCCTCATATCCTAAACTTTGGAGTTAAAAGAATTTGACTCCTAAATATGTACCCACACCTAAGTCCAAGCATGGGTGATCATTATTATACCAAACCCAAAGACCTAACCAATAGGGCATAGGTGATCACTATCTCTAAATGAATTTTATTCCCATAATAAACTTATCTAGAAACTAGAAACTAGGGACTAGGTGAAATAAAGCCATGACAAGCCCTTGGGAACTTATTTAGAGCCTCCACCATATAAATGACATGCAAAGAATAAAAAGGATCCTCATCCATACTTCCAATATAACTAATTCATTCTTCTCAATCCATTGGCTTATGTAAGAAGTGATTTGATGCTTGGATTCACCACATAAAACTTTTAAAGAACTTCATAAAAGATACTTGTTTTCTTTGAAGAATGCAATTATATCCAATTAGAGACTAGCAAAGTTTACTTAGGTGGAACACCCTAAATTGTGGGCTATTGAAACGCAACCCACATTGTTCATGGTGCAATGGAAGATTTGTTTCCAAACGAAACAAAAAAACACAAAGATCACAATAGGATTTGAAAATTAAGGAATAATTCGAAAAAATTATATTTAACTCCTTCTAACAATTACAATAAGCCTTTAAATAATGTTTGTAATGCAAAAATAAAGGAAATTACTAAGATAGGAAACTTAAAATAAGAAACTAATGATGAACTTAAAATAGAAATTAATGATGTAGGAAACTAATAATGAACTTAAAATAGAAACTAATGATGTAGGAAACTAATAATGAACTTAAAATAGAAACTAATGATGTAGGAAACTAAGGATGAACCTTAATAAAAACTAATGATGACTTGAAACTCATCCTCGAGTTTTGTGGCTGCAAAGAAAACTAATCCGGGGGAAAGTATTCAAAGATATCAACAACATTGAAAGTATTGGAAATGTTCATATCAGCTGGAAGATCAATCTTGTAAGCATTATCACCAATCTTACAATAAACCACCTCTTGAACCTTGGTGGGAATATCAATAGTTGCTTCAAATTGGCCCTTAACCACCAACGTTACAACAAAATTCGGCTCCTTGACTTGCTTAAAGAAATCTAGGCTCGTTATGATGGTGAATAGGGGCTTATCTTTCTTAGTAACCAAATTGTCTTCTGACAATTGAGACTGTGGCATCAAAACAATCTTCTTGTCAGCCACCAAAAAAAAAAAGTATTATCTCGACCCTTATAAGTGACATCAACATCATTGTGTCACGACCTCCCCAATAAAATATGACAAGCGTCCATATCCACCACGTCACGTACGATCTCATTTTTGTAATACTTTTCGATCGACAAAGGAACCTTGCAAACTTCTAACACTTGAACTTTTGGGTCCTTCTTAATCAATGCAATCTTGTATGGAGAAGGATGCTTCTTAGTCTTCAAATTTAGTGCTTTCACCAAAGCCTTGGAAACAATATTCTCGCTACTGCCACTATCAATGACCAAGTTGCATACTTTATTACGAATAGTACATCGAGTCTAGAAAATTTTATGTCGTTGAGAGTTGTCTGACTTCTTTGGGGCAAGCAAAAGTCGTTGGACAATGCATGCCACTTCTTTTCCCACATCTCCTTCTACAAACTCAGTACCCTCGTAGATATCTTCTTCAAAAACATGTTTCTCGGCACTACCACCTTCTTATGCAAAGTCAATAATGACCCGGCTAGTTGCACTACCATTTTCCAAGGTTTGGACGCCCATAAAGGTCATTATTGACTTGTTTTTGTTGTTGATTTCGGCCTTGAGTATTAGATCAAACAAGGGCTAAAGTTCCACTTTGATTTTGCATCAAATTTTGAGTTGAAGGGGCATCTTTATTGTTATTATCGTTGCTTCTTGAAGTTGTTAACCCCTTTGAAGTAGAAGAAGCTTCTTGGGTTGGTCGCCGAAAGTTACTCTGAGTGCGCACTGTAGAGCTATTGATATGATTTTCCACTTTCATCGCCAAATTAATTGCATCTGTCATGGTCCAAACCCCTTGAAGAGCCAATCGATCTTGAATAACTAACTTTTGGCCTCCAATATAATGAACAATTAATTGATCCTTCGTCTCAGACAAATTAACTAGGGCATTTAATCGATAAAATTGCTTCGTATATTCGTTCACAATGCAGTTGGCTTATCCACAATTTTGATATTGTTGGTATAAAAATTGTTCATAATCCGAGGGGAGAAATTGTCTTTATAACAATCGTTTTATCTTGGGCCAAGTACTAACATGTTGTTTTCCTTGTTGTTGACGAGTATATTGAAGTTGTTCCCACCATGAAGAAGCTCCACCTTTCAACTTATACGCCACAAGCTTTACTTGATTTTCTTTTGAAATATTCAAATAGTCGAAAAAGTTTTTGATGGTATGGACCCAATCAAGAAATCTTCAATGTGTAATCGACCGTCAAAACTTGGTAAATCCATCTTCATCTTAAATTCTTGGTTATTTTGACCTCAATTGTTAGCTTGATAATTGAAATGAAAATCATCTTCTTTTCCAGATGAATAATTCAACCTCCATTGTTGCTTTTGTTGAATATTCCTCCGTTGTGGAAGTCGCAAATCATCACCATCTTGAAGAGGTGGAAAAAACTCATCTTTTTCATAATAAAAACCCTTGCAACTACTCAAGGAAAGCCACCACCAGCTTCGAACTCGCCGTCACCGTCGGTAAGAACCCCTTGCTAGAGGTTGCCGTTGTCACGTCGCCTAGGAGCTCCCTAATTCCGACGCCCATACAACTGTAATGGAAAAGGCTCATGAAAATCGCGATTTGTGGCTGGACCCGTGCAAATCGCGCCTCTGTCGTTGATTTCTATCCCGATCCGACGTCAATCATCATAGTCGCCCTCCTGCTAGTCACCACACTGGTCTGGTCATCCTCCACGGGTTCACGTTTTCCTTCGAAAGTCAATGCAGCCACCATCTACGTGAGGTTGCGAAGAGTTTCGTCGATCTTGTCGAGTCGCGACTCAAAGTTTTCAAATCGTCGTTTGTCATCAATGGTTCATTTTCCACTAGAACCATCATTAGCCATGAGATTGAGGTAAAAATCCTTACTCTAATACCAATTTTGGTGCAGTGGAAGGTTTGTTTCGAAACGAAACAAAAAAACACTCAAGAACAAACATAAAGATCACGATAGGATTTGAAAATTAAGGAATAATTCAAAACTATATTGAACTCCTTCTAACAATTACAATAAACCTTTAAATAATGTTTGTAATGCAAAAATAAAGGAAATAACTAAACTAGGAAACTTAAAATAGGAAATTAATAATGAACTTAAAATAAAAACTAATGATGTAGGAAACTAATGATGGACTTAAAATAGAAATTAATGATATAGGAAACTAAGGATGGACTTTAAATAGAAACTAATGATGATCGTGTGATGAATCAGTTCATCTCTTATGAGCCTCATTATGAATATTTTACTCTATTTGATTTCGGCATATGGGGAAAGTGGAAATTAGAATTTGGATTGGAGAACTCTCCATTACTGGACTTCCTACAAGGCATCACTATGGATTGATAATATTTCTTCAGCACTTAAAAATGATGAAAAGTGGCTACTTTCTTTTCTTCTGGGATGACATTTTTTAGAAGATATGTAGGAGATACTAGATACATTCAAGTTAAGCATGTAGAATCTAAAGAATATAGCTTAGTGTGAATCCAACTAGCAGTATAAATGCATTTTCTTCCAGATTTTGTTTTCCACAATCCAAGGAAAAACCATTGTCTGGATTATGAGCTATCAGTGCCCACCTCATAGGTTTATCATCTTTCATCAAAGAAACTTAATTAGATCAGCAATTACATCATATGATGTCATGGCTTTGAACTTGTTATGAACTATTTTCCAAAACTAAATACAGTATAAAAGAGAACAAAATCTAACTGAAGTTGTAAAAGCAGTGTGAATCAGACTATTTTGTTGGATTTAAAGAAAGCACACCTCAACAAACTGTTTCCAATTAATTCCACTTCTTTGTGCACCAAGTTCAGTTTGAAGTCAAAGTCTAAAACATTGTCCATAATTGCTATAGAATTATTCTGTAAAATGAGGGAATAATCGTACCTCCTTAAAAACAATGGATGATTTGAGCCCCGGAAATAGTTTTTTTTCCAATCTGCTTATGATTTCATCTGCCACAAGTTCTTTCTTTGCCTCATAGTCTTTTAGAGGGAGTCCCTGATAGATTCATTTCTATGTCAACTAAGAATTTATGTAAGTGGTGGATATTGCATAATCAAGATCACCATAAGACATAGCTGTGCAAAATTAATTGTCCAAATTAAGATCACCTTCCAGTCCTCTATGGGAGAAGTTGTAAAAATATGAAGAATATGGCGACCTTCTGGAGCCAATGATGCATCAAGCATAGTTGGAATGCTCAAAAATATGCTTCCATATGGCTCCTCTAACCTTGACCAGTCATTCTACAAAATTAAGGTAAGAGAATTAAGTGAACATATGATGGCAGTCATGCCTGACTAATATCCTCATAATTTTTAAGGAAATAAAGGTATGTAGAAACCCAAATACCTCAAGAACAAAATGGTGGCAATCTGTATCAGGTGGCAAAACCTCAGCTTTAACCCCCATGTGAATGGAAAGAAATGATGGGGCCTTAACATAGACCTTTTGAAAGTTCACCTCTTCTTTTGGAAGTTCTTCACCCTTTAAAAGCTTTCCTGCAATATATGAATTTTTAGTTTGGTTAATTAATTACTGAGAGAACTGATATAGCAGTGCAAGGTACAACAAGGCAGGAACTTGGCAAAATAACTCATAAACATCCAAAAGATCCTTGCAGAACTAACCAAATGTATCCCATCTAGTAGCATTAGATACTATGGTTTTGGCAAAGAACTCCCTTCCATCTGAAAGCTTCACTCCCACCTACAATGCAAAGCAAAATAAAAATCTCACTTCATCTATAAAATAAGTACCAAGTATAGGAATTTTAACATCATCTATCCACAAGACTAAGGTCAAACTCACGGCCTTTCCCTGCGCCAATATAATGCTAGTCACATTTGCCTTATAAAGTATTTCACTGCCATTTTCAACTAGACCTTTTGCCAAGGACTTAGCAATTCCACCAACACCACCAACAGGGTAGTTAATTCCCCCAAAATGCCTATCACATAGAACCTGGAAGAAACAAGATTTCAGGAAAGCTAAGAAATAAAAATAGAGAGAACAAAAGGCAATTAAAAGCTTACCATGCTCGCATTGATCATTGGTGTCTGCAAAGCATTAACTGTGCTCACTATAAAACACTGCAGACATACCATAGTTAACATTGATGCTCATGAAAGTAGTGGGATATGCCATATGAAGGTTCCAAAGCTATCAATAAGAAAAACTCAACATCAACTATGAAATAACTGCGGCAAACCTCAGCATCTATGAAAGATAACAGCTGGGGATCCTTTATGTACTTGCGGGCTATGTCTCCAGCATTTTGGGGCAAATAATAGGCTGCAGAAGATAACATCATATAAAATAAATACAAAATGACTTAAAAGAGAAAACAGATGCGTTAAAGCAAACTTCTATGGACAACACTAGGTATCCAGCATATAGCAGAGATATTAACCCATAAACCAGTCGCCAACCAACAGTCCTGTGCAAATATGGATCACACAAATGAGGAAGGAAACACATGTTCAATGAATCTTCTCTTTCATGAGTCCCATCCAGGAACTAGCCATGAAGAACAACATAATCATTTGTACCCGGTCTCTATTCCAAAAAGAATCACCATATTCAGTACTTTAATTTACCATTCAAAAGAGTTCAGCGTGGATCAGCTGTATATAAATGTACAGCAATCTATTTCATTTATTGCATCCTCTGTATACCCAGATAGAGAGGATTAGTCTTTATTGAGTTGTGTTGAGGATATCTTATGCATACCCATTTGACGTACCAAAGTAACTACAAATATTATGTAGCCCCTCAACACCTCAAAACATTTTCTCACATCTTATGGAAACTTAAAAACATAAATACATAATACTTCACAATTGGAGTCAAGAAACATAATAGTACAATTATCAACTCTACCACCATGACATGATCACATATTTTTTGTTTATCATATGAATAACTGCATATTAATATCTAAGCAATTTTCTGGAGCCTGGAAAAACAATTACCAAGTGTCAAGCATTCAAGAGGCTTCTGAAAGAACTGTCCGAAAAGGTAGATTGGCTCCTCAAGTGACTTCAATTCCAATGAGTTTAGGGCATTGAAGATCTACTCAATACATATGCAAATTCTTAAGATAAAAATTACAAGTAGAGGCAAAAATGCCCAGAAGAAGATTGAGTCACCTCAATCAAAACAGACCTTCCAACATTCATTGTAGAATTTGAGGATCCCTTCCTTTTCATGGGGAAAATTCTTGGTAAGTTCTGCAATGAATTCACCGTATTGTCTATGTACTCGGACCGAAAGGTTACTGGGTAAATGGAAATGGACAGTAGTTGGATCAGGTATCACCTGCATCTTACATCCAACTGCTTCCAGTGCTTGGGTTATTAAATTTAAATTTCCCTGCCCACATTTGAACACAAAATGTGAAGAACTTATTACCACTAACAACTCAACAATGCCAAATTGGAAAATAAGTCAGAATTTTGTAAAATTCAAACAAGCAGAAAAGGAAAAAAAAATAAAAAATCTACCATAACAGTTCCTAATTTCAGAGTGCATAAATGGAGATTAAAATTAAAGACCTAAGTCCTTGAGAAAATCTCACCAAATGCAATTAGCATGAAGCTTCAGCTTTTGTTAGATTTTTATGTTCATAAATTAGCAAACTGCACTCTAACTAAATGCCATTACTTTGTAAAACAGAGATTTTAGAATTTAAATTTGAGTGCAAATTAATACTCACCAAAAAAAAGAAAAAAAAAAAAGAAAAAGAAAAAGCAACATACTAATCTCGGCTATTCCTTCAGGAAATAAGGTGTTCAAGGCATTCTTTTCACGTGGAAATCCTTTCCCTCTCTGCCCATTTTGATTGAAGCAGTTGGCAGGAATTTTTCAGGGGGCAAATGCTCTGTTGCATAGTTTGGGGATTGTCCATCATGTCTTCTTAATTACATTCATGAAAAAATTTATCTGAAAACCTGAGGTTTAGTTTCTTTCTTGAGAAAACTTCCCTAGAAATACCATTCATAGAAGAAATAAGGAACCCTGAGTTATAAATTCTGGTTTTCTGGGACAGCATCTGGAAATCTTGCAGAAACCAAACAGCATCATCGTGTTTTATGTAACATTTCAAGGTACAAATCTTGCAGAAACCAAACAGCACCATCGTGTTTTATGTAACATTTCAAGGTACAAATCTACCATCTTGAATTGGTCCATTACAATCAACCACTACAATATAGTCATTTCAAGAAACTAGAATTATAACATACCAAATTTGTGGTTATAGTTCCTATTTTCCTTCAAGGCCTCCTTGTAGATGGTGAATTCCTACTTTAAAAAACTACATACAACAATAATGATGCCCCTTTGAAGTATGAATTGCAGCAGAACTCTAAACATGCCCTCAGAGAACTCACATCATATTAACAGTACGAATACAATTTTGAATTTTCCAAGAAAATTAAAAGCATATTTTAAACTAAAATTCTGTTAAAATATATATATATATATATATATATATATATATATATATATATATATATATCCTGAAGATGAACTTAAGTGAAACGTCACTTGTTTAGTAATTATTGATAATACTAGAAAGAATCTCCGTTGTTCATTAAATGCTCCTGCACTTGTATTAGTAGGGTGGAGTGATCTTAAGAATGACTCACTCTCCTCTGCATGGTGGCTTAGGGCACAAATAGTACTGGGAAAAATACATGGGATATCAGTGAGTCAAATCTAAACAGTATATTTCAGCCAGCAAATTACTATTTTGCTCCTCAATAAGTAATCCATCCATGAAGCATAGCACAAAACATCAGTATGGCAGTTGTGATCACCTTCTATCATCCCAAAATATTTCTCACGATCACTAACCATCAATCCTAGATTTTTAAATTGTTTAAAATGATACAAATCAAATTCAGTCCACTCCAGAAGCAAATGACAACCTGAAGTCAAAGCTTAAGACCTTCTACACCCATAGAGTAAGTTGTGAACTTCAGTAAAGCTAATAATGTCCAATAAATTAGTTATTTTTAATTCACTTTTCACCTGAAAAAAAAATAAAATTTAAAACCTTGTTGATGGTTCTTCAAGGGGTCAAGCTAGAACCAGCTCTAAGTAGAAACTCCAGTTGTGAACTTGTTACAGAGTTGCCTATGGAACAATTTGCATGGCAAAACTCTTTGTTCAAAATATAGCATGAAATTAATTCCTTTTGAAAATTGAACAATTTTGAGTCAGATTATGATTGAGATTACAGGGGTTGCACCCATCCATCTTCCAATAACCAATCTAGACAATTGTTATGAATCAATTTCAATATGATCATCTTAAACTCCTAGTTTTTAGTTGCTGATACAAAAGGACAGTGTATAATTCAAGAAGGAATATAATAATTATTAAAGCCGACCTTATCGCTGAAACCAAACATCACAGAAGACCCAACATCAAACGTATACCCATCTCTCTGGTAGAACCCAGAGCTCCCACCAGGAATCACATACTTCTCCAGCACCAACACCCTAGCTCCCTTCACTGCCAGCTGTGTTGCCGCAACCAACCCTCCAATTCCCGACCCGATAACAATGGCATCGTATTGCTTTTCCTCTCCTGTTCTTCCATTCCCTTCCCTCTCTACCACTTCATCCACACTCAGCACTGATCTAGGCCTCACAACACAGCTTCCACTCCTACTCCACCTATAGACCCCTAATTCAACACCACCATGCTTGTAACCCTCCAATCCCATGGTTTTCACCTGGTCACCAGACATAAATCTATTTCCCAAATTTCTGGGCCTCAAACTCCCCAACTGTAACTGACAACTGCAAAACCCTAAACCCATGCTACTCAACTTGTCACCTCTGAAACCCAGGGTTCCCACTTGACCGAAATTCATGTCACCCAGCTTGTAACAATGAAAAACCAGGTTTCTTTGAGGATCAACAGATTGAAATTGGAGCATTTGGTTGGTGGGTCTTAAACTGCTCAACTGGGTGGCTTTGTAGGGACGGCAGAGTTTATGAATTGTTTAGTTCATTGGAGGTGCAAACGTGTGAAACCCCAATTTGAAAATGAGGAAGTAAGCATGTGGGTTGGGTTGGGTTGGATTAGGATTGAGAGGATTTGTATATAGTCATGGTAGTGAGTGGTGTCTGATTCCAATCCATGATGCCTCTTAGAACATGGGAAATGGGACAAAAAGAGCTAAAAGACAATATAGAAGGTCATGTTTTAATGGAAGAAGTGCTGGATCGTCTGTTCATGAAATTAACTGCATTGACCATTTTTCTTATTATTTTAATGGTGCATTATTTAGTTTTTAACAAATGGGGATGCTAGATCAATACTGTTAATGATTTAATTTCTCCTACTGCTTTAGGGTTTTCAGTAAAAATAATCTTTTTTTCCCCGACCACATTCACATTCACATTCACATATGATTTTTTTTTTTTTTTTTTTAAATTTCATGGGAGACCTAATTAGGAACTATGATTTTAGCTTTTAGGTTAAAACCATAATCACTAATTATAATTTTAATACGAAAAATAATAAATGGACCTTGATGTAGTGAGATTACAAGTTTAATGAATATTTTAAAAAAGATATAGATTTAAAATTTTATAAAAATATTTATTTCTGAGGAGAAATATATCTACTTTTTATTACAGACAGAAAAAAGTGAAAAACCTAATAAATAATTCCATTTTAAAGAACAAGCATCATTTAATGGAGAAAAAAAATCTCTTTTTGAGGACAAACATCATTTATTTTAAAGTAATATTCATTGTAAAGATTTTTCTAGATTTTTTATGTTACATAAAGCAAAAAAATGAATAATCTTGAAAAAAAAAATGCTTTCATGATTTCATAATTCTTTTAAAATTTTATTTTTTTTATTTTTATTGTTTTCTTCTAAAAATTAAATGGTTATCATATTTATTAGCCCTATAGTTATCCTAATTGAGTTTTAATGATTACAAAACAAGGTCACAACTACTAATTATTAAAATCAAGTTAATTATTTTAGATTTTATTGGAAAATTTAAAGATAGTTCAAAGAACTAAAATAGACGGCCAATACATTGAAGACTTGAGCTTTTTGAAGACTAAAGAAGACTTAATGTAAGATTGCACTTACCACTGCACTTGAATCATAAAAAATTTTCATGTACTTAAAGTTTCAAAAAATCATCCTTATTAAACTTAAATAGATTGTCTTCCCTTAAAATCATATGATTTTATTCTTTTGATGAAACCCTAACCTTATTATTCTTAAACTTGCTTTAAAGGGTTATTTGAGCTTAAACATGTGTTACTAAGGGTTCATAACCTTAGTCAAGAGTTGTTTATGCATTTTACACTACAACTAGTCGAGTCAAGGGAGATATGGTTGAGCCTGATTAGATGATGTGCACTCTATCTCTTTTACTACTCAGTTTGAAATAATTGACGTTGGAGCCTCATCCGATCGAGGATTGGTTGAATTGATTGCTTAACTAGTTGAGATCCAAAATACAAATAGTGATTTGCCTATGCATTTAGTGTACAACAACTAGTGAACTGGTCAATTGCCAACTTATTTTCTTCCTCTCAATCACAGCTCTTTTAATTGATTTATTCTTCAACTTGCAATTCTTTTAAGTGCACCTTTAAGTCCATCCTAGTTGTCATTGTATTATGAGTTAGATCAATTAATACCATAATTTCTCATATCAAAATTAGTCTAAATTGATTATATCATTTTTTTCTTCTACACAACAATATATATCTCTTCTAATTTTTTTAACTAGCCAAATAAACCTAAAATCATATGAAACATAATTTGTTGATCCATTAACATTCTAATAGTTTATAGAAATAATTTGAAACTTGAAAATTATACCAATTATTATGATAATAATTAAAAAGTTAATTTATATATGTAATGGAGAAAGTTGGATATTTTCATATTTAATAAATGAAATTTATTTATTTTTATAATTATTTTAAATAAAATATTATTATTATTTAACCTTTATCAAAAGATTTTTATTTTTATTTTTAACTTATAAATATCATTTATAAATTATTAACTTATCAATATTTATTTTTTTTATAATTTTTATTAAAATATTATCATATTTTAACAAAAATATATATAATTTGTTTTTTTTTATTATGTGACAAATTTATCATTACATCATTTATTGAAACAATTATTATCCATTTATTTCTTATAATTCATTATTCATTTTAAAGTAAATAAAAATTTATGTAAATTTGTAAAATATTATGTTTCATTATTAAACTTTTTCAATAGTACTATTGATTTTCAATGAAAAATATAATTAGAATATTTATCTAAAAATTTATGTTGAAATCAGATTATTTTCAGAACAAATTTGCACTTGACAGGAATATATGAATGTAAAGTGTTCAGTGAGGCCAATAATTTTGATGACGAAATGACAAAGGATTGAAAATGTTGTTTCTTAAAATGAGATGCCTTCCAAGACGGCCAAATAAGTCTAAACAGAAAGAGTCAGAGTGATTATTTCTCACCTGGGTCCTGACAGAATGGACGGCAACTTGGGAGAGGCAAAACCCACATTAATCTCCCCCCGGTGAACTGCTTCAGTGGCTTCTAGTTCTGATGAATTAAAGAAATTGTAGTCCAGATTATCTTCAACATCGATCAACCCCTCCAAGACCTTGATCACCATTGACATAGAAGGCCTTCTACCAGTATAATTTTGTAGACACCATGCATCAAGCCTCAACATCTCTACAGCTTCTGCTCCATGTAACTGCATATCCTCACTGCACTTATCAACCAAATCCAACATCTGATCTTCCTTAGCCTTTCTCTTAAAAAGACTTAACAAATGTATACCTTCGCCCACACAAAATTTCCAAAGTCACAGTACCAAAACTATAGACATCCACTTTCTGTGATTACCGAGCTCAGCCATTCAGGAGCCAGATATCCGGGAGTTCCTCTCAAGGTTGTCACAACTTGGCTTTGGTTCCTGTCCATGAGCTTGGACAGTCCAAAGTCAGAAACTTTTGCATTGAAACTTTCGTCTAGAAGGATGTTTTGGGGCTTAATATCTAAATGGATGATTTCTGTCTACATTCTTCATGGAGATAGGATGGACCCTTTGCGATATCCAGGATGATGTTCCTCCTTGTTTGCCAATCAAGAGCAAGCTCTTTGTTTCTGTGGAAGATCTATTTATCCAAGGAACCATTACACATATATTCATAAACTAAGAATCTATTTGATTTGTTGGCACGGTACCCAACCAGTCTCACCAAGTTCAAATGGTGAATGCGGCCTATGGTCTCAACCTCAGCTAAGAAAGAATCCTTTGTCTGAGATAAACCATTGATACACTTCACAGCAACTTTTGTTCCATCTGTCAGAATCCCTTCAAAGACTGAACCAAATCCTCCTTTCCCAAGCTCCCAACTAAAATTTTCAGTGGCAACTACCAAGATTTCGTGAGAGAATCTAGTTGGCATCCCTGGTACTTGGAGCAGATCTTTTTTCTCCCCGTCTTCCTTGGTATCTTTTCCTTTCAAAATTAATTAGATATCTTCCTATGATGATAATTATAAGAACCAGGCCAACCAAAGCACCAAAAGTAGGCAACAGCTGACAAATGATATTCTCTGGATTTGAGGAAGCTTGGTACCATGCAGTTGTCTCACTCTCACATGAAGCATGTGGCCATTGATTTTCATTTCATTCATGATCAAATTCAAAATGTTGCTTTTCATGTTGCTCATGCGAAGTCAAAAGATTAACTATCGGATGCTTTGATAAAACCACTATAATGTCATCACTTTCTTTCTCTCAAGACCAAAATTAGAATCTCCTATTAGAGCTCCATTTTGAGGGAGCATGTTAATGAAAGTTAATGTTTATCTTTAATTTAAATATTAGTCTTTATCTATTATCAATTAACTTATAATAGAAGATAATAATTATTAATTTGAATTAAAGTAAAAAATAGACTTGTTCTCTTAATTTTCGATAGTTGAGGTTTATGCCTTCAAATGTTATTTGTATAGGAATATTCATCAATCATCAATAAGGAAGGAATGCCATATTTTCTCAATCTTCTTCTTTCACTATAGATATCACATCTTTTTGCATATTTTTTTGTTAATTCGATACATGTGTGCATGTATGCTTTAATTACTTATTTTTGATAAATCTCTTCATTAATTAATATCCTTTTTTTTTTCTCTTCACCAATAACTTATTTTGATCTCTTTCAAAACTTACATAATATTCAATTTGGTAGCATTATTTTTAGATAATACAACATTAATTTAAAAAATATTTAATGAAATGAAATTTTAAGATTATAGAACGATGTTTAAGATTATAGATTGACATCCAACTAGTCGTACACATGATCAATTGTGCAAACTTTTGAACACTCAAGGGTTACACATATGACCAAAATCAATAAGTAATTGTAATTAAGAAATAAAAAATTATATTTCTTGTAGGGATATAAACTGAATTTTGTGATGAAGACATTTGATGGATAGGCTTTTATTTCAGGAGTGGAAGCCTACGATGGGTCATTAAAATTCACTTTTGGGGGAATTAATTAAAAACCTGGAGACGTTAATCAAGATTATAACCAGCGAGTGAATAGAATTTCTTTCTCCATTTGAAGTTGTCGGGGCTACATGATGACAATTGGAAAATTAACTCATCCCCGTCCTGAAATGCCAGGATATTCTCAATTCTCAATTATTCGTTTCTGTCCATCCTTAGTATTACACGACAATATATAGGAAAATTCATTGGTCACCTTCCCCAAATAATATGTATACTGTCACGATATTATCAAATCTTCATCGTACAAGGAAAATGTCAAAAGATGACGCTTTTTAAGTGTCAAGATAGATATAAGATGACGCTTTTTAAAAGCGTCATATATTAGACTGTCATCTTTTTAAATCGCATACATTGACACTTTTTAGAAGCGTCATCTTCTTTGCACGTCAACCATGACGCTCATAGTAAGTGTTATTATTTGAAACATTGACGCTTTATAAGTGTCATCATATGTTAATAATTTCATTCATGTCAATATTGACACTCAATGAAGCGTCATTGTATAGGTAGAAGCAACATTGACACTCAATATAAGTGTCATCTTATAACTTTTTATTTGTAGGAGCAAAGTTGACACTAAATAAAGCGTCATTGTATAAGTAGAAGCAACATTGACACTCAATATAAGTGTCATCTTATAGCTTTTTTATTTGTAGGAGCAACATTGACACTCATAATAAGTGTCATCGTATAGCATTTTATACCTTGACACTAAAAAAAAATGCCATGTTTTTTTAACATCAACCTTGACGCTTTTGAGAAGTGTCATCTTCTGTTTATTCAAGTAAAGCATGACGCTTTAAAAAAGCGTCATCTTATCTCATATAAAATTTTAATAGCCCAGAAATTAAAATGTCCTAATTATGCCCTGTTTTATATTTTTCTATCAACAATTAAATTAATAATGAAAACTTAATTTAAGAATCTCCATTGACAAAAAGTATCAAATATGATCTTCCTTTTTCACTATTACAATTTATCCATAAACATCATACATAATCAACAACTAAAACCAACAATTTTACAACTTCTTCTTCAACTTTGAATTGTTCATAACCTTCACTACATCTAGTTTTACATCATTTTTCTTCCAAGTGCAAAAGGATGGTTGTAACTCACTTTCTAGATGCTCAATCTACAAAATAATTGAGAGGGCTACATATTTATTAGTATTAACAAATAGTTAAGAAGCAACTTTGTAAATGAAATGTGTATATGCCAATTTTTAAATTTCCAAAATATCTTTCTTCCATTGCAATAAATTTCAAAATATCAAAAGAACTCAACAAACTCCAATAATTTTATTACACCAAATTTCTAAATATTTTAGAACTCTTATTCTATATTTTTTTTAAAAAAAAAAAAAAAAAAGTTTTTATCTCATTGACTATTTTGGTATGATTTTTATCTTATTTATGAAACTTCAACCATTAACATCTTCTCATTCTTCTTATAGGTTGTACAAGACATTAGATGTTTTGCATGAGAAGGAACTAAGGAATGAAAAAAATAACAAAAAAAACTAGAAGTCCGAAAAATTATAAAATTGTAAATTAACATATTTATGTAAAATTATAAAATTGTGTTAAAATATCTATGTTCTTCTTATTGTATTAGTATATCAACATTTAATAATATGAGGATATCTATTATCTAAATATGGAACTTGCATGAAATGATCTCTAAACATGGAATTGATTCATAAAACTTACAATAACCACAACATGTTACCTCAAAATTCTTTTGATGATATATTTTGAATTGTTTGTGGGTGTCCTTCATCAAGAGCAGTAGTGACGTTGTTAATAGAATGACCTATGCCTTTTTGTACAACCTGAAGAATATATAATAAACAATTTAACAACCAATTAGTAAGAGGTGCTATTTCCTTCCATAGGCTTATTTGTAAGAAGTCTTAAACTAACTTCCTATTTTTTTTATGTAAAAGAAAATGGAAGTACAAGATATTATAGACTTTAAGCCCATTAGTATAGTAGGAGACCTTTATAAATTTAGATTAAAGAAGTTTATAAAGCTAGTAATCTTAAAGACCAAAAATGCTTTTGTAGAGAATAGACAAATTCCCAATTCATGCACATGTAATGAAACTAAAGGCTCTACGAAAATGAGCTTGGACATGCAGGAATTTTTGTAGCTATGCTATTGTAGGATTTCTCCAAATCTAACTGATAATAATTTGTAGAGGAAATATACAAAAGTTGTTACGCCTACCATGTCTACTTGGCTTCACCTCTCAATATGCCAACTATACATCAATCATAATAGAGCAACCCCCAAAATGATCCATATTGAAAACACTGCCAACTAGGAGTACAAAGATATACATTAACAAATTATCATTGTGAATAAATCCATTATAAAATTAACATTAACAAAATATTGACTACATCTTTAAAAGAATATGAAGTTGTATTAGACTATAAGTTATAAGAGGTACCTTCAAACATGAGTAATGATTAACTGAGTCACTAACATAACCCAATCTGATCGAACTTCATTAATTTCCATTTCACTATATGATTTCTTCCCGCAAAATTGAATTAGAGTGACATA
The DNA here is from genome assembly GCF_030704535.1 of Vitis vinifera. NCBI lineage: Eukaryota > Viridiplantae > Streptophyta > Magnoliopsida > Vitales > Vitaceae > Vitis > Vitis vinifera. The sequence continues at coordinate 4,418,186 of NC_081812.1, forward strand.
TACAATTCACTAAGTTCAATTGACCAAAAATAAATAATAAAAAAATGCTATAGTAAAATGACCAACCATATGAATTGAATTGAGTGCAAACCTTTGATGTTAGTTGGTTTGGATTAGCAATGATTTCCTTCATATATCTCATCACGTAATACCCACATTCCACACTACCTGGTTGTCTTGGGCACTATGGGAAAAGTATCAACAATTGCAATAAACACTAGAATGATGTTCTTACTTCTTTAGCATTTTATTGATGATCATATTAATAACCATCCATTTTCTAATTTTGTCATAAATTAAGTGGTGAAGCAATATATTTTAATCCAAACAAATAAGTACTTACAACCACTTTCACCCAAGTTGGCTCCCTCTTTGATGTTTTCTGTTTTTCCGGTGGGTTGATTCTCATTGCCCTACAAAAAGAATTAAAAAGATGTTATTTAGACACTATCAATTGTATTAAAATATGAGAAAATATATACTTACATGTTAACTATGTCCTTAAGATCATCACATGGTTGACAGGCCATTGGATCAAGGTAATATGCAATCATTTTCTTCATCTCCAATGCCACTAACACCCAATGGAAACTAAAGAAAAGAAATGAAAATTGTAATATAGTATCCACAAATTCAAACATCACAAACTAACTTACAAACACCATATTGATATTTAGGATAAAAGGTTACTCTGGGTTGTATGGAATAAGCATATATTCAGCATGCTTTGTATTCTTTAGTTGATCTGCAATAACCCTTGACCTGTTTTCCTTGCTTCCCTCTCCCATTCTAGCTTTTGAGACCAATGATGGATTGACAAAAACATATCGTTCGGCCTGCTTTGCATCAATCAACTTTCTATGCAAATGCCTGATTATAACCCACATGACAAGTTATCAATAATCATTATAGGTCATTAGAAAATAACCTTCTATCTCATAATCTTGTGAAAAGTCATTCAAAAATTATAAAATCCCTTACCAGATGTAGTATATAATACAATTGGATGACTCTTCTTTTGATGATATTATCATTTCCATATCTTCTTTCATCATGAAGGTCTTGAAACTCTCACCAAAAACATCATCTGGGAAGTTTATAGGGTGTGTTCTTGATGTACTCAGCATGAGGCCAACCAATGTCTCAAAAATTTTCATATCTTATGGTTTTTCACCCTTGGATTTGACTTCAACTTCATTTACTTTTTGTTTCTTTGCTTTCTTAGATGCCTGTACAATTAAGAACCATGGTACAAATCAAATTAACTAGTTTATATATATATATATATAAAGTCACTATAAAGTTTGGTAATTAAATTTACTTACTAAGATGGGAGTACGGATGATGACCAAATCAATTGGCCACAAAACTTGGTAACCAATTGCAGCCCCAACAGTAGTAGTTTGTCCAGGAATAGGAATGGGAAGGGGTGCACTTGAATCATAAGGAGCATCAACAACTACTAAATAGTTGGGACCACATTCAAGTATAATTGTTCCACCTGCCACTATATTTTCCTTGGTGCCTATGGCCAGCTCACATTTTCTAACCTACAAAACTCAATTCACAATAATCACTTCAATATTAGTGGGTTTATACAAAACTAACATAAATGCATTATCATCATCAATCACCTTATAGCTCCTATTACAATGATAAATGCAATTTCATTTACATTCAATTGCAACAAACTTGCATGATAACATTTCAGTCCATTGCATATAACTCAACCCATAATTTAGACATATCCTATTATATGTTGCCACATCAAAGAAGACCATATATGTTGCCACCAACATTTGAAGTTAATTCAAACAACAAAATTAAATTAAATTATTTCTCGTATTAGAGGAAACTTTGTCATCAAATTAGCTTAACTGAATAAATACCTTCTTCTGTGGTTCTATTGCTTCTGGTGAGGTCACATCTTCAACTTTACGGATTGGCTTATCCACTGCTTCTAGTAGGAGAAGTTGTTTTTGCTTCATGTTTGAATTGCTAACATCAGATTGGGGAGTAACAGCTCCTACTTGAGACAGTTTTGCTAGCACTTCTGCCTGAAATATTCTTTGTTCTTCTTTAGATGTTGCTATGAAATCCCTGACAGCACGATTTGCAGCACTATTGAAATATTGGCGAGGTGTGTAGTGCTTCCCTTTGGCCCTAACTCGACCACAATGCTTCCACAAGTATATCATTACTTCCACTAACACTTCTACCATTCTCTTGAGACTCTTTCAATAGCTTGTCCTTAAAAAATATTAATTATAAAGTTAAATTGCAAATTTGTTATTGTAAATAACTTATTATAAATATATGTAATTAAAATTGAAAAATATTCACTTACCATTTTCTCAATTACTGGTATGGCCACTTCATCAAAGGTGCCGTCCTTTTTTTGCCTTGCTTTCTTCCACAATATGCTTCGATCAATAGTTTCAGTTGATCCACTTGCAACCATATTTCAAAATAGGACAATGTATAATATAATTATCATATAACCCTATTATGTATTATGCATAAAATAAATAAAAAACAATTAATAGGCTTACACTTACCATCTCTTCCTCAAGACCGGCATATCATTTCCTACTTAGATGGTGATTATAAATGTTTCTCTTTCTTCTTTCTTTTTGAATTTCTCGATATTCCTATAAATTAAAATTTTATAATTAATGAATGTGAATAAGAGGTATGTAAAGAGTCTTAATTATACCTTAAAGTTGTCAGACAATCTATCTTTAACAAATATTGTCCAATCTTCATCCTCAATAAAAGTATATTGAATTGGTGGTCTTTTGAGGAGCTCCGGTTGGTCTTCGAAAGGAAGAATGTACTTCATTGTTAGCAAGTTCTTAAAGGACTGAAAGCATTTTCCCATTGTTAACATACAATTCCTCCTGCTTTTATGATTTAATGAAAAAGCAGTCTGCACATTAATACCAAACTTTAGTAATTTCAAGAGGTTAAGAATGATAGACATTTTGCATCGAAGTGATTTAAATAAGAAATGGTTACCTCAATGCTGTTCCATAACTTATCCTTCAACTGTTTAGGTACAACATGCCAAGTTTTATATCTTATTGGCACCATAGTGCGTGCTAACACGCCTAAGTAGCTTGTTAGATGAACTGCTGATTCTCCTATGAAAATGCCATCAAGATTATACTTAACCAACAACTTAACCCCCTTGCTTCTATTTTTTATAATCATATGCTTCCGTGTCATCCCTCTGTACTTCCTTTTTATGGGTTTTTCTCCTTCCTTTGTCTCCATTCTTGTAACAAAAAAAATAAAAAATGATAAAGATTACTTAAAATTATATTGCATATAACCTAGTCAAAGAATAATTGTAAAACATAACTTTTCAAAGAAAAAAATCCATAATCATTGCACAATGAAATGCAATAGATCATGAATTCAATAGATCTTTTTAGAATTGTTCATCATATAACAAGGATAACACTTCATTTAAACTTTTTTTTGTCCCGCTTTGTTTAACATTTCATTTATTTTAAGCAACCCAAGGGCCTTTGTATAAGAAAGCTAAATTTGCAGTAGGAATTTCCTATAAGAATCAACATGGAAGGAGCACATGGTTTCAACAAGTTCATCAAGTCCATAAGAACTTATGAAAGCTTTTGGACTATCGATTTGTGTTACATTAAGTTTGGAAAACACAACATGCATATTGATAATAAAAAATTTCATAATTTTTTTACTCACAAACATAACTAATTTAGTATCTTCCATGCACAATTTAGGGAAAAGGTTTTAGTAAATATGTTATTGGGAGATGTTAAAGAATGGTCAATATTTTGTGCAAAAAAATAAAGAAAGGATAAAAATTACCTATTTTGTGGCTGTTGCAACCCATTCCATGGCCTTTATTCATACATTAGCATTAAAATACAGCTACATAGAGGATTTGTTCTCAATCCAAATCCCCTCACAATCGCCTCGCATACATGTTGCATCTGAGTCATCCATTACATCAAATGCTTCAATTTGTGGCAATGCCCCTATAAAAGGATGGTGTTCAATCGAATTGTCAACAAAGTCTTCACCTCCTTCCATATCCAAGAAATCTTTTTGAGGAGTTGACAAAACAACCGACCATCTTGGATCAAGTTGGTCTTGCACATAAAATACTTGCTTAGCTTGGGATGCCAAAATGAAAGGATCTGATTTAAGAGTAATTTTGCTAAAGTCAACTAATGTAAAGCTAAGATCATCAACTTTTATGCCATTTTTATTATCAACCCAATCACACTTGAAAACCGGTATCCTAAACATGGTATAATCAAGGTCCCAGATCTCGATAATAATGCCATAGAAACAAAGCTCACCAAACACTGGATTTTGATCCTTTGCACTTGCGATTTGCATTGTTGAAGCTACAATACTAACTCCACTATTTTGGGTAGCTCGTAAGTCATCTCGTTCCTTGGTATGGTATCGACACCCATTAATGACATATCCATGATATTTAGAGACATAATGGCTAGGACCATGAGCTATCTACTTAAGGGTTTCAAATATAGGTTCATTATTACCAATTGCAGCTTCAATATGTAATTATAAATAATAGTTATTATGTATGTTAAACATTAGTAAAAAGAATACTTCACATTTTAACACCATTCCAATACCTTTTTTCTCAACCAATAAGTAAAAGTCCGCAGGTGTTCATCCTGGAGCCACTTTTGTCTTTTTGATTGACGAGGATTTTTCAATTTCAACCATTCCATGTGCTCTCTATGTAATTATTTATAAGAAATTCAAAGTTAATGTCTTAAAGTTATTTTAAGTATCAGACACAAATATTAAGTGTTAGTGGTTCTTACTCAATATAAGGTTGAACAATAGTTGTATTCTCTAAAACATAATGATGTGCATGTAACCACAAATTGGAATCAATTGTCACAACTTGACCTCCAGGTATTGGTGCCCCAACTTTTTGGTCAATGTTTGCACTAATAGGAATCCCAGTCGCATCTACATTTGATAAATACTCTGTACAAAATTCAATAGCTTCCTCTACAATATAGCATTCAGCGATACAACCTTCGGGCCGATTACGGTTTCGTACATACCCTTTCAAAACTTTCATGAATCTTTCAAATGGGTACATCCACCTTAGGTAAACTGGTCCACAAAGTCTCACCTCCCTTACAAGATGTACAGTAAGATGAAGCATGATATCAAAGAAGGAAGGTGGAAAGTACTTCTCAAGCAAGCATAATGTCACCACCAAATCGTTTTGTAACTTATCCAGTGCAGACACATCAACCACTTTGCTACACAGAGCATTGAAAAAAAAACTCAATCTGCAAATAGCATGCCTTACATGCTTTGGAAAAAGGGATAGTAATGACATTGGCAATAACTGTTGCATTAATGTATGATAGTCATGCGATTTAAGACCATAAAGCTTCAAGTCTTCCATTGACACAAGGTTTCTCATGTTAGAGCAATAACCTTCAGGAACCTTTAATTGTGATAAAGTTTGGCAAAAAACCTTTTTCTCCACTTTAGATAACGTATAACATGCAGGTGGGAGATAAGTTCGATTTGATTCAAACCTTGGCCCCAATTCACACCTTAAGCCCATCTCTAGCAGGTCTAGGTGAGAATTAAGTCCATCTTTCGTCTTACCTAGAATGTTGAGTAAGGTACCAATGATGCTTTCACAAACATTCTTCTCTATGTGCATTACATCCAAGCTATGACGAACATGTAGGTATTTCCAATACTCAAGATCAAAGAATATGGACTTATTTTTCCAACAATTTGTAGTATTGACATTCACCTTGCCTCGGGAGTTTTTATTTTTTCCCCATGAATTAGAAATGACATCAATTTTCCTTAGGATTTCCTCTCCACTCAATGGTTGCGGAGGTGAGCTAAACTCTTGTTTACCATTAAATGCCTTCTTTTGTTTCCTAAAAGGATGGTTGCAAGGAAGAAATCTTCTGTGACCTGTATATGAGTTCTTTTTCCTATGCTTCAATCTGTGAGAGAATGTATCTTCCCCACATATGGGACATGCAAAATATCCTTTAACTACACAACCAGATAAGTTTCCATATGCAGGAAAATCATTGATTGTCCATAGTAGAACAGCTCTTAATGTAAAGACCTCTTGCTGATGCACATCATAACATTCAACCCCTACATCCCACAACATTTTTAAGTCATCCAATAATGGTGCTAAATAAACATTAATGTCATTTCCAGGTTGTCGTGGACTTGATATTAATAAAAATAGCATCATAAACTTCCTTTTCATACACAACCAAGGAGGAAGGTTGTAAATGACCATTATAATAGGCCAACAACTATGTCTACTGCTCATTGAACTATGAGGATTTATACCATCTACTGAAATGACAAGTCTAAGGTTTCTAGGTTCTGAAGCAAAATCAGGCCATCTGTGATCAACTAGCTTCCATGATGGGGAGTCAGATGGATGACGCATTTTACCATCAAATTCTCTTTCTTGAGCATGCCATATGAGGTCTTTTGCAATTTTTGGGGACTGAAACAATCTTCTAAATCTTGGAATAGGAGGAAAATGCCACATTACTTTTGTAGGGACTCCCTTCCTCTTTTTAGTACCTGTTCCATCTAACTTCCACCTTGAAGTTCCACAAGTAGGACAAGAAGTTGCATCCTTCAACTCATTTCTATACAATATGCAATCATTGGGACATGCATGTATTTTCTCATATTCCATTCCCAATGTATTCAATGTTTTTTTTTGCTTCATACATAGACAGAGGCAACTCATTGTTTAGAGGCAACATATCTCCAAGAATACTTAAAAGCTCTGAAAAGCTTTTATCAGACCATCCATATCGTGCTTTCAGGTTGTATAATTTGACCAATGCAGATAACTTTGTAAAGTTTCTACAACCAGGATATAAAGGTTTTTGAGCATCTTCAAGTAATGTTTCAAACAATTTTGGGTCATTCTTACGATCATCATATACAACTTGAACCATTTCTATTGTACTATCCACATCATTAAATTCAACTGTATGATGCCATTCTGCCCTACTAGTTGGTGGTCCACTTGGAGCAGCGTCTCCATGCCAATACCATGTATGGTAACTCTGATCAATTCCATAGAAGAGTAAATGTTCTCTAATTTTTTGAGGAGTGTGGAATCTCATATTACCACACTGAAGACATGGACATTTAATGGAGTTTTTATATGTGGAATATTGTAATGCAAATGCGATAAAGCTTTCTACCCCATCTGCATAATCCTTTGATCTCCTATCCTTTGACATCTAAGAACGATCCATTTGATGTACAAGAGATAAACACAACTCCTAGATACCACCAACAACTAAAGTTATTAATAAAATCCTATTAATAGGCTTAAAATATATAATCTACCAAATTAAAATTTCCCACACTGTCACAAAACTTAGACCAATCCAAAAAACGACAATGTGCAAGTCATCTAACAATAAGCAATATGACAAGAAACATAATTAGTATATTAGGTTATTCAATATTAGCATAAAAAATGGATCTTAGTTCATTCATGATGTTTGCTTTATTCATGAATAGGAATGAAAAGCAAGATCTAACTTTTAGTCTTCTCTTATATTATTGAATACACCAAGTTTGAAAATTTTAAAAACACATAACCACATGAGACAATGATACCATGAACTAAAACAATTAACGAATGGAACTAAGATTCGAATGAATAGAAACAAGTGACTTATACATGATTTAGGCATTCTAACATTTCCAACATCCTTAATTAGGTGGTGGTTCCTATCCTATATAGGAATACATAATCCCTATGTGTCAATTGCCAATATACTTAAATTCATTTTAAAGAAATTTCGGAAGTATTTCCCTATAGTTCTCCAAGTACACAAAATGGATAAGGTACAATATGTGACCTTGTCCAAATATGCACCCAGAGAACAAGAAGAAAGACTACCAAATTTTCTAAAAATTGAATTAAGAACAAGCAATTAACTTCATAGATATCATGTTTTCCTATACTGTCCAACTAGACAATTCAAACATCATTTGCAGAGAAAAGATCTTTATCACATGGAAGACAAATTTAGTAGTTGTCAACTTGAAACTGGCTTAAATATACCCACATTTCACATTTTGACAACTTATTGTCTTAGTATGTAATAAGAGAAACTTCTGTCTCACAATGATACTTGAATGGGAATTCTAAGGTTTCATGTATGCATAGTTGATTAAAACTAAAACATAAATACTTATTAAAATATTACATCTAGTTATGTATTATAAATTATTCATATCAATTGCAATGGTGAGAATAGGAAAATATTGTTTGTAAGCATCACATTTTAGGCCTAAGTTCACAAACTTGGCTAAATCCATTAAAGACCCACTACATAAAGTTCATGTTAAAATTGGTTCATCTCCAACCCCCAAAATGATTTATCAAAGTTACTCATTTTTTAGAGTCTTGATTAATTAGATAATCAATATAGATTAAGGGTTTCCAAAAAGCCCGCGGCCCGCGACCCGGCCCAAGCCCGCCGGGCCCAAGCCCGTTTATGGGCGGGCCGGGCTGCGGGCCTAAATTTAGGCCCGGCCCGGCCCGTAGGCCCGCCTTTAATTTTTTTTTTTAAAAAATAATATACTTTATTTTTATATATATATAACTAACTCATTTAATAAGCACAAAAGGAATGTAGCTCAGTTGGTTAGAGCCTTGAAATTTAAGCTTGAGGGGAGGGGTTTGAATCCCCCCCTCTCCCTTCCTTTATTTAAAAGCCATTTTGGCTTATTTAAAAAAGCCCGCGGCCCAGCCCGCCCCCCAGCCCGCCAGCCCGCTAGCCCGCGGGCTCATAGGCCGGGCCGTGGGCCTAGCATTTTAGCTCGGCCCGGCCCGTTGACCAGTCAACTGGCCCATAGGCCCGGCCCGCCCGTTGGAGACCCTTAATATAGATACATATAATTTGTATTAATATAATATCATGATATTTTTTTCATTTTGTTTTTAGGCTTAGACTTGGGTAGATTTCCTAAGTAAGGCTAAAGTAGAGCTAAGCCACACCTTGAAATGTGTTCTACTTATGTTGGGGGTGACCATTCTAGTTTGTGGTCATAAGTGGGGTGTCAAATCTCAATTAGTTTATTGAATAGATGAACCAAACATGACGTTATTATTAATTAGATAACATGTTGTGTAACCCATTTAAAAATGAAGTTGAATAGCATCTTTTGTAACATAAGCAATGAAGCCTATGTCAGATTGTGAAGCTTAAATTAGTAGTAAAAGGTGCACTTCGCTTGGGATGTCGGGGGTTGAAGGGGGCAGCGCCCTCTGAAGAAATTTTTTTTATTTAATTCGAAAGCCACATGATTCTGCTCATAGGCAACAATTATTGAGTTCCATGACACTACATCCCTTAATAAAAATTGTTGAAAAACTTTCTATGCATTCCAAGAGCCCATATCTCGAAATGGCATTTCATCAAACAAGTTATAGGCAGTACCTACAACTCCATGGAAAGCAAGCTCCTTTCGGCATGAACCATTGTACACAAATGGAACAACACCAGAACCATTTCCAAATCTTCCAGAGAACATAAGAACCAGAGAACAAAAATAGAGGAGAGACACAACTGAGCCTAAAAACAGAGGTATAGTATCTTTTTATTGGAGATGCAAACCAAGAAAATAACTGATAATAAACAAAAACCACAACAGATTTACAAGCATTCACACTCAAATCCCAGAAATCAATAATGAAGAATGTGAATCCATGGGAAAAAGAGAACATATGGGCTCGTACCCGAAAACTCTCTCTTCTGGGTTTTTTCTTCTCCCTTCTTTTCTTTCCTCTGTTTCTCTGGTTCTTCGACCTTTTGTCATTGCTTACCTCTTCAACCGAAGGCACCTGCCTTTGCTGCCTCTTGCCTCTTCCAACCTACGAATCTAAAAAAACCCTAGCTTTCTCTCATATCTCCATTCATTTCCTTTCTCTCAATCCAGCACCCAAATAGTCAAATCGGTGGAACATCCATGAATGCTATCTTCTTGATTTGGACTAAGAACTTCATTTTCTCAATCGAAATTGGCTGGAGCTTGTTGGTTCAGTTAGAGACAGATTTGGTAATGAAACTTGAGTGTGGGCATCGGGTATTGAAAAGGCTTTATTACATTTATCTCTTTTTTTTAATTGAAAAATGTGAGTAATTATAAAATGAATAGAAAATGACACTTTTAAAAGCACCAAGGTTGAGGTTCTCCTACAATGGCACTTAAAAAAGCGTCATTATTTGAAATGTATTGTACAATGACGCTTTTAAAAGCGCCAAGGTTGAGGTTCTCCTACAATGGCACTTAAAAAAGCATCATTATTTGAAATTCATTGTACAATGACGCTTAAAAAAGCGCCATTATTTAAAAACGTCATTATTTCTCCCATTAAAGTGCCAAGATAATGCAAGCGTCATTAATACCCATTTTTGAGAATAAATAATGGCACTTTATATAAGCGTCAAGAAAAAAAGCGTCATAAATTACGTTTTTTGTAGTAGTGATCATTTGTTTCTTTCTATCCATCATGTTTCAATACACCTTGAAATTGCTGGTCATATACCATTTTAGATCCCTAAATGTTAACCACCAAGGAAAGCCAAGCATTGTACCCTAACTCTATAGAAAACATAAACATATAATTTTTATTCCATGTATATTTATATAATTATAACATCTTCTTTTACTTCCTTTTGTCCGTTGAAGCTATGGGCATCAGCAGAATTCTGGGTTGTCTTCTTGGGTGTTGATTCGACTCTAACTCCAGTCGGGTCATTTAATAAAAAACATTTATAAAACCTATGACCTCATACTAGCGTAGCAAAGCTACTATCCCCGGCAACGGCGCCATTTGATTCGACTCATGGTAGCTTAGCTTTAAAGGCGTATCAACAAAATTTATACCTTGAATACTATTACTAAAGTAGTCAAGCTACTATAGCATAGTGGTTCTAGGATCGTTCACTGGGAAGGGTTTTCGCAAACACAAGTGATATTCAAATTAGGAAAATAGGTGATTTTCTTGTGGATGTTAGCTTTAAAAGAAGATGTAAATGTTTTAGAAAGATTTAAACTAATTTAAGCTAACATTAAAGACTAAAATGAAAGGGTGTAAAAACAAGTTTCTCAAAGATAGGATAGCTATGCTCTGGCTCTTATGCAAATTGGAAATCTCAGGATAGGCTCCTCGCGTTGGGGTTGCAACTATGGTGATGCTTGCTTCCCGAACCGGTATGGATTTAGCAAATCAAGTTTTAATCCTTTAAAATGGCAAAACAGATGGTAGTGAATTTCATCAATGGTTATTCACCTTAGACTTCCTTTGAATGGCTCTTAAGAGATAACTAATGGTCTAAAGCCAAAAGCTTACCAAATATTGGCAACTCAAAGTCATTCCAAGTGATAAACTCACCTTTCAATGGCCATTGAAATTGGTTCTAACGGATTAATGCAAAACTTGGAATTGAAAACCTCACCTTCCAATAGCTCGTAGGAGATAACTAATCGATATAAATCCAAAAGCTTATCAAGTATTGGCCGTTGGAAGTTGTCCAAAGGAAATAAAAACCAAACTTTGCATTAATGAACCTTTAATGAAAAACGACTACCTTACCTTCCGGGTGCGAGAAATTTCCATGGGATTGCATCCAAGCCATCACATAACATCCATACTTTGAGAAACTAAAAGTTTTAGCCAATCATCCTTTGAGGAAAAGCCCTTAGAGGATGTTTGGCTACTAAGAAAATAGAAACGGGAGAGCTCTGTAAATATTCTAAGTGTCAAACGTAATATATATTATCTATATCCAAGAGGTGATTTCCACCCCTTATATAGTCTTTACAAAAGCAAAAGCTTGTGATTGGTTAGTTACAAGGATAAGAAAGGAAATTACATCACAAAATACAAAGGAAAATATCTAAATTGGAGTCGGAAAAAATAGAGCAAAATTCGCACCAAGCATGGGTTATGCGAATTTTGAAGGTGTTATGCGAATTTCGCATAACACCTTGTGTCGTGCGAAATTTTCGCATAACCTGGAGCAGTTGTCTTCCGAAGGCCATATCTTCCTCATTTCAGCTCCAAATCGTACACGGTTTGAAGCGTTGGATTCTTGACTTCCAGAGATTTGAAATGGTATATAGCATGTAAAAAATGGACTTCGGGAAGTGCTCCAAAAGTGCGAAAGAAGACTGCAGCTGCTGTCCTCTGATTTTTTCACTTTGCTTTCCTCTTCTCCATTGTTCTTTACTTGCATACTTTGAACGACTTTGGCAAAGGGCTATGGAGCTACAAAGCTTGGTTCTTCATGAATTTGAGCTTCCAAAAGCTTTGCCATAACTTGTCCAAGTAGCTCCTCCATCATTTGGCATGCTTGAATTGATTCATAAGCTGATAAAAACATGTAAACTTGCCACAAAATGGTTAAAACCAATTACTAAGGACCTTAATGAATTAATTGGGTTAAATGAATATGATTACTACTCAAAGGTGCTTAAAACCATTATAATTAGGTCTACAAAATAGCACTTTTTGGTAGTAATCAGGTGTCATATTCTTTTTATTCCTTTTTCCCTCCCTCTCAATGCCCTAACAGCCTATGACTCTGCTGCCAATCTTTCATCTTCATGGATTAATAATGGGTCTCGAGATATTGGTGTTGGTTCTGAAGATAACTCCACGCTAAGGCCAATCTTTTTTGGATAAGGCATCAATATTGCAAGTTTCGCATGTGGCTTCTACTGCAATTATAATTGTGAAGGTTACCTTTTCGCTATCCTCATATTCCCACCACCCAGAAAAGACAAGTATCTAGAAGTCCAAATCCCAAAAGTAGTGTGGTCTGCTAATCAGAACTTTCTGGTTAGAGATGATGCAACCTTGCAACTCATGCAAGAAGGAGATTTGATCTTGAGAGATGCCGATGGTACTTTAGTTTGGTCCTCTTAACATATCTGGTAAGTCTGTTGTGGGCTTAAACTTGACCGAGACAGGAAACCTGGTGCTGTTTGATAGCAATAACGCATTTGTCTGGCAGTCTTGTGATCATCCAACCGATAGTCTAGTTCTAGGACAGATTCTGGTTTTCGGTCAAAAACTCACAGCTAGCGCATCCAACAAAGACTGGTCTCAAGGTTTGATTTCATTTTTCATCACTAATGATAATGTGGTTGCTCGTATTGGGTCCAATCCACCTTAGAACTATTTTGCTCTCTCTCATGGTTATCACAATAGTACAGAATCAAGATATGTTATATTCAGGAAAGAAGGTCTCTTCTTTCCCTTCGCTCAGCCTTTTTTTTTTTTTTTCCTAACTCATTTTCTGCTCGGTACATGAAGTTGGAATCCAAAGGTCATTTGAAATTTTATGGGTTTGTCAATGACATTTGGAAGGTTTTGCTCAATCCCCCTTTTGGAGAGTTAAACTGTACATACCCTATGATATGTGGCAAATATGGAATTTGCTCAAACCAGCAGTGCTTTTGTCCACGACCAACTGTAGGAGAAACACGATATTTCATGCCAGTAAATGATGAGGAACCTGACCATGGGTGTAAAGAAATTACACCCCTATCTTGCAATGCTTCTCATTATCATAGTCTTCTTATGCTCAGAAGCAGTGTCCGCGCTTATTCTCCAATTAAATAAGACTGAGATTGGTAATGAAACAGAAAGTGACATAGAAAGTTGCAAGCAGGCCTGTTTAAGGAATTGCTCCTGCAAAGCTGTCGTCTTTTGGTCTAGTGTGGAGAATGGTGAAACTTGCTATCTACTACCTGAAATATTTTCGCTGATGAAGGATGCTTATCTACCAGACTGGACTACATTCATTAAGGTGTAGAATATCTCAAATCCAGAGGCTCCTCGATCTTCCTCAAATCCAGAGGTTCCTCAATCTTTCTCAAATCCAGAGGGTCCGCAATCTTGTAGCATTGTCATGAAAATCATATATAAGTGGGTGATAAGAGCCAAAATATGTGCTCCAATAGCACATATTATATTATTTATGCAATATAAAAAGCTCAAAAAATCCAACTTAACTAAAATCAATGCTAAAACCCCAATTATGGATCTAATTTCTATTTTGAGCCTAATCCTAGGTTTAAGAGATGAAAAAAATGATAAGTGGAAAAGTTATTATCAACCAAGGATGTAATTAAAAGGGTTAAACATGCATAACTGAGACTCAGACTTGTGAACCATGAAGAGTCTAAGCGAGGGCATGATGAGCAACTCATAGGCATAAAATACTAGCAACAAATATTATGGATTGAGATAGAGGGCAAGCAACAATAATGGAGGAGGTTTTGAGGCAAATGCAATCAAGTTCATATGGAAATTTGGAACTCAAAATCTAGCCATAGCATATATTCTGACTTTAAGGTAAAATTTGGAGTACTTTCCAATGTTATTTTTAGGCATAATATTTATTTTTTTAAAGCTTATAAATTCAGGAGTCCAACGCTTCAAACGGTATGCAAATCGGAGCTAAAACGAAGAAGTTATGACAATTTGAAGACAACTACATAGAGTTGAAGGACCATTTCAAAATTATTTCAAAATTCCACTTATGAATTTGAAATTCATTTTGAAATGACTCCAATTTCACCCACTACCACTTTGATGTTTTTCCTGCACCTTTAGAGTTGCATCTTAGGCACTCCATCCACCCTAAGTGGCCCCACACGATAATAAATCACCTTCTTATTATTTTTTTAGTCATTTTTAGGTATTCTTTCTCTTTTTATTATTGAATAAATTATTATTTTTAATTTATTTGAAATCAAGAATGGTTATTTCTTATTCTTTTATGGCCTATGTAAGAACATACCCATAAAGGCTAAAAAGCCATCTTGGAATGAAACATGAAAACTTAGGGTTCAATCCAAAGAGAAACAATGAATGAAATGAGATTAATAATTAAATGAACGAAAGGTTAGGATACTAGTATTGAGATCAAAATACCCTCTAAAGTTAGTTTGACTTAGGAGATGGTACAATCGCATATTCCTTAATACTAAGGATTCTTGATAATTCTTGATCCCTAGTTATCAAAAGTTTTGTCATTGTTATCTATCTTAAGGCAAATCTACACAAAGTGGTAAAAGCCTAAAAACCTTAGACCTAAACCTAGATTTCATGTCCATTCATCTATTAAGTAATTCACTGGAATAAAAGGTGTGGAACTCAGGTTGATCTCGTTAGACCATGCATTTTGATTACCTTAAGACTATTAAATCATATGCCTATGTTTCGCTTAAAGGTTTATACTCGAAGTTGGATTATGGATCCCCACTCTTGATTAATTGAATTTAAAATCAATAATTATTATGTAATCTAAATAGGTTTATTTATGATTTTTTTTTCCATATTTTATTCTAGTTTATTTGAATTAGGCATTTTTTTTATTTTTTATTTTACCTTTAGAAAATAATTAATCATTTGGATCTAAAAACAAATAAACATATTAGAGCTTATTTCAGAGGACAACCACCTGGAATACTACAAAGCCAAGTAACTCTATCTCTGGTTTTTCTTGACCAAAGTTATAATGTAGTTAGGCTTTAGTATTTTATTTTTGGGATGGTGTCCTCAAACAAAATTGAACCAAAAATTTTGAGAACAAGAGTTCCCTAGCATGTTTACATACATAACACTAAGGTCACAACATTGTGTGTCACTCTATGCTAAAAGATGAATAAACTAATTGCTATATGTTCCCCAGTGGTTTTAAATTAGCCTCATTATATCTATCAAACTTTCCATAGTAGACAGAACCTTAAGGATCATGCCTACCATAAAATCCTATAGGAACTGAATGTTATAAGGAGAAGGAATCACTGATATAAAATGACTAAACAAAGACAAACAACTAAACGTTTGTCCATTAATTAACGTGATTATCCTATGCTAGTGCTATTCCTAAAAATAGGTGAAGAAGACTACCATAACTACTAGTAAAAAGATAAACACGTTGTGGTGGAGCCAATTAGGTTGATGTATTATGTTCTTTCCCTTGATCATTGATCATATATATTTGTATACCCTTGACTTCATTAACTCCTTCCATTTAAATTTAAATCTCAATCAAGTGTAGCATTTATGTGGTAGCTTATACTTTAACGATATCATATCTATATCTATATATATATATGATCTAGTTTTTGTTAAAAGTAAATTACCCCATTGTTAATCACCTTCGCATTTATGTTCTCATAAACCATTAATATCTTTAAATTCCAAAAAATTAATTTTCTTGATCTAACAACTTTATTGCATAAACCCACTAAAGTCTTATGTTTACATAAACTCCTCGACCTTGTCACCTCTCCTTTTAACCTATATAGCCAATGTGCCCACTTTTCCTTCTCATTTTCCTATAATTTGTTGTTGTGTCCTGCTTACCTAGCTTACTTTCTTCTTTTTTCTTTTTGATTTTTTTTTCATCTATTTAGTTTGCACCATGTGAGCTATCAAGGTAACACTCAAACAAAGTGATAGATATTCATCAACTCGTCTATGCTATATCACATGTACTGTTAGTGCAACCTTAATTTTTTTTCTTTATAAATTAGTTTTTCTTAATATACTTGAGGAGAAAGAGCGCATGTAGGCATTACTTTATGCCTCTGCAGTAGGTAGCCTTATGTATGTGATACTATATACTAGACTAGATATATGCTTTGCATTAGGCATGGTAAGTAGATATCAATCAAATCTAGGCTCTAGATATTGGATAACTATCAAGCATATACTCAAGTATTTAAGGATCGGAGAATGAGGGATTATATGCTTGTATTCCAGAGTGATGAGTTAGTACCCAAAGGGTACATAGATTTAATTAGACTTTCAGTTTGATAAGGATTTTGGTTGGGCCACTTTCAATTTTGTTTTTACTTTTGGTGGTGCAACTATTAATTGGAGATGTGTGAAACAATTTTGCATTGTTGACTCAACTATGGAAGTGGAATACATTGCAACTTCTAAAGTAGTAAAGAAAGCCATTTGGCTTAGAAAGTTCCTTATTAGACTTGGGTTGTGTCCTTGGCTAAACAACCCATGATTCTATTTTGTGATATCAATGAGGTTGTGGCATAGTCTAGAGAAACAAGAAACCGCTAGAAAGGTAAACACATTAAGAGAAAGTAGCATTTGCTTCTTGAGATAGTTTAAAGGGGTGATATAGTGGTTGAGAAAATACCTTCTATGGATAACCTAGTGGATACATTCACCTAGACATTGATAGGAAGAGTCTTTGATGGTCATAGGGATAACATATGTGTCAAATGTGTAGCTAGTATGCTTTAAAGGCATGATGCTTTGTGGGCTAGTGGGAGATTGTTAGGATAGAGCCCTTAAAAACATGACATAATAAAATATATTTTTAGATTTTATTTATTTATTAATAAAGTTCTAGTTTACTTTTATCTATCCTATTTCTCTGCATTATACTTTGTAAACATTTTGACCTTCACCTCTTACACTGTATGTGACTTTGGTGCATTAAGAATTATACAAAAAATCCAAATGATAGGTTCCTTATAAGTAGATGACTTGTTCATAGTCAGTTCGTAGGTTTAAGCAACCCATTAGAGCTGGTAGTGCACTACCTCCTAATTGGAGGGATAACTAGTCTTAACCATCGAGATGGGTTTCTCATGGTAAGTTCACTAGTGTGTATATCAATCGGTCATCGTCTTGTTAGTTTGAGTTTAGGTTGTTAGGATCGCACCTATATCAATCAGTCATCTTCCTATCAGTTTGTATTCAGTTCAAGTTAGGATCGCACTTATATCGATCGGTCATTTGTCTTGTCAGTTTGAGTTCAGTTTGAGTTTTTGGGATCGTACCTATATTGATCTGTCATTCATCTTATCAATTTAGTTTTTGGGACCGCACCTATATTGATCGGTCATTCATCTTATCAGTTCAGTTTTTGAGATCGCACCTATATTGATCTGTCATTCATCTAGTCATTTCAATTTTCAAGGCCGCACCTATATCGATCGGTCATTTTCCATGTCAGTTTGAGTTCAATTTGAGTTTTTCGAGACCGCACCTATATCGATCTATCATTCATTTTGTCAGTTCAGTTAGAGTTGGGGCCGCACCTATATCAATCGGTCATTTGTCATGTTAGTTTGAGATTTCAGTTATTGGGACCGCATCTATATCGATCGATCATTGTCATGTCAATTTAGTTTGATTCATTGTGATCGCATCCCATTCCTTCCTTTAGTTTGTTGATTTCGGTCATTAAGACCATGTCCCATCATTTCCTTTAGATTTAGGTGACTCTAGTCTTTGCACACCTTGTTCTCACAACTTCATATTCCATCATATTTCATATAGTAAATGTGTGGGTTTTCTCTTTTGCTCGTCTCTATGCTCCTATGTGGTTCGATTGCTACTCAACTTTGACATCGATTTTTGAGTCATGTATGGAGACATCTTAAAGGGAGTCTAGATCCATAGTACAAATTTAGAAGCGTTCTAAGAGCTACCCTTCTCCTAGGATTGTAAAGCCCCTTTTGTTCTTTGTTGGTTTGAGTGAGCTTGTGTTCTACTTGTTTTTTTTAGGAGGTCTTTCTTGTTCTTTGGTAGAGTTCACTTCATTACACTCATTATTTACACTCTCATTTCATTTCGATGTTCAATTCCTTACACTTGTGAACTCTACCGAAGAGGGACATATTTGTAGACTCCTCTTGTGGACCAAGAGATTTTTTTCTCAAACCCGGGGAGTTGGTAGCATCTTGGAGGAGTAGGGGGTCGGCTTCCTCAAGTGCTTTGAGCTACATGGGAGGCATGGCCAAGGACACCACCATCTTGCCATGGTGGTGGTTGAGAGAGGGATGTGTGGGAACAAAGCATGATGGTTGGAATAGAGTTTTTCAGAGAATAATGATATAGGCATAGGAAAAAAAAAAGCTAAACTGAGAAGGAGGTCGGGTTGGTGGAGGTAGGGAGTGAGGTGAGAAAGGAAAAAAAAAACAGAGGAAAAAAGTCCAAAAAAGAAGAACATAAGTATGATTTCTATAAGTTACCAAGTTATTTCTTTTTCATACGGTTCCATCATGTTTTCTGGGTATACCGGTATTTTATTTTGATGTCTAAATGTGAGCATTAGAAGCTTTTGCATATTTTTATTGCATATGAGTTTGTCGGCATGCATTTTATGCTTGATTCTAACCTATTTCCTTCACTCACTGAACCCGTCACCATATCAAACCACCTTCAGCTTATCCTTCACCCATTCCTCGATCATTCCATCACCGTAGCCGCCTTCAACTCATTCTTTTCAACTTCCCCATGTGCATGAAACCAACATGCATGTCCACTTCAGTGCATGCATGGCCTTCTTTAAACACCTCGCACTGCCTACACAACCACCACATAACCTGCATAGCCCATACAGTTATCACCTACTTTCGAAAAAGAACTAAACAGGAGAAACAAAGGTGTGGGGTCTTCATTTTTGGAATGAGGGGTAGAGAAAAGAAGTTGAAAAAGGCTAGCCGTGAGAGCAAGGAAGAAAAAGAAAGTTTTTCTTCAATGGCGGAAATGTCATGCCTCCTTCATCTTTGCGAGGACGAAGAGGATCATGACCACACTCCTGAGCATATCGACACCCTCGATTCTCTTCCCTATTAGGGTCTCTGTGACTTCAACAGCTTCAACGTTTTTGTTTCTGATCATCCTCTTATCACTATCCATACCATTTAACTGTTCCAAACACCACCGGAGCGTTTGCTTCATGCTTGAGCTGTAGACGACACGTTCGAGCCTGATTCCATCACCATCGTGGATCTATTAGACCATGAAAATCATGAGGGTTTTTGGATTTGAATTTGGTGAGTCATCCACAGTTTCTACGGTGGAACCGTTTGGGAGTAGTGTAGGTTATGTTGGGTTTGAATCAAATTCGGATGAGGATGTGAATGTGTTAGAGGGAATTGATCTACAAGCTGAGGATGATTTTAGGTTGGACCAAGCTCATGATGATGATACAAGTATTCACCTTTGTTGGGATTCACTGTATTTAGACAATCATAGGGAGACGAATGAAGATTTCAAGTGGGAGGAAATGGATGGTGTGATTGATGAGAGAGAAGTTTTAAACATGGTTCTTGGTCTTGATGAGGAGGAACCCATTCCATTATTGCCTGTAGGTGAGCCCGTGGAAGTGGATGTGGAGGAGGGCCTAACAGTAGCAAAAACCTAGAACATAAAAAGTGTTCCAACCTTCAAGATTTACAGGAACAAGGGTAAGGTCAATGAAAGGATTTGTCCTAGCCATTAATACTTGGAGTATTATAATCTCTAAAATGGATGTGCATTTGTGTCCTCCCATTGCCCAACCCCACTTCAAATTGGGCTCTTCCCAATATCCCATAACCACGTGTCATCCTCTTAATTCATCTTTTGATGTTAAAATTTTAATTTTTTAAAAATTCCATTCTCAAATGATTTTCAAAACTTCAAATTCCAAATTTAATCCTCCAAGATTCCAATTTTCAAAATTTCCATTTTCAAATAATTTTTCAAAATTCCAATTTTCAAATTTAAGTTTTAGAAAAATTCCATTCTCAGATATTTTTTTGAAATTCCAATTTTTAAATTTAATTTTCAATATTTCAATTTTCAAATAATTTCCAAAACTCCAATTTTTAATTTAATTTTTCAAAACTCCAATTTTTAAGTTTAATTTTCAAAATTTTGACTTTCCAAACTTTAATTATTTTTATTATTTTTAATTTTAATTTTTTAAAGATTCCAGTTTTAAATAAATTTCCAAAACTCCAATTTTTATTTTTATTTTTATTTTTCAAAACTCCGATTTCTTTCAAATTTAATTTCCAAAATTCCAATTCTTAAATTTAATTTTCAAAACTCTAATTTTCAAATGATTTCCAAAATTCCAATTCTTAAATTTAATTTTCAAAACTCCAATTCTTAAATTTAATTTTCAAAACTCTCATTTTCAAATAATTTTTCAAAATTCTAATTTTCAGAACTCCCATTTTCAAATAAATTTTTTTTTCAAAATTCTAATTTTCAAGACTTCAATTTCCAAATTTAATGTTCAAAACTTCAATTTTCAAAGCTCCAATTTTCAAATAATTTCCAAAACTCCAATTTTCAAATAATTTTCAAAACTTCAATTTCTAAATTTAATTTTCAAAATTACAATTTCATAACTTGAATCGTCAAATAATTTTCAAAACTCCAATTTTCAAGCAATTTTCAAATTCCAGTTTTTTTTCAAATATTTTTAATTGCATCCTGGTTTTCAAATAATTTTAAATCATTTTTCTTCTTCCTTCATTAGGGTTTAGAGTCACTAAAAATCCCGTTTTTAAATAAACTTGCTATGAACACTTTCACAAATTTGCTTTGATTTTGAAATAATTTTCCATTTTTCTCGATTTTTTTAAATAAGCATGAATATGATTTTCATAATTCCCAAACAATGGAATTTGTGAGATTAATTTATGCAAAATCAATTGGGCTTTGGTGGGGGCCCTATATATGAGTTTTCTTTTTTTATTATTAATTGTTATGCTTAATGAATATTGTTTGATCTTTGTCTTACTCTTTGATATGCATGTGATGATTTTATACTTGAACCAACATTGTTTCCATTATAGCGCACTATTACTTGCTGCTAAGGTACGATCTAACTCCCACTTTACTTATTCTTACGCATGATTCGTTTTATAATTTGATCATTTTATTGGTATCCATTGATTTCTCAATTAATTGTCATGTTTGCTTCACCTTATTTAGTAGAGACTCATTTTTAGAGGTTTAGAGGGGTGCTATGGTCTTTACCGTACCTTCCCAATAACTAACCTGACCCTCGAACCCAGGTTTGGTTTTTCACAGACCGCCTTTTCCAAACAAGGAGTCACACTTAGGGTTTTTTTTTCTTATTTTGTTTTCCCTTTAAAAAATAAAATAAAATAAGTGGCAACTTCAAGTATTTTTTTTTCTTTCTAAAAATCAATTTTTTACAAAAACAAATAAAAAAACGAGTTTCACCATTGAGTGGGAACACATCGTGCAAAAATACGGGGTCCACACAATCTAATCTTTATAATCACATAATCATTTACGTGACTTTTTTTTTTAAGTGTAAAGACCACAGTTACCAACGGTGGGTTTTAAAACCATTATTAGTAAATGAGCTTTTAAATTTAAAGCTAAAACGAAATTTTTAACTGTGGTTTTAAAATGAAATAATAATAATAATAATAATACTAATAATAATAAAGTAGAATTTGATGTTGTACAAATGCACTATTTTGACAAATATTTTTAACACAAGTTTACGTTAAAAAAATTTTTATTTTTTTATTTTAAAAAAAAAAACAGGTTACTTTGATCGGAAACTCCAAAACCCACATTATTCTCCCTTCGACGAACTGCTTCAATCGCTCCTAGTCCAGATTAATTAAATAAATTGTAGTCCAAATTATCTTCAACATCAATCGCCCCTCCAAGACCTTGATCACCATCGACATAGAAAGCCTTCTATCATATCATTTGTTAAATGCTATCGTTATGCTTAACATTCTGATATGATATGGTTGGATATTTGGGTTTTAAATTATTTATAAAAATTATTAAGTTTGTTAACAAATTAAAACTTTTAGTTATGCTTAAGGTTGAAGTTTAGTAAAAAAATTTCAAAAAAGAAAATTATAGGTACAAAATAGCAAAGCCATTTAGGATGAGTTTTGATTTGTGAGTTTTTAATATTAATTAGGTCAATCTCAATATATATATATATATATTTTAATATTAATTGGATCACTATTTGAATTTCAAAATAAAAAGAAGTAATTCCTATATATCAATTGTTACTTTATTTAGAATCTATTTACCTAATAATTTTTTTTATTTAAAAAAGTTAAAGAAAATTTAGAAAAATACAATAGTAGAATAATAAAAATGATATTTGAAGATTTTATAATTGGTTGGTAAAGAAAAAACAAAAGAAGAGAGAGATTGTGTTATACTTTATTTGCTTTTAATAGCTTTCTACTTTGTTTATTTTTAATGATTTTTCTTAAATTATTGTTATTTATTTTTTCATGTTTCTCTTTTTTTTTTTAAAAAAAATAAAAGTGAATTCTACTTGTTCTTTGAAAATAATTTTTTATTTTATTTTATTTTTAAAAATTGTTCCATAAAACAATAATCAAATAGTCTTATCAAATTTTAAAATAGTTTTTTTATATATAAAAAGAAATTAAAAACCGTTTTGAAATCAGTCTTAATTAATTCATCTTTACCACATTCATGGCATTGTGAATTTACCTCCATTCCTATTTCTATTCCCATTTTTGGTGCACCAATTTACTATTAATTGCTTTTACCTTGTAATCATTATCAAACCATAATGATATTCATACAATCATAAATATTAATGGGTTCAATAGTAGCATTGAAAGAGATACCTATTGAAAAATATGATCAATCAAGTCGTTATTTTATACCTTGTCTCATTCATTTATACCTTGATATAACTATTTGTATCCTAATTCTATTATTTATTTTTTTCATCTAATTAACATTAATCTACACTTTATATGCACTATTGATAATAGAAAATGAGAATTGATAGGTACCGAATTGATATCTTAATTTTTTTTCCCTTATTAATGATCTTTTTAAACAATTCTTAAATGAAATTCATCAAATTTTTTACTTTTAAAATCATTGTTTTTCTATCAACAATAATATTTTCATTTGTTACATTGTGAACTCAATATGGTTCGTTTAATAATTTTATGGCGAAATGAATAGTGATCGAAAATGCCTTCGAAGATGGCCAACTACGTCTAAACAGAAAGAGTGAAATGATTATTTCTTTACTTTCTTATTGAATAAAGGTAATAAAGACCTACGTACTTACTTCTATGGGAGTCCCTTTTCTCACCTGGGTCCTGACAGAATAGAAGGCAGCACAGGAGAGGCAAAGCCCACATTATTCTCCCTACCATGAACAGCTTCAGTCGCTCCTCGTCCTGATGAATTAAAGAAGTTGTAGTCCAGATTATCTTCAACATCGATCACCCCCTCCAAGACCTTGATGACCATCGACATAGAAGGCCTTCTACCATGCAGCAAGCCTCATCATCTCCACAGCTTCTGCTCCATGTAACTGCATGTCCTCACTGTACTTATCAACCAAATCCAACATCTGATCTTCCTCAGCCTTTTTCTTAAAAAGACGTAACAAATGTTTATCCTCCTCGGGCTGAGAGTGATCCAAATTTCTTCGCCCACACAAAATTTCCAAAGTCACAATACCAAAGCTGTAGACGTCCACTTTCTCTGTGATGGCGGAGCTCAGCCATTCATGAGCCAAATATCCTGGAGTTCCTCTCAAGGTTGTAACAACTTGGCTTTGGTCCCTGTCCATTAGCTTGGACAGTCCGAAATCGGAAACTTTTGCATTGAAACTTTCGTCTAAAAGGATGTTTTGGGGTTTAATATCTAAGTGGATGATTTTCTGTCTGCATTCTTCGTGACGATAGGATAGACCCTTTGCTATATCCAGGATGATCTTCCTCCTTGTTTGCCAATCAAGAGCAAGCTCTTTGTTTCTGTGGAAGATCTATTTATCCAAGGAGCCATTACACATATATTCATAAACTAAGCATCTATTTGACTTGTTGGCACAGTATCCAACCAGTCTCACCAATTTTTAATTAATTTCCCCAAAGCGAATTTGGAAAAAAGTGAAAATTTCAATGACCCATGTAGGCTTGCACTCCTGATCAAATAAAGGCCTATCAAATATCTACGTCACAAAATCCAGTTTATATATACAAGAAAAAGGAGAATTAGTGATGAAATTTTAATATAAGAAGAAAAAAAAATTGGTCACCAAATGTATCTATTAGCAACAAAATTTAGAAATCATCTCAGTGTTTGTTACATACAATCATTTTATAGACGCAAATGAACCTTTTATCCGTTAAACATATATATTGAGGAGAAGAAATTGTGTGAATAAGTTATTCATAAAATAATTTGTAATAAAATTCTAAATTAGTATTGTTATTTTTTTTTCACAAGATATATATTTTAGTGATAAAATATGTTATTCAATTTTTCATGCTAGAATTACTTCAATACCAGGGAAGTATGCAAGAGGCTTAAGGTCTTTGATAGAGGACCATTGGGTAACAAGGTCCACAAAGTGTTGGACCATGGCAACATCGTTACGTGTTATAATGATGTCATCAACATACATAAGAGGATACATAGTTTTTCTAGTAGTGTTGAGGAAAAATAGAGAGACATCAACATGAAAATTCTAAGATTCTAAGGTGGCAAGAAACTTATAGAGCTCATGGTACTAGGCACGTGGTTCCTACTTGAGGTCATGGATAGCCTTACAAAGCTTGCACACATAAGATGGATAATTTGGATCAACATAGCCTAGTGGTTAAGCCATATATAAGTCTCCTATAAGATAGCCTTGAAGAAAGGAGTTGGTGACAATCCAATTAACATAGAGACCACCCATGACTAACAACAATATTAAGAACCGGACACAATGGCAAACTTGACCATTGAACAAAATATATCATGATAGTCAACTTACCATGCGTATTTGGAGCTACTGGTCGAGAGATTCGATGATTTGAGATATACCCTTCTGCCTAGAGCGTAGAACCAGTTTGCTGATGCCTTAGCTACTCTGGCTTCCATGATTGACATTCCTGTCGATGCCACTGTTCGCCCATTATTGATCGAGTCGAGATCTGCTCCTGCATACTGTTGTCTGATTGAGAATAAGGAAATAGACGATGGTCTGCCTTGGTACCATGACATATATCACTTTCTGAGACTTGGCGTATATCTTGAGGCCACCACGACCAAGGATAAGAGAGCACTGAGACAATTAGCCGCCTGATTCGTGATTTGTGGCAAGACATTGTATAGACATTCAGCTGACGGGATGTTACTATTGTGCTTAGATAGAGCTTCTACCGATAGAGTGATGAGAGAGGTACATGCGGGAGTTTGTGGACCACATATGGGAGGACATATGTTGGCCCGTAAGATCATGGGGACTGGTTACTTCTAGTTGACCATGGAGATAGATTGCTGCCAGTTTGTTCAGAGATGTCCCGAGTGTCAGATACAAGGAGATCTCATTCATGTGCCGCCCTCCGAGCTGCATGTACTGACTTCACCATGGCCATTTTCCATATGGGGTATTGATATCATCGGGAAGATTTCACCGAAATCTTCCAGTGGTCATGAGTTCATCCTGGTCGCCATCGATTACTTCACCAAGTGGGTAGAGGTCGCTTCGTATGCGAGATTGACATCATCTGGAGTTGCTAGTTTCATCAGATCACACATTATCTGTCGTTATGGAGTCACTCATGAGTTGATTTCGGATAGAAGGGTACATTTTAGGGCAGGGGTGGACACATTGGTGCAGCGATATAGCATCCGACATCATAGGTCGTCTGCGTACAAGCCGTAGACGAACGGGGCAGTAGAGGCCGCGAATAAGAATATCAAGAGGATATTACGGAGGATGGTCGAGACTTCTCGGGATTGGTCAGAGAAGCTCCCATTTGCATTGTGGGCTTATCGGACTTTTTTCTCACCTCTACAGGCGCCACACCCTACTCATTGGTATATGGCATGGAGGCGGTGCTACCCGTTGAGATTGAGATGGGTTCGTTGAGAGTAGCACTAGAGCAACAGATCCCCAAGGCAGATTGGGCTCAGGCTCGATTTGATCAGCTAAATCTCCTAGATGAGAGGAGATTGAGAGCAGCAGACCATGTTCGTGCGTATCAGAGGAAGATGGTCCGCGCTTTCAAAAAGCGGGTCAAGCCCAGACCATTACGGATAGGTGACTTGGTTCTGAAAGTCATCAAGGGATTGATCAGAGATCCTAGATGGAAGTTCAGACCCAACTGGAGCGGACCTTATTTCGTCAGGGAGTTGACCCTAGATGGCGCCGCATGGTTGATGGATTTAGATGGAAACCGATTCTCAGAGCCGACCAATGTGGATCAGCTAAAGAGGTACTATGTTTGAGACCATGGTCGCAAAATGGGTGGCCATCATTTCGGTTAGCCATTACCTTGTTATTCCCTTTTGATACATAGTCCGTTGCTAGCCCATTGAGCCTCACATGCGTATTATAACTTTTCTTTCTTATCGCCTTGCTCACATTTTCACACCGGGATAGGGGCCCTTTAATGTATGCATGCATTGCTTGGGGGTTTCATGAGCCTTGGACCTAGGGGCATGTTTTTTCACATTATCTTTTCCTATCACTACACCTCTGCACTTTCATCTCATCTTGTTGGTTGTGCTTCTCTCTTCTTCCTTATCCTATCTACTACTTGTTTGTTTCATATTTCTCTTCACCATGAGTGGTGATCTCCTTCAGTTCATCACATGGAGGATAGCCACATCATTTCCACCGTCTATCTCGCGGACACTGGTTTAGAGATTCTTAGTTTGAGAAGGTCATCTGGCCAGAGAGAGTTTGTTTGTTACCTTAGCACTTGGGAGTGTGTCTATTTTTTATTGATGATTTGGGGTTCATTTGTTCATGTTCAGGGTACGCGTATTTGTATATATGTAAAAAAATAAATAAATAAATAAAATAAAATAAAATAGTGCATGTGTGTATGTGCATAGTGTTCTCGATCATTGAGTATGTATATTGATGTTTGGGGGTCATTTTTATCGAGTATGTTTGTTATTGGGAGTTCGTATGTGAGCTCTCTGAGATCCCATGTTATTTGTATTGCTTTGTCATATCTATTTGTGAGAGAGATGAGTGACCTTCTCCTAAAGACTCCGAGTCATTGTCCTTTCCATCATTATATTCATTATTGATGTGACTTCACTTCATGTTTGATCTGAGTCGATCACCACCTTTCTTCACATATTCATTGTTTCGCTGTCATTTTTATCGTTGCTTGTGATTCATCTCATTCCCTTCACATCTTATTCTCTCCTTACAGCAACCCATCTTGGGTTCGATATTCACTTCGCATCATCATTACACATATCACTATCAATTCATTTTGCTTCATTTGTCTCCTTATCGACATCATATTCACGTTAGGCATCCTCAAGTCCATGGCTCATGGGATTCACTATACACGTTGCATTTCATATATGAGGGCATGGTTTTTTTTATCATCGGGTATTTGGGCCTAGTTTCCTTTCATTTTTACTACCCTATCACCTTAGTCTACGTTACGTCCCGTGTCTTAAGACCACCCTGAGGCCATAGGATCAGATGTCATCTTTGACAGCCTCTACTTGGATAGGTGTTTGAGATCTGGTTGACATTTAGATATCGTCATGCTTTTTCTTTTGGGAGTTGCCTCTTTGATGTGTAGGACTGATTCAGTTGTGTTCAGATTACCGGGATCGTGAGTTTGATGATGATTAACTTGGTGTCACCTGATTTTTGACCTATCGTACCTCTGGTGCCACACCGGGGGCATATCCCACTTCATTTAGAGGTTTATGGATCCTCACAGACTTGCACGATCATTATCACTTACTGGATGCTCACTGAGACATGGACATGATCGTTACCTTACGGAGCCTTCGAGATCCATTTAGCTAGGTCCGCATTTCTCGACACTTGGATGTCATCATGCCTCTCCATCTGGGAGGTACATCTTGGATATATGTGCATGATTCAGTTATGGATTCGGACGACCAGTGTTACATGTTCGATGATAGATGATTTCATGTCGCTCGATTTCTGACCTGTTGTGCATCCGATGCCCATATTGGGGCATATTTCCGTTTCGGATGAGATTTACGGATGTTCACGGAGGTCACGTGCTCGACGATAGATGATCTCATGACACTTGTTCTTTTGACCTGTCACACATCCGATGCCATATTGGGGCATATTTCCGTTTTGGATGAAATTTACGGATCTTCACGGAGGTCACGTGCTCGACGAATGATGATTTCATGTCATTTGTTATTTGGACCTATCGTGCACCCGATGCCATACTGGGGCATATTTCCGTTTCGGATGAGATTTATGGATCTTCACGGAGGTCACATGCTCGGCGATAGATGATTTCATGTCATTTGTTCTTCGGACCTATCGTGCACCCGATGCCATACTGGGGCATATTTCCGTTTCGGATTGAGATTTACGGATTTTCACGGAGGTCACGTGCTCGACGATAGATGATTTCATGTCACTTTTTTTTTTCTGACCCGTCCCACATCCGATGCCATACTGGGGCATATTTTTGTTTTGGGTAAGATTTACGGATCTTCGCGGAGGTCACATGCTTGATAGTAGATGATTTCATGTCGGCCGATTTCTAACTTGCCATACGTTTGATGCCATACTGGGGCATATTACCGTTCTGGATGAGATTTACAGATCTTGGTGGAGTTGCGTGCTTATTCCCATTCGCGACACGTACATCGGGACGATGATCTATTCGCTATCTTTACGATGATTCCTCAGTGGAGCCTCTCGGGAGTTGCCCAGTTAGGCCTGCTTCTTGACACTTAGATGTCATCAGGCTTTCCTCCCGGGAAACGCCTCTTTAATCTATAGGTATGATTCAGTTATAGACATGGATGACTTGGATCGCGCATTCGATGATGGATGATTTGAGCTCATTTGATTTTCCTGACTTGTCACGTTTTTTATGCCACACTAGGGCATATTCCTCATTTTGGTTAGGATTTGTAGATTCCCCACTAATTTGCATGATCATCCCCGGTTATGAGATACACATTGGATTGATGATTCGATTTCATTGTGTCCTGATACTCTGTGAAGCCTCTTTGGAGCCTTTCAGCCAGATTCACATTTTCTGATATAGTCGTGATTCCTGGACAGAGTTATCTCAGGCGCGTGGATTCCCGCGTCCCCATTTTAGCGGGGTACATGCTAGATCCTTTGTACGTCCCCATGGAGTTATCCTTGAGCCATCAGGATAGATCAGGTACATCTGATACCATACTGGGGCATATTCTCCTCATTTAGCTATGGAGGTGATCATTCCCTCACGGGTCTGTTACAGTTTTCATTACTCGGTCGAGAGATATTGCACTTGCTTCATTGGTCACTATTCTTGTGCTTTTCGTCGAGATGAGCTTTCAGTGGAGCACGATGTTTGGGTTTGGATCGCCCCATTGGCCAAGACTATTCAGTAGATGGTTAAGTCGAGATCATGGTGTGTCTCTTACCATACTACTCCCTGAGACTATCGGATTATCCGTTCGAGATGACAATGGGTCCTTCAGGCAAAGCATTATGAGTTAGAGGAGTTCGGCTCATTACAACACTCTGGCAGACCTCGTGATTTCTTCGGGCAGGTCCTAAGACTGTGTTCACCGTCGACCTGATCATTCTAACTAGCTAGTAGAGTGTTTTTTGGGGCTCATAGAGTCTCTTTCAGACCCTTCCAGCGGATTGAGATTTGTAGCAGCATGCCACACTGGGGCATATTTCCCTCTCATCATTTCCTTGTAGTTCGGCGTTCAGAGCCACCATCACTTTTTAGTTTCGACGTTCAGAGCCATCATCATCACTTCCTAGTTTGACGTTCAGAGTCACATTCTCAGTTTCGGCATTCAGAGTCATCATCAGTTTTTAGTTTTGGCGTTTAGAGCCATCACTGTCGCATTCTCGGTTTCAGTGTTCAGATTCTTCATCACTTCCCAGATTAACGCTCAGTCACATTTTCAGTTTTGGCGTTTAGAGCCATTACTGTTGCATTCTCGGTTTCGGCGATCAGAACCATCATCACTTCCTAGTTTGACGTTCCGATTTGCGTTCCCGATTTTAGCGATCAGAGCCACCATCCATTCACAGTTTCAGCATTCAGAGCCATCGTCATCACTTCTTAGTTTGACGTTTAGAGTCACATTCCCAGATTGGCGTTCAGAGCCATCATCGCATCTTTAGTTAGAGTTCAGAGCCATCACTTCCCGGTTTCAGTGTTCAGAGCCATTCTCATCTCACCTTCGTTTGGCGTTCAGAGCCATCGTCATCACTTCCTAGTTTGATGTTTAGAGTCACATTCTCGGTTTTGGCGTTCAGAGCCATCATCGCATCTTCATTGGCGTTCAGAGCGATCGTTATCACTTCTCAGTATCGGCGTTCAGAGCCATCATCATTACTTCCTAGTTTGACGTTCCTATTTGCGTTCCCGATTTCGGCGATCAAAGCCACCATTCATTCACGGTTTCGGCATTCAGAGCCATTGTCATCACTTCCTAGTTTGACGTTCAGAGTCACATTCCCGTTTTTGGCGTTCAAAGCCATCATCGCATCTTCATTAACGTTCAGAGCCATCGTTATCACTTCTCAGTATCGGCGTTCAGAGCCATCATCATCACTTCTTAGTTTGACGTACAGATTTTCGTCCCCGATTTCGGCGTTCAGAGCCATGTTTCGCTTCGTTCGATGTTCAGAGCCACCATCAACTCCTAGTTTTGGCGTTTAGAGCCATTGTTAGTTTTTCGTTCGGCGTTCAGAGCTGTAGTTCACTCATCAGTATCAGCGTTCAGGGCCATCGTCGAATTTTTAGTTTCGACGTTCAGAGCCACTACATATCATTCGTTTTGACGTTCAGAGCCACATCTTCGTTCTGTGTTCAGGGCCATTATCTGTTTATTATTGTTATTATTATTATTATTATTATTATTATTATTATTATTATTATTATTATCATTATCATTATTTAGTGTTCCGAGTCGAGGTTTTAGTTCAACACTCAGAGTCCTCATGTCTATCTTTTGTTCGATTCATCACCATTTTACTCCGTTATGGCGTTAAGAGCCATTAGGCACACTCATTCGAGCCTTTTGAGTCATTTCTTTCCTTTAATTTTGGCGTTTAGAGCCACTGTTCTATTTGACGCTCAACGCCACTACCACATTTTTTTCTGTTAGTTTGGCGTTCAGAGCCACTTTTCATACCCATTCATGCATTTTGAGTCATCATCTTTCTTAGTTTCGGTGTTCAGAACCACTGTCCTATTTGGCATTCAGTGCCACCGTCATTCTCTAGTTTGGCGTTCAGAGCCATTGTACACATTCGTTCGAGGACCGTGAGTCACCATCTTTCCATGTTTTGACGTTCAGAGTCCTTTCTCCTTGACCGTATCGTTCAAGGTCACAACCCTGGCGTTCGTATTCGCCGACATCATACGTCTTGCCTCCATGGCTTTACACCTATCCTCGTTTTCCTCACCGCGTTACCCTGTGCTTATCGCTTATCCGTCATTGCTCTTCCAGAATTCTCTTTTCATTGCTCCTGGCACGGTCCTTTGAGTTTATGACACATACTTCGGTCATTACGTTGGACACCCTACGCTTGGCACTTCCATGTAGTTCTCTTAGGGCAGTCCTCTCGAGACACGTTCGTTCTTATGCTCCAAAATGGTTCAACCGTTACTCATCTGTGGTATGGTACTTCGAGTCACTTTTGGAGATGTCTTAGAGAGAGTCTAAGTCCTTAGTGTAACTTCAGAGTCATTTTAAGACATCCTTCTCTTTTAGGACTAGAGCCTTTATGTTCGTCCATTGACATGAGTAATTCACTAGTGTTCCTTTTGGGGGTCTCCTTTGTTCTTCGATAGAGCTCATTTCATCCCACTCATTACTCACACTTACTTTTCACTTTAGTGTTCATATGCCTTACACTCATGAGCTCTACCGAAGAGGGGCATATTTGTAGACCCCCTTTGAAGAGCCAAGGGATTTTAGTTTTTTTATATATAGCATTAGAAAAGCTAGCAGCTGGCTGTAGAATGAGTGGGGGCCGGTTTCCTCAAGTGCTGAAGGGCTGCATGGGATCACAAACCACCTACCTCTATGCTCATGATGAGATGTTCTGATCATAGGACAACAGAGTGGGTGAAAGTTGGACTAAAAAATGGGTGAGTTAGCGGATTTGGGGGGATATAGAGGGAAAAAGAAAAAAAAAACGAGGATGGCAGGGAGAGAGAGAACCAGGGGGAGCTAGCTTGGGGGAGCAAGCTGGTTGTTGGGAAGCTTTCACGAGTTCCAGGTGAGTCCCTTTCGAGTTTAATACGTTTCTTTCTCTCGGTATCTGGCATCATTTCTTTGTTGACCCATGGGTAATATTTTATCAATCTTGTTGTGGACATCTCGGATTATTTGGTTTTGAGTTTGAATGTAGTAGGCTGCATGTACACGCCCCGTCTTTGTTTTCTCCTGTAAATAGTTGGCCCTCCATTTTAGTTTGTTTAATGCTTGAGGGTTGTATCGAGTTTGTTCATCCTATTTGAGCCTTTGATGAGTTTTGTGAGGTTCTACAAAGATCTCCAAGCCATCGCCGACGCTTGTAGCGATGACCCCCGCACCTCCGGCGTCGCGGGCGGTCCTAGCTCCGGCGGCCATGGCGCCCTTGCTGGGGAGCTCCTTATTGAAGACAATGCCCAGGTGGGGCATTTAGTCTTGATAGGCTTGAGGGTTAATGGGCTAGGGTTGCTAGTTTGGGCTTGGTGGAGATGGAGCCCAAAGTTTTTTTTTTTTTAATGATGGACTTGGGCTTATGATAGAGATGGGGCCCAAAGCCCCATTATTATTATTATTATGCTAGTTTGGGCTGGGTCGAGATGGAGCCCAGAGCTCTTTTTAATGTTGGACGTGGGCTTAGGCTTATGGATTGAGCTCTTTTAATGTTGGACGTGGGCTTGGGCTTATGGACTTGGGTTTATGATATCATCATTATTAATTATTATTATTATATTTACTATTATTATTATTATTATTAACTATTATCATTATTATTATTATTATTAGTATATTTACTATTATTATTATTATTATTAACTATTATCATTATTATTATTATTACTATTACTATTATTATTATTATTACCATAGTCATTATTATTATTAATTCAATTTTCCAAATCTTATTATTGTTATTATTATTATTATTATTATTATTAATTCAATTTCCCAAATCTTATTATTATTATTATTATTATTATTATTAATTCAACTTTCAAAATCTATATTCTCGTAGTTTAATTTCTCAAAGTTCATTTCTTATTAATTCAACTTTCAAAATCTATGTTCTCGCAGTCCGATTTCTCAAAGTTCATTTCTTATCATTACTATTATTATTAATTCAACTTTCAAAATCTATATTCTCGCAGTTTAATTTCTCAAAGTTCATTTCTCATCATTACTATTATTATTAATTCAACTTTCAAAATCTATATTCTCGTAGTTTAATTTCTCAAAGTTCATTTCTTATCATTACTATTATTATTAATTCAACTTTCAAAATCTATATTCTTACAGTTTAATTTCTCAAAGTTCATTTCTTATCATTGTTATTATTATTAATTCAACTTTCAAAATCTATATTCTCGCAGTCCGATTTCTCAAAGTTCATTTCTTATAATTACTATTATTACACATTCAACTTCCAAAATCCATATTCTCATAGATCAATTTCCTAAAGTTCATTTCTCATCTTCTTTGACAAATTTCAATTTAATTACCGAAGCTCTAATCTTTTAAAGTTAATTCCAAGTACTCCAATTTTCAAATAAACTCCAATAATCCAGTTTTCACTCGAATAGTTTTAATCCCATTTCAGTTCCTAAATAATCTTCTGGTCTTCTTGATTTTACATAAGCAATAATGATACCTTCATAATTCTAAAACATGGGATTTGTGAGATTAGTTCGTGGACAATAAATCGGGCTTTGGTGGGGGGGAGGCCCTATGTTTGATCCCTATTGACTGTCAACTGTTTGTGCTTAATATATTTTGCTTGATCTTCATTTTGCACTCCGATATGCATGAGTTATAATTTGTATTCGTTAATTGTGTACTAATCTCGTTTCTTGATAATGCATTATGACTTGTGGCCCAGGTATGCATACATTTTCGTTTTGATCATTCTCTATGCATGTTCTGATTTTCATATGTGCATGATTTGACTTAGGCATCCATTGACTTTCTTATTGATTGCCACGACGGCTTCATCCTAATAGTAGAGGCCCGACTTTAGGGACTTAGAGGGGTGCTACGGTCCGTACCGTACCTTCCCGATAAGTAACCTGACCCCCGAGCCCGATCAAGTTTTTCCAAAACAAGGAGTCACACTTAGGGTTTTCTTTGTTATTTTGTTTACCCTTTTAAATATAAAACAAAAATAAGTGGCGACTCCAAGTCATTTTTAATCAACAAATCAATTTTTCAAATAAAAATCGAGCTCGCCATCGAGTGGGAAACGCATGAGCCGAAATGCAAGGTCCACATTGTGATTCTACTATTTTGATTTGTTAAAATTTTTAATTTTTTATTATAAAATAGAAAATAAAATATATTTCTCATAAAGAATTTGTATTTAATTATTTATATTAATTTTATTAAAAAATAAAAAAAATCATATCTTAACATAAAAAACAATGATACATCCTTCTCACTATAGTGGTATTTTTAATACATATTAGTGTTATTTTTTTCATAAAAGAGTGATATATATATTTTTTTTTCAGAAAATTAAAGAAAAGTGATACATCATTCTCATCATACTGATATTTTTAATATATTTTAGTGTTACTTTTTTCATAAAAGAGTGGTACCTTTTTTTTCCTAGAAAAGTGTGATATTCTTTTTTCCAAGAGTTATGTTGATGGATGTGTAACAAAAATTTTAATTTTTAACAAAATTAAGAGAAAATAATATAAGTGATTAAATACATTTTTTTAATGAATAATATATTTTATTTTTATTTTATATAAATAAACAATTTTAAATTTTAACAAAGCAAAATGTTATAGGTTAAAACCACAACCAAGTTTTTATATTCTTTAATTAAAAATGTTAAATATTTTAACCAAAAAAAAAAAATTAAACCACGGTCAATTCTGATTTTTCACATGAAAATTTTAAAAATATTAAAAATGTAATAAAATTTATAAAATAAAAAATTTTGTGTTTTGGGAATATAAAAAATCTTATGTCCTAAATCTCTAAATGTGTTCTTATATATTTATTTTTATATTAAATATGTTCTTATTAATAATTTATTATATAGTATTATTTTATGTTTAAAATGTTCATAAATAATTAAAATAAATAAATATGAAAATATAAAATTGTGGAAATTTTTGAAATTTAAAATTTTTTATGAAGCCAACATATTAAAAAAAAATGTGGAAGTATTGTGGAGGAAAAATAAAAATAAAAAGGAAAAATCATATGACATGATTGGTTGCCTCAATTTTTTTAAAAAAAATATTAATCATAACGAGTGATGAGTGATGTAAAAGTACCCAAAAAAAAAAGGTGACAATTAGTCATTGGAATATGGATGGTGAGGGATAGAGGCTAGTTTTGGCATGTTAAAGATTTTTTACTATTTTAGTGCATATTTTGAGGGTTATTTTCCCCAATTTCAAAAAATAAAAAGTAAAAAGTCAAAGTTTCAAAAAAATTATTTATTTTTAAATAACACATTATTACATGATTCTCCCTTTACAAAATTACATTAAGCCTATCCACAGACCTTTTTCCGTTTCTCGTATATGATAGGGTATTTTATAAACAAGTAGAGGACCTCAATTACTCTACCCACGTTTTAGAAACCCAACTCATGTTCTACAAACTCATTTTAGTAGTTCCTTCATGCTTACAACTCCTCAAGTGCTATGTGTTTCACACACTTTTACCTTTCAAATGATCCATGCATTTTTGCAACACAACCCCATGCCTATCGATGAATAGGAAGTTACATCTCCATGCATCAGTTGCACTCATGTCTGTTTGAAAAATAGCCCCAGACATCTTAATAACTACACTCACATGTCAGCCATGAGCCTGAGCTTTATGTCTCAACCAACCAACCTCAGGTCTGCATGCCTTAGCTAGCCAACCTCGCATGTCTTAATTGCATACATCAGTTGCACTTGTATGCCTTGCCAAGCCAACACTTGCTTATGAGAACCTTTTATCATATGTTGCAAGGTATCATGACCTTGTCCAAGGTTTACACATAAAGCATTGTCCACATGCCACCCATGCACGAAGTTGCCAACATCCTGCTTTGTCTCAACCATGCAACCCACATCGTTAGATGTCTTGTTCCGCTCACGGCTCTACGTCCACTCTCCCATGCCTTGCCCAAGTCATTATGCACTTGGGCGAGTACAAGCCCTAACATTGCCTTGTGCTTGTTCGTGGAGAGTCTAGGTGTGCCTTGGATGTGCCCCCACACCATGCTTTAGCTTATACCCTTTGGTTACTCCCAAGTGAACAACCTCCAACCCACCTTTCAAAGAACGTTCTAAGTTTAAGCACCAACAATCAACACTTGTCATATCAAACCCAAATGGTGTGCCGATACCATTGCTACATGTCATGCCCATAGGTCATGCAATGTTGATAATATTGTGTGCACTTGCAGCACCGTCCACTGCCCACCATGCACGCCCTTGCTACAACTCGTGCTACTCAACCCGCTTTGATCCATCAAGGCTGACTGAGCCAAGTTCCCATCAATGCACATCACCAGCCGCATACTACGCCACGAATATGTTTTCTTAGCCACATCACCTTGTTTATGTTTGGGCATGCCACCACCAACATGCCCTGGGCCGTGGGCACAAGGAAATATTTTTATTCAGTATTTTAATAAAAATTAAAATATAATGACTATCTTAAAAACTATTGTATTAAAGATATGAACATGCTGTGAAAACTTTGATATTGCATATAAATATATAGTAACTTCAAAAAAAAAAAACTGAACAATCTCATCCTCGCCCCATAAGCAAAAGCTTTCAAATACTAAACAATCTGAGTATCACCATCATCCCAAGTACTATGTAAGCTTTCAACTACTGTAAATATGCTCCACACAACCAATCTAATGGTATGGCTTTCCCTTTATTAAGCAGAAAAATAGGATCAGGAAAACATGTGAAGGAATATAACCAGAGCCCTTATCATAAATCTCCACTTGATAATTATTTCATAGATGGTGATAAAAGGACTAAGGATTACCAAAAATAAATCACCATCATCAGATTTTGCATTTATTCTAATAGAAGGATATTTATGGTGTAGTACTAGATCTCGGAGTCTATGGAATCTAGAAAAGCCAATTTGTTTGATCTTTAGCACCTGAGCCTTCCAGCCATGTCTGATGCACATGCATCCAAGTGAAACCATCCGAAAGACTTGCCGCCTGAAATCAACAAATCAATCAATACAAGACCAACCAAATGCACCTCAGTTGGATGTCATTGCATTGTGATCTAAAATCTTACCCTGGACCTTAATATAACCGTGGTCATGCAACACTGCCATTCTTCACCTACAAAATTTTGGTACTTGTTAGAGGACATCAGATAAATTACAATGATGAGACATCCTTCTGCATTAACTTGGAAAACTATACTGAATTTTTCCCATTATTTCTACAAATACTTTATAGCATGTGTTGGAGTTGGGTTTGGGCTGACCCAACCTGACCCAGTAAATGAGAAAATGGGAGAGCAGTTTTTGGGAATTTTAAAACTATCCAAAAACTACCACTATTAAAAAAAAAAAATGGTTCTCGTAATTATAGTTTCATTCACGACTTGAGGCAAGAAAATTAGTCAGTGAAACAACCAATCGGGATTCTTGGGTATCTCAAAAGGTAACCTGAAAGCCTTAGTTTACATCAGCATGGTTGACCAATGACACTGTTTACCAATAATGAGAGATCTGCAGGTATTGCTCCTAGGTTTAAATAAAACCTTGGAAATGAAAATATTGAAATAGCTTAATGGCTAATGCAAATGCATCATCATGATTGGGGTGTCAGTATGCTATTCTTAAGTTTTTGCTCCACAGAACATGAAAAGGAAATGGATAACCAGCCTACTTCAAGTTCCTTCAGCAATTTAATTAATTTTCCAATTCATTCAACAAATGGACATGAGTCCCAAAAAATGCATCTCTTTTCTAAAATTAATATAAAATAACATAAATATAACAAACAAATAAAATAAAAGAAGCAGGTAGGCAGATCAAGATGCACAGAAATTAAAGCATATAATCTAGAAAACATTTAATAACCAATAATTGCTCTTTTCTCCACATTTACATGCTTGTAACAATCTGCCAACAGGTTTTAAACATACAAACAAAAACAAAAAAAACAAAAAAAAAAAAAAGAGAAAAAAAGAAAGAAAAGAAAGGAAAAATGAGGAACAACTCAAACCAAAATTTAAAGACCATTCTACTGCACTTTTATAAGTTTGAGTAAAGCTGTATCCTTTTCTGGCATGCAACTATATAAGGTTCATTATTCTAGATTCAACTACCATCCCATCTACAAAGTTCAAAATAAAAATTAAATTAAATTAAATTAAATTAAAACATAACCACACTAACATCCCTAGCTCAACCATATTGAATTGATAAGGAATTGAACACCCAATTGATATAGATAGTTATCTATTTCTTATACAAGAAAACTTCAAATCATAGCATTACAAGGATAGAAAACTAAAAATGATAGCATTCCAGGAATGGGAAAGGCTTTCATGCCTTCTGTGAATTAACTATAGAAGAAAGAGCAAGGGTGTGTGTGTGTAGCAGAACAATGAAAGACACCAATACATCAACTAACTATTGAAGTAAATGCAACAAAACAATGGAGGGAAAGTGGGAAAGTGGGAAATAGCTGAAGTTAAAAAGACAATTTGTCAGAAAAATGGGCATTACCAGATAATTCCCACTTATCAAACTTCACTAGCCAAGTGTCTGAACTGATCTGTGCAGATGAAACCCGATCCACCCAGACCCGCAAGCTTTTTCTTTTGTCACCATAGCAGTTTTTCATTGCACTTATGCAATCATGAAGAGGTCGCTCAACACCAGATGGGTGAATAAAAACACCAGATGGATACTGTGGGATAAATAAAATAAAATTGAAAATTGGCAAGAAAGTATGAGATAGACTAGTTGAGAAGACACAGGAATGAATCAGTGAAACAAATGAGAAAGTTATCTGCAATTATAATGTTTGAAAAGCCCATAGCCAGTGTAGAATGGAAATAAGAAAGGTCAGAATCACAATTGTGTTCCAGGTCAATCAACAAGCTTTTCCTATTGGGGTTTGCAAACAATATACAATGTAAGCATGGATAGCCCTTAACATGTGGCTCAAATAAGGGGACGTTCTAGGTTCAATTCCATGAAACAACGAAGAAAGAAAAAATAACATTGCCCATTTAAGAGTATATGATCTAGGTATGAACAAGTGGCCACACAGATAGCTTCATTATTTATAGACAATTTCATTTTTTAATGTAATGATACAGTAAGAATATGAGGCCTCAAAAAAATTTCTTCAATTACTAGGTCTCCAAATTCTGCTAATTTTAATCCATACAAAAAAGTACATGGCAGAATGGGAGCCAGATGTATAATCTAACTCTTTTCATATGTCTACCAACTAAAAGGCTGTTAACAGGATGAGGGTCAGATCTGAATCCCATAGGTACAATCTGTCGAAATATCTTATATAATATTTGAGAAACATAGAACAACACTTATAATAGCACAAAATAGTCATCTTTATAAATCTAAACAGCTGGATTCAAGACCTTGGCAATATGATCAGATAATATAGCACAAATTAATCATTGTTCAAAATAGATATAGAAAAAAGCCATCAACATTTACTCATGTTCTTTTCACCTATAAATTTACATATTCAAACTATAGATACTCCAGTAAAATTTATGTACTCAAAACTCATGCATGCAAAAATGGAGATGTTTCTCCTGTAAAGAAGTCCTGGACAATGGACATTGCTCAAGAAAAATAAACCCGATAAGCTATATGGTTATAGACATGTTTAACTGAAGAGAAAAGGGATCTGAAACTTACACAAACTGCTTTCAGCTTTTCTAGAGACTGATCAGAATTCTCAACTTCTGCACGCCTCCATCTCTCATAGAACAAGTAAAATTTCACTATTTCATGACCAGGATTGGTGTCTTCCATCTTACATTCTGAGGAGCATTTCAGATCTCTTGGAGATGTATTTGGACCTAGGCTAAACTGACCAATTGCTTGTATGATCCCTGATGCACACCTTTCAGTTGCATGGATTATCTTAGGGTTATTTTTAGCATTTTCAGCATGCCACTGCAACAACTCTTCCTGGGCATTGCTCACCTACAAGTTAAAAAAAAAACAAAAATTAAAAAAATAAATAAACAAACAAATAAATAAAGTTTCAAAACAGAAAAATTTATAAAGACCACCTCACAATTTTAAACTATGATGTCAAAATTGAAATATAATGATGAACTAAGTGAACTACAAACCATGACCCCATAAACGTCAGGAATGCTGAAAAGTTCAGCATCATTTCCAGAGTCACCACAAACAAGAGTGTTATTTGGCAGTTTCCCCTCAGCCTTAAACTTCTTTAGCAAATATGCAAGAGCTTGTCCTTTTCCAGCACCTTGGGGTAATATATCCAAGTCCATCCCCCCACTGTAAATTATTTTGACATCCAACTGCCACAAACCAAGAAAAAATTGAAAGTTAAAGGAAAAGAAAAGAAGCTTCAGAAACATATGGTGACAAGATATAAGACGAATATACATTTATCTAAATACACACAACTTCAAAATAAAGTTAACAATTTTTATGCAACAAAATTCACACCCAAAAATTAAATCTTACCCCACGTTTTTCCAATAGTTCTGAAAGAGCCCTCATCACATCCCGAGCCTTATCTTTATCAACATAAAAGCTAACCTTGTGGGGTCGTTGCTCTGTT
The DNA here is from genome assembly GCF_030704535.1 of Vitis vinifera. Taxonomy (NCBI): domain Eukaryota; kingdom Viridiplantae; phylum Streptophyta; class Magnoliopsida; order Vitales; family Vitaceae; genus Vitis; species Vitis vinifera. The sequence continues at coordinate 4,460,095 of NC_081812.1, forward strand.
TCTGACTGCATTACCGCATAAACTTCAAATATAAGAAAATTGCAAAATGTATACACCATTTCTTTAATTGATCCAGTGTGTTTATACACTTTCAATTGCTTTCAAAAGATAAAGCCAATGCCTGTTATCAACCCAAAAATAACTCTTAACCAAAAAAATTATAATATGAATGAGCTATACCTGAAGTTTTAGTTCTGGAAACTTTCTTGTTTCCTCCATGACTATGTTCTTATCCCATTTCTGATTTAGAAATTGAACCCAACCATTATCCGGGACCATTGAGTTTCCATATGTTATCTCAGTTCCCACAGACATTATTGTTATATCCGGGGTTAACATGGGTTTCTCTTTCCTCAACTGTTTGTAAAGGGTAGGTGACCTTCCAGTTGAGAAAACTAGCAGAGAATCATGTCGATAGTTGGCTTCCCATAAGGCATTAAACCTAAGCAAAGAAAGATTCTCGGAATCGTGATGATCAACCTGCAAAAGCATAGAGTTCGTATGAAAATAAAATAAAACCACTGCAGTATTAGCATCAAAACAATTGCAAGACTCACCATTGTATGATCAAGATCTGAAACTATCATGAGACGAGCAGGATTGTTGAGGCGATCCATGATTCACCACCTAATCCAGTAATCATATAAGTGATCCATACCGGTCTAAAACAGTAAGCATAAAGACAAAATCCCAGAATTTACAAGTTATTTCTAAAAAATAAAAAATATAAAAATTTGAATTGTGATTGAGCAGCTTGAAAAATCTCTCCAAGAGCGCAGAAACAGAGGCATAAGAACCCGTCAATTTAATTTTGCCTTCAGGGATCACAAACCAAGCAGAAAACATCTTAATCTTATTCAAAATTTAAATTCATTTTCTGTTATTTTTCCACCATTAAAGCTCAAAATCCATAAGTTTCTTTCAAACAATTTACAACGGAAATACTGACTTACGATAGAAGAGCAGAATGAAAAATCCTTATACGAGCGCAGAAACAGAGCAATAAGAATCCATCAATTTTATAATCTCTTCCTGGACCATAAACAGAGAATAAAAATCTACGATTGAAAATTTTAATTCATCTTCCGTTCTTGCCACACTTTCTCGGAAACCAAACAGAACAAAGAGGATAAATAAAAACGAGTAGTATACGATGATGCAATACACCAAAATCTGGAGCCGCTAGAATTCCAGAAACCGCTAAAATGAATTCTACAAGAAATGGGAATTGAAAAAAAAAATTACCAGAAAAATGAAATTGGATTGAAAACTGGGGTTAGGGCAAAGGACAATTTTGTGGCTGGTGAGTAGATAAAAGGAGATGGAATCGTGGCAACTTTCGTGCATGTGAAGCCACGACATCAAATGGGGTTGGCCATAAAAGAATGCACGGAGATGAGCGCAAGTGTACTTCCCATCGTATATTCCATTAGAAATGCGTTTCTCACTCCGAAATTTGTCTGAATTTTTCCATTCCGATGACAATTTATCGGTTTGTCACTCTCGTGCCCCAACAAAATTTATATAGTCCAAGAAAAATCTAAGGAAAATATACATAAAAAATAAAAATAATAATTTAATAAATTATTTTAATATACTTTTTTAAAAATAATTTAACTTATTTTCTCTTGTATATATAAAGGAAATTTTTTTACTTTACTTAGTACTTTTTTTTTTTAACAAATAAAGTAATAAAAATTTACCACAACTTAAAAGAAATCCCTTATCTTTGAATGTTTTATTATATTTATGTATTTAATATCTTAACAATATTACATTTTTTTATTATGACTTAAAATAAATTTTATTAATTAATGGCATATAAAAAATAATATAAAGTTTTAAGTATAAGGTATTCGATTATTCTATCTATTACTTTGGGCCGCTATGATAGCCCAAGTGGATGGCCCATGGAGGGCTTGCCGAATATGGGGAGTTTGTAACCATCTAATCCTAACCGAATTACTCACCTATTTACAATTTATTTAATATTTAATTTCATGAAGGGAATTATGTAAGCATGCTAATTTACAAAACATAGAAAAAAAGAGATGCTGAAAAAGTCATTCAAATTTGCATGGAAAGTGCATTTTGGAAAAAATAATTTTTATTTTATGCATTTGATTACCGTATAGCTCACATTAAAAATCCAAGACTCCCATTAAAAATCCAAGACTCCCATTTAACTCTTTGGATGCTCACGACGGACTATTGACCACTGTCACCCACCTACTCCTAGGGTTCCACAAAATGCCTTTGAGGTCGCCCTCACCTTATGTTTTTTCCGTCTCTATTTTGGCTTGTTGTTAAAGCAATTGTTATTCATTAGATCCGTTACTCCCACTCACCATTTCTTCTCTTTTCAGTCAACTATCTTTTTTTCTATCATCCCTTCAAGCAATGGATTGTGTGAGCCCAATCCTGGACGTCGCCACTGTTTACAAAACTATCATAAATCCAAGAATGTCTAAACAGGAATCTCATGCCAAATCATATGAAGAAATATGCCTTTGTTTTGAGTGAATCATACATGAGTCCATTTTGTTATCATTTGAACAAGGCATGGATCTGCTGAGACTGTGGAGGGCACCACCTCTTTCTGGATTCTCTCAGACGATGGGAGCCGAAGAGAGACAAGTCTATATTTATTCCAAAACTGATGTCTTTTCTTATTCCAAAACTGATGTCTGTTCTTATTCCAAAACTGATGTCATCTTTATGAACAAACAAACACTATGGATTTATACCCTCTTGTCTTAGGGACCATACCCTTTGGCTATTGGGCCTCACGAGTCTTAGGTCCATCATCTAAGGCCCGTGAAGGCTTTGGGCTCTACACATAAGGTGGCCCATACTGTGGAAAACTGATATAAAATAAATATCAAAGGCGAATAGCTTAGTCATGTACCATTGTTAAATATGTGTGAGTCCATATCTTAACAATCTCCCACTTGGACCACATATATTACAACACAATGTTCATGATAGGACTTTATTGAGCTCATCTTGCTATTCTTTCTTAATATCCTTAAACAATCCGGTCTACCAGTTATGCTAATGTAGGATCAAAGCGGCCTTCATTAATCATAATTATAACTAGACCCATCAATGATCACAATATTAACAAAATTAGCAACATGGATCAAGTATGGATGTGTAGCATGGAAATTACATAGAATGTGATCTCTAATATGTCTATTTCCAATTGGTCCCACTTTATGACTAAAATTAATCAAATTCCACTTTCAACACTCAATGCTAAACTGCTTTTGAAAGTCATCATTTCAATTCAGAGTATTCAAACACAATAGTCTTTTAAAATCAAAGTCTGTACAGACAACACAACATGATATAACATCAAGAAAACAAACACAAAATTTAAATACAAACTCCTACTATACTAGAACATCATCAATGTGTACAACACCCATATGTGTGACATGCTCATGATATACTTTGGGTGGCAAACCCTTAGTGAGCGGATCCGCAATCATGGAGTTTGTGCTTATGTGTTCAATCGATACTTGAAGACTCTGAACTCTTTCTTTCACAACCAAGAATTTGATGTCAATGTGTTTGAACTTTGACGAACTTCGATTGTTCTTAGAATACAATTCTGCGGCCTTATTATCACAATTGATTCTCAATGGTTTCTCAATCCCATCAATAATTCGCAACTGAGTGATAAAATTCCGCAGCCATATCCCATGGTTTGATGACTCGTAGCAAGCTATGAATTCTGCCTCCATGGTGGAATAAACAATAAGTGTTTGTTTAACACTTTTTCATGAAACTGCTCCTCTAGCCAACATGAAGATGTAGCCTGAAGTGGATCACCTGCTGCCAAGACATCCCGCGAAATCGGAGTCTGAATATCCCACGATCTCCAAATGACTGGATCTACGATATGTGAGCATATAGTTTTTAGTTCTTTGTAAATACCGCATAACCCGTTTTGCCTTTTTCCAGTGATCCATACCTGGGTTACTCAAATATCTGCCTAACATTCCAACAATGTACGCAATATCCGGACGCGTACAAACTTGTGCATACATGAGACTTCCTATGACCAAGGCATAGGGAAACCTCTCCATATCCTTCTTCTTAAGTTCATTTTTCAGACATTGGTGCAAACTAAATTTATTACCTTTTGCTATAGGCATGTCTCCTGGTGCACAATTGCTTATGCCAAATCTACTCAACACTTTATCAATGTAGGCCTTTTGTGATAACCCAAGTATACCTCTTGGACGATCCCTATAGATCTGTATACCCAGCACAAAAGATGCATCACCAAGATCTTTCATATCAAATTTACTAGACAAGAATCACTTGGTTTCATGCAAAAGTCCCACATCACTACTTGCAAGTAGAATATCATCAACATATAGCACCAAGATAATGAACTTGCTCCCACTGAACTTGAGGTATATGCATTGATCAACGGTGTTCTCCTTAAATAATCACCTGATCAAACTTTCAGTACCATTGTCGGGATGCTTGCTTTAAACCATATATGGACCTTTTTAATCTGCATACAAGTTGCTTTGAATCATTAGACTCAAAGTTCTCCGGTTGCACCATGTATATTGTTTCATCATGTTACTATTAAGAAACGCAGTTTTAACGTCCATTTGATGTAGATTTAAATCATAATGAGCTACAAGTGCCATGATGATTCTAAAGGAGTCATTTGACAAAACCGGTGAAAAGGTCTCCTTATAATCAATGTCTTCCTTTTGAGTGAAAACCTTTTGCGACTAGGCGTGCCTTATACCTAGCAATGTTGCCTTTTGAATCTCGTTTGGTCTTAAAAATCAATTTACAACCAATCGTTTTATACCTTCAGGCAACTCTACTAGGTCCCAAACACCATTGTCTTTCATTGATTTCATCTCTTCCTTCATGGCTTCTATCCACTTTTCAGAGTTAGAACTTTGTTTGACTTGACTAACTAAAATTGGATCGTCTTCCATACCCATGTCAAACTCATGTTCTTGGAGATATACAACATAATCATTTGAAATTGTACTTCTCATTTCTCTAGTGGATCTCCTCAGTGGCACTTGTACTTGAGGTTCTTGAGGTTGTTGAGTTACCTCTTCATGAACTTGAATCGGTTCCATAACTTGAGCAGGAGGAATTTCAGGTGTGTCTTGAATTTCTGTTATCGACTGTACATTCTGAATAGTGTCATCAAACATAATATGACCATGTCCAGTCGTAGGAATACTAACAGATTCCTCTTCAAAGACCACCTTTCTTAATGGTTCTCTCCCACTTAACTCAACATCCTCAATGAACTTAGCATTACCCGTTTCAAAGAAGGATCTAGATGAGGGGTCATAAAATTTGAAACCTCTCAATTTTTCAGAATACCTTACAAAGTAGCAGCTCACTGTTCTGGAGTCCAATTTCTTTTCATTTGGCTTGTAAGGCCTAGCTTCAGTTGGACAACCCCAAACATGCAAGTGCCTACTATTAGGTTTCTTGCTAGTCCATAACTCATATGGGGTTTTGGCTACTGCTTTGCTTAGTACTCTATTCAAAATGTAAACTGCAGTTTTGATAGCTTCGCCCCAAAGTGATTCTTCTGGTAAGGTGGAATGAGTGATCATACTTCTTACTATATCCTTAAGAGTACGGTTTCGCCTCTCTGCTACACCATTTTGGCTTGAAGTCCCTGACATGGTGTACTGAGGAACGATACCACACTCCATCAAATATTTGGCGAATGGCCCTAGACGTTGTTCACCTGATCCGTCATACTTACCATAGTATTCACCTTCACGATCAGATCTAACGACCTTTATTTTCTTGCTTAGTTGGTTCTCAACTTCGGCTTTGAAATTCTTGAATACATCCAATGTATGAGATTTCTCATGAATCAAATAAAGATAGCCATAACGCGAGTAATCGTCAATGAAAGTGATAAAATATTGTTGTCCATTCCAAGAAGCTATAGGGAATGGACCACAAATGTCCGTATGCATCAATTCCAAGACACCACTGCACCTATGGGCATCTTTTTTTCTCATATTTGTTTGTTTACCTTTAATGCACTCTATATAAACTTGAAATTCTGAGAAATCAAGTGGATTAAGAATTCCTTCTGACACAAGCCTTTGAATCTGTTGATTTGAAATGTGACCCAAATGCTTATGCCATAACATTGATGAATTCTCATTTATTAATTTTTGCTTAATGCCATAATTACTTGAATGCAAGGTTTCATTTCCATTAGTGGCCTTTATGTTCAATTTGTATAATTTGTCTGTTAGACTACCTGTACCAATAACCTTTGAATTTAGATAAAGACTAACCATTCCATTTCCAAATGAACAACAATATCCAAATTTGTCCAGACATAAAATAGAAATTAAATTCCGTCTAAACGACTGTACTACAAAAGTTTCTTCCAAATCCAAAGTACATCCAAAGTCCAACTATAGTCTAAAAAGACCAATAGCCTTGACTACAACCTTGTTGCCATTTCCCACATAGATGTATCTTTCACCATCAGTTGGCATTCGACTCCTTAGGCAACCCTGCATAGTGACACTTATGTGAGTAGTTGCACCCGTATCTATCCACCAAGTGTCAGTAGGCACTCCAACTAAATTAATTTCTGAACAAACAAAGTTGAGAAGTGTACCTTTCTTTTCACGCCAAGCAACGTATTTGGTACATATCTTCTTCATATGACCAACCTTTTTGCAAGAGAAACAAGTGATATCCTTATCTTGTTTCTTCTACACCTTCTGCTCTGATGTCTTAGAAACTACAGTTTGTTTTCTTTTATTGTCCCTCTTTATTTTCTTGTTGGCACCAAATCCCTAAGATGTGGAAGCCAAGTGAGCACTTTCTATCTTCTCTTGTTTCAATCTCTCTTCCTCTTGTACACACTAAGCAATAAGCTCATTCAAAGTCCATTTCTCCTTTTGAGTGTTGTAACTGATTTTGAATGGACTGAATTGTGTAGGCAGAGAGATCAAGACCAAGTGCACGAGTATGTCTTCTGACAACTCTAACTTTAGTGCCTTGACTCTAGTCACAAGATTAGACATTTCCATAATCTACTCCCTTATATTCTCTTTCCCTTTATATCGCATAGAGACAAGCTTACTAAGAATGGTGCTTGTCTCAACCTTTCCGTTTGTTGCAAATCGCTTTGCTATCTAGTCCAAGAATGCCTTGGCTTGGGTTTCCTCAGGTATTGCACCCCTTATAGCTTCTGGAATTGAGTGCTTCATAATCATTAGACTCATGCGATTGGATCACTCCCATTTTTCCATAGCAGACCTATGCTTAGCAGTGCTGGCACTAGTAAGATCTAAAGGGCGATCCACTCTTAATGCATAGTCTAAATCCATGCACCCGAGCACAATTATAACATGCTCCTTCCATTTCTTGAAGTTTGTGCCATTAAGCATAAGAATGTTATTGACATTTGCAGATATAGAAGATGTTGAATTCATAATAATAAAGCTCACAATCAGTCATATAATCATCACACATACATGAATAAATAAAAAATTTAACATATATATGCATGTGGACATATAACAAGATACCTAGCACAAACATCAATATTTAGTCTTTGGACAGAAATATCAATTTGTAAATGACATCTTTTTTCAGTATTAATTCATAAATATTGACAATAAAACTGAAAACAATATGTTTGTCTTTGGACTAACATATTGAATGCAAGATAAACTTTATATGTCACATATTTATAATTACTTTATTTATTATTATATTAAAATAATCCTCCTTTGGGTTGATTATTTTATACAATAATAACATGCTTACATATTTCAAAACAAATAAAATTACGTAACACATGTTACTATGATAACAAATATACATAACTTATTCATTTTGAAATGTTAAACACAAATACAACAAGCAATAATTTAATCAAAATTATTTGTGCATAAACCCATGTATATACAAGCCTTGATAATAATAGATGGGAGAAAAATGGGCAAATGTCGAAGCGAATAAATTCCAAAATAAGCCTCAACCTCCATCTGCACCAACTCCATAGCCCACATAAGCCTGGTGCGCGCGCAGTACCCATCTGGTGCGCACACGGTGCACGCTCGGTGTAGGTCTGGCTCGCTCACGGTGCACATTTGGCTCGCCCGCGGTGCGTGTCTGGCTCACACATGGCCTTCTCACTTAGCTCTTGGGATTTGAACCACCAAACCTTTAGGCCATCTTTGCTCTTCGTCTAGGCTCTCATGGGTGCAAGGCCTACCCATGAGGCCCTTTCCTCCAAATTTGAGTCAAGTGGCTAAGGGGCTGACAATTATCATGTGATTATGGGGAATAAAAGCACAAAATTTTTGTCCTAGAAGATGTTAAGTTGATTGAAGCATATGAAACTGTGAAATGGAAAGAAGCGCAAAGAATTTCATTATGGCACTCTAATATCAATGAAGAACTCTCTGTATCACCCTATTTCCTTAATCTCCAAACTTTGATTTTGAGAAAATGGTATGAAGTCATTTCCAATAGGATTCTTCCAATTCATGCCTGTCATAAGAGTTTTGGATTTGAAGGGTAATAGAAAATTAGTGGAGTTACCTTTGGAAATTTGTAGATTAGAGAGTTTGGAATATCTGAATCTAGCATGGACGAGCATAAAAAAGGTGCCCATAGAGCTGAAGAATTTGACAAAACTAAGGTGTTTGATATTAAACCATGTAAGGAGGCTTGAAGTAATTCCACCAAATGTGATATCTTGTCTTTCAAATTTGTAGATGTTTAGTATGATATTATACACTACATGGGATATTAAGGAATATGAGGAAGGTCACATTCTTTCAACTGGCTTTATAGTAGTGTTGCAGGAGTTGGAGTGTTTGCAATACCTAAGTGAGGTAAGTATTAGCTTACATATAGTCCTAGTTGTTAAAAAATTTATCACCTCCCTAAGGCTGCAGAAGTGCATACGACATCTAGAAATGAACATGTCCCTAGGGTTGAAGGTGGTGGAGCTTCCACTTTCAACTTTACAAAGACTCAAGAAGCTTCAACTTGGAAACTGTTATGATTTGGAACGTGTGAAAATAAATATGGGATTGTCTCAAGGTCATATCTCAAACTCAAACTTCCACAACCTTGTGTCTGTAAATATTTCAAGGTGTTGATTCTTAGACTTGACATGGCTTATTTATGCTTCAAGCCTTGAGATGTTGTGGGTTCGTGAGAGTCATGAAATGGAAAAAATTATAGGGGGTGATGAGCATGGAGACTCAGAAATTGAACATCAAAATCTCTGCATATTCTCAAGACTTGTGGCATTGCAATTGCCTGATATCCCAAATCTAAAGAGTATCCATAGGTGGGTCTTGCCATTTTTCTTCCCTCGTATCACTGTGCTTGGTTGTCCAAATCTAAGGAAATTGCCATTGAATTCCAATAGTGCAACCAACACTTTAAAAATAATTAAGGAGGATTCAAGCTGGTGGGAGGGGTTGGAGTGGGAGAATGACAACCTCAATTGCATTTTCAATCGATATTTCGTATCTAGGGCCTTTAGATTTGAATCTGAAACTCAATCAAATGTGATCGAAAAAAATGTGATTTTGTACAATTATGTATGTTATGGAGGTTTGTAGGAATTGTTGGCTTTCATTGTTTCCTTTCTTCCCTGTTTTCTGACAAACCCATTGGTTTTCCTCTACCTGGTACATTTTTTGTTTTTGCTTCCATTTATTTTATGTTATGAGAGATGTTTTAATGCACTCCCAGATATAAATTTTGTTTAAGAAATGAAGAATTGGCCAAGGTGATTCTCATGATTGGAAAATAAATGATTGTTTTTGTAGGACAAGTTTTGAAGAACGTTTGGTGGAGAAAACTTCTTTCAATTGTTGAGTGATTGGATGCTGGAAATGCATACATAGGAAGCATAGCATAAATAATTGTTGAAAAGAAAGAACCTCTTGTATGTATGTGTATTGCGAAGTTTTTGTGACCTATTATCATTTCATATGGTGATCAATTTCATATATTTCTATTGCCTCAATGTGTTTTATCCATGAGATTTGACCATTCTTTGCTTGAGTTATTTATTGACTCTTTTTCAAAGCATGCACTAGTTTTTCTCATAAGGTTCTTCGTTTTGCATTGAATTAAACCACATGTTCTACTGCTTGTGCGGGTAGGGGTTGATCCCATTTTCTATAAGTGAATGCACCCATACTTGTTCATCATTCGAAGGCCCTATTCGTCTTTCCTTTAAAAACACAAATAAAAAACTTTAACTTAGAAATGTTTTCAAAATGGTTCTAAAAAATAATTTTTTTTTTCGAATTATTCTTTCATGTTTTATACAAAAAAATATATATATTTAAAAACTTAAAATATTGTCAATACATTTGTTTTCTTTAGTTTGAAGTATTTTTTTAAAATAACTTGTATCTTGTGTTTTATTTTTAATTATTTTTCATATTTACATAATTATTTTTTAAAATAATCGAAAAAAAATAAGAAAAAATAATTAAAAACAATTAAAAGATATTATAAAAAAATTGATAGTTTTTATTTATAAAAATAAAAAAGTGTTTTCTTACTGTCAAACATATTTCCCTTTTTTTTTTCTCAAAAATAGTGTCTTTTTTTTTTTTTTTTTTTTTGCTTTCGAGAACGGTTGGAAAACAAACTCTATCTTCAATAATTTTAATTTCAAGATTCTAACATATGAAAGATAAATATATAGAAAATAATAATCACTTATATATAAAATGTAGCAGCACCTTAAAAAAATTATGACTTTAAAAAATTAAGATGCTAAAAAAAATTATAATTTCAAATTTTAAATTTGTAAAGGCATAAGGAATTTTATAATTTTAAAATTTGTGATTTTAAAAAAATCATAAATTAAAATACAACCAAACAAACCCACAATCAAAATTGATATTTTTCTTACTTTTTAGTCTCCCTCTTTTTTATAACTTAGCGTTTGATCTAGTGGCTCGAAGCATACCTTATCTTTTTAATTGAGAAACTTTTGTTTTAGGGCCCTTATTTATAAAATATATGGTATTCAGAGCCCAAGTTTATGAAATATGGAAAACAATCATTAATGGACAAAATAATATGAGAATTGTGCACTCTATGCTAAGTCAATTTTATATGCCCAAATTGCCCCCGATATTTACTGCATCAGCAGCCAAATAGCCTCCACATCAGACTTAAATAAAAAAAAAAATCGTGAAACTTGATAATTGCATAAAAAACCACCCGACTTGACTTTAGTTGTCCCATTCTCTCTCTCATTTTAGCAAAAGAAACTTGATTCGAGACTAGAATCGACATCTAACTTTCTTCTTAGAAAATTCTGTAGCCCTTGTGAAACCAAGGTTTGGTTAATCTTGATTTTGATAATAACAAAACAAGGTTTAGAACTAATGATCATATTTCAAGTGTGTTAGGCAAGACAACTTCCAAAGTGGCAATCCAAAGACAAATCAAGCCAATGAGAAATCATGAAGAAGAAGACCACCTCAAAGAAAAGAGTTTTTCAAGACCAAAGCTTCTTAGGATCTCTTTGTGAGGTTGTTGGTGCACTAGGACTTTCATGCATTTCATTCTTTATTTACGTACCAAAATCATCCAAGAGTAATATTGTTTTAAATATCTTAAGAATTGGATGATTTCATGTTTTCAACTAAAACCTTGTGTTAAATGGTTTTCAAACTTGTGTTAAAAGGTTTTAAGTTGAAAAAGGTTGAGTGTTGAGCCAAAAAAAATGGCTCAACCGGTTCATCCGGTTCACCGGTTGTGTTCGTTCGGTCGAGGACCGGTTGAGGGAGCCAAAAAGTTTCTCTCTCTCCCAGTGGCTTCCTCTTCCCAGTCAAGGTTGAACCTCAACCGGTTGAGGTTCGGTTGAGGCCCAAATGTCACTTTTCCTAACGGTTGAGGTTCGGTTGAGGCCCAACGGTCACTTTTCCTAACGGCTAGTCAACTAGTCGACCCCTAGCTCGACCGGTCGAACCCTAGCTCGACCAGTCGAACCCCCAACTGCTAGTATGACTTTTTTCTTCTATAAAAAGGCTCCAAACTTCATTGTTTCATAAGAAAAACCTTCCCAAATCTTTCTTAATTATATTTGAGCCTTGGAGGAGTATTTTTTAGTGCACCATCATTCCAAAACTTGCATATCTTTAGTGCACCATTCAATCCTAGTTTCTCTTGTATCATTTGAGCTTAAAGTTCTTATGCTAGGATTTTTTAGAGATCATTTTATTTGTAAATCTTTGAGAGGAATTTTCTCAAGTAAGGGGTATCACTTGAAAGGTTTTTCAAGAGCGGGATAACTCTTGAGAAGTGTAAAGGGTGCTTAGAGCCAAAAGTCCAAGAGGGTGAATTGGAACCATAATCCAATTATAAAGAGATTAGAAGCTTGGTTGAAGCTTCAAGATAGTGGAACCCTCACTCGGTTAGGAGGCTGAGGAGAGTGGACGTAGGCAAGGAAGTGCCGAACCACTATAAATTCTCGTGTTTGCACTCTCTCTTCCCTAACTCTTTTAAATTATATGCAATTGTGTTTATTTTGTTTATTATATATTTGCATATAATTGTCTCTTATTTTTGCATAGTTTAAATTTGTGAAAAAAAGACCATCACCCTATTTCCCCTCCCTCTAGGGTGATTACCATAGTTTGAATTAGCCTCAAATTCCTAACAACCCTAAATCTGCATTTTAGTTTGTCAGTATAAAGGAAGCATGCATAAATCCTGCTCAAACCAAAACAATGCATGCCTAGCCTAAAATCATGCCAAATATTTTTTCATTGAATTCTATATTTGGTGTTGTTTCTAAATTTGAATCATATAGTTGTATATTGTAACAGTAGCATAGATTTAGCTTTATCGTTTCTAAATTTGAATCATATAGTTGTATATTGTAACAGTAGCATAGATTTAGCCTTACCGTGTATATGTTTCCTAAACTAGCTTCTCAATCACTCTCTATATAACATAGAGTTTCTATCAATAAAAGGTGTGGGAAATTCTTCATTGAAACTACAACGATATTTGTTTCTCTATATGGCATCAGAGCGTTGATCTCAAACTAGCCATCGATCCAAGTTATCACCATGTCTTCCTCCTCTAATCAAACTCCAAACTTTAATCTCAATACTCAACCTCCTTCTGCAGCCAATAAACCCCTAATTGCTCTCAATATCCCAACCCAAATCAATGAAAAATTAACTTCATCCACCTTTCCTTAATGGCGTGCTCAATTTGAAGCACTCCTTATTGGTTAGGATTTACTCAACTATATTGAAGGCACCCTTCGGTGCCCCTTCTCCGCTGCTACTCCCACTAATGAGTTGCACAAAATCCATCGGGTCCAACAGGATAAACTTATCTTGAGTGCTATTCTAGTCTTCACATCTCCTTCAATCACACCACTTATTGCTACAACAAAGACCTCCCATGAAGCTTGGAAAAAATTAAAAACTCTATATGCTAGTCGATTAAGAACACGTGCTATGCAGTTAAAGGAGGAACTCACCTTAATCCAGTGAGGAGATTGGTCGATTATAGAAAATCTCCATGTTGTGAAGGCCTTGGCTGATGAAATAGCCATTATTGATCATTCAATTTCGGATGATGACTTAACCCTTTATGTGTTGAATGGCTTAGGTCCAAATTTTTGGGAAATTGTGGCGCCTATCAAGCCCGAGAATCATCATTGGCTTTTGAGGAGTTACATGATTTTTGGTTGGACATGAGGCATACTTATGACACCTGGAAGCTGCGATGCAGAACCTGGTTGCTTCTACAAATTTCACAAAGACGAAACAGTCTCTGCAATGGGGGAGTCACCCGTGGTCTTTCAAGCAAATTGGCTCTTATCGTGGGCCTTAAGGCTCTCAACTAGGCCGCAACTCAAATAGAGCCCAACGTGATGGAGGTCGCTTCAACAACAACTCTAGGCGGCCCAACAACTCCAATTGGCGTTACCAACCCAAATGTCAAATTTGTGACCAATTGGGCCACACTGCAAAGTCCTGTCCTCAACTCCATTCACAGAATGCCTCCATCAATTGTGCAGCAATCTCTATTGTCAAGGACAAAAATTGGTTACTTGATTCGGTCGCTTCTCATAATATCACGGGTGATCTTTCCAACTTATCTATTCACTCCGAATATGATGGAATTGACGAAGTAATTCTCAATGATGGTTCAAGTTTGGTTGTCTCACACATTGGTTCTTTGGCTTTGCACTCCCTTCATCGAACTTTTACATTGCGTGATACTCTTTGTGTTCCAAATCTTTGCAGAAATTTAATTTTTGTTCATCATCTCACCAAACAAAACAATGTCTTTGTTGAATTTCACCCTTTTTATTTTCTTGTGAAGGGCAAGATCATGGGGGCGATTGGAGCATGTAACAATGGCATCTACACTTTTCTAGTATCAATGGTGGCATAAAAAAAGGTTGCTAATGTGCATGAACGGACTTCCATTGATGGATGGCACAAGCGTCTTGGTCATCCTTCTACTAAAATTGTCCATCATCTTGTCAAGAAATTTTCTCTTCCTATTTCCTTGAACAAAAGTTTGTCTTCTTATGTTCTTCATGTTCTATTAATAAAGCACATCACCAACCATTTCATGCCACTAGTCTCCAAAGTCATAAGCCACTTGACCTTATTTACACGGATGTGTGAGGTCCCGTTAGTTATATAGGAATTGATGGATCACAATATTACCTTATTTTTGTTGATCATTATACAAAATATATATGGTTTTATCCAATGGTCACAAAATCCAGTGTTTATAATATTTTCCCGCATTTCAAAAAGTTTGTTGAAACTCATTTTTAGAAATCTATCAAAACACTTTACTCCGACAACGGTGGTGAGTTTATCGCTTTAAAATCTTATCTATTATTTCATGGCATAACTCACTACACCACTACTCCACACACTCCACAACAAAATGGTGCCTCTGAATGTCGTCATAGTTATCTCGTTGAAAAGAGCCTTACACTTCTTCATGATGCAAATCTTGCTTTCTCGTATTGGCCCTATGCCTTTCAAACAACTTCTTATCTCATAAATAGACAACCAACGCCTTTCCTCCAAGAAAAATAACCTTTTGAAGCCCTTTTTGCTCAACCACCCAATTACTTGAAATTAAAAAAATTTGGGTACATTTGTTACCCCCTCACACTAGCCTATATTTCAAATAAAATACTGCCAAAATCCAAAGTCTGCATTTTTCTCGGTTATTCACTAACCCAAAACGCATACAAGAGTTTTGAACCTCAAACAAAAAAATTATTTCTCTCACGACATGTGTTATTTGATGAAAATCTAACCCATTTCAGTCTGTCCCAAACTGTGCCTTCCATGACAACCCAACCCACTCGAGAATCTCACAACTCTTTTCTTCTTTTTTTCTTCGATGCTCAGTAGGTTGTCGTGTCTCCATCACAACTGTTCAACGCACCAACCTCATTGCTGCCTCCGGAAGGTCCGCCTACCATTGTTGCGTCCTCCTCAAGTAATTTCGGACTCTCTACTCATTTCCTTCATGATTACTTGCAAACCCTAGATCACAACCCCACCCACTCAAATTTTCCTTTACATGACACTCAGACTAGTTCTTCTTTAAATTTGCAATCATAATCTCATGATTCTTCTCATAATCAACATCTAGATCTAGCTAATACTCCCAATTTTCCAACCCCTACCGAAACCAATAATCCTCGCCAACGCACTCATACCATGACCACAAGATCAATGAACCAAATCTTCAAACCCAAATAACTCCACACCATGTCCAAATATCTTCTCCCCTCGACCATTGAACCAACCAATGTGAGCCAAGCCATTTCTCAACCTCATTAGCATAAGGCCATTTTGAGGCAACTAGATATCAACAATGCTTTTCTAAATGGTGAATTATCTAAGACTGTGTTTATGGCACAACCCCCAGGATTCAAAGATTTGTCCAAACCTAATCATGTTTGCAAGTTAAAAAAAAGGTCATGTATGGGCTTAAACAAGCCCTACGAGCTTAGTACACAACACCAAAAAATGTCATTCTTCAGTTGGGTTTTCACAATCCCAAAGCGGATTTCTCTCTCTTCATTTACAACCACGATTCCAATTTTTGTTATTTACTGGTTTATATTGATGATTTTGTCATTACAGGGAATAATTCCACACTTGTGGCCACCATTATTAAGCAACTGGGTGACATGTTTTCTCTAAAGGATATGGGTTTTCTTCATTTTTGCTTAGGAATTGAAGTCATTCCTACTCGGGCAGGATTATTTATCTCATAACATAAATATGTTCGTGAACTTTTATACCACACCAGTATGAGTAGTGGAAAAGATGTCTCAACACCTCTCTCTACCACTCAATCTCTTCAACTAGTTGATGGCACTGCTACTATGGACAACTCGAAGTTCTGTAGAATCATTGGCAACATTCGATACCTTTCTTTGCAGTCAACAAACTCTCACAATTTATGCACAAGCCGACTACAAATCACTGGACAACAACCAAACGGCTCATCCGATACTTAAAACAAACCATTTTTTATGGTATTCAGATCAACCAAGCTGGAACTCCAATATTAAGAACATAATCAAATGCGAATTGGGATGAAAATGTGGATGACCGCACATCTACCTCTGCTTATATCAGTTTTTTGGGATCTAACCCCATTTCTTGGAGCTCAAAGAAGCAAAGAGTTGTTGCAAGATCCTCAACAGAAGTTGAATATCGGGCACTAGCAATTGCGGCTTCCGAGACAATGTGGTTGTCCACTCTCTTCAAAGAACTAACATTTCCAGTCAAAGAATCTCCCCAACTATTATGTGATAACCTTAGAGCCACACATCTCAGTTTTAACCCGGTCAATCATTCACGCATGAAACACATTCAAATCGATCTTCACTTTGTGTGTGACTTAGTGCAAAAAGGAAGCATCCAAGTTAGCCATGTACATACTCAAGACCTACTAGCTAATCTGTTAACAAAGTCGTTGTCCAAACAATGTACAGAATTGTTATGCAACAAGATTGGCTTTGCCGATGGAAGCCCTATCTTGCAGGGGTGTATAAGGGAAGCATGCGTAGATCCTGCTCAAACCAAAATAGTGCATGCCTAGCCTAAAATCATGCTAAATATTTTGTCATTCAATTTTATATTCTATATTTGGTGTTGTTTCTAAATTTGAATTATATAGCTGTATATTGTAACAATAGCATAGATTTAGCCTTACCATTTCTAAATTTGAATCATATAGCTGTATATTGTAACAGTAGCATAGATTTAGTCTTACCGTGTATATGTTTCCTAAACTAGCCTCTCAATCACTCTCTATATAATATAGAGTTTCTATTAGTAAAAGGTGTGGGAAATTCTTCATTGAAACTACAACAATATTTGTTTCTCTATAGTCAGCAACCAAATATGAGATTTCCCCTAAGTCGGAATCTAAAAAACTTGTCATTTCAGAAAGTCATTTGAAATCTAAATCGACTAAAACCTTTACGTCCAACAAACCAAACTAATACTCATCTTCCCAAATTCTCAGACTTCTCTGTTTGTCTCGTAACATCCTGAGTAACCAAAGTTGATGCCCATCTTCCCAATACCTTGAAGTAAACCGAACATGAGGCATATCTTGTTGTTGTATCATCAAAGTTGGAATTTTGGTAAGGTTTCTCAAAACGGAACTGGAGTTTTTCTTCTTGTGCGTGTTTTCTGATTAATCAATCATAGGTGAGTTTTCATTTACGGGTTTGTTTGGATGGTGAGAACATCTTAGGGTTTCAAGTGTTTTATTTTGGGGTTTTTTGTATTTTGCTTCATTTTTGGTAGAATGAAATATAGGATAATTTTTTTTTGGTTAAAGATATGTTTGTATTTAGAGAAAAAAAATTATTATTATTATTATTTTATTTTATTTGCTTTCCAGGAATTGTGTTGTCATCAGATTTTTAGGGAAATTGGTTCATATGTATTACTACCAATCGATGGAGATTTTCTTTCAATTTTAATGGTATATATGAGAGTTACTACTAGCAACTAAATGGATTCTTTGCTTGGTCGTTTGTCATTGTTATTGCTTTACTAATTTTGAATACCGATTTCATTGTGTGTATGTTGTTATTGTTTTGTCCTTTGTTTTTGCTTGAGAGACTTGAATGTATGTTGTTATTGTTATTGCTTTATGAATTTGATTTGAGACTTGATAAAATGATAGCAATAAGCATCTAAAAGATGAATGTTGACTACAATTTTGGGTATTAATATCCTAACAATATTACATTTGTTTATTATGATTTAAAATAAATTTTATTAATTAGTGGCATATAAAAAATAATATAAAGTTTTAAATATAAGGTATTGGATTATTCTATCTATTACTTTGGGCCGCTATGATAGCCCAAGTGGATGGCCCATGGAGGGATTGCCGAATATGGGGAGTTTATGACCTTACTCACCTATTTACAATTTATTTAATATTTAATTTCATGAAGGGAATTATGTAAACATGCTAATTTACAAAATATAGATAAAAAGAGACCCTAAAAAAGTCATTTGTATGGAGAGTGTATTTTAGGAAAAATAATTCTTATTTCATGTATTGGAATAGTGTCTAGCTCACATTACCCAAAAATGTCCTTACATGTGTTTTGGTTTTAAAGTAACACTATTTTAGGCTTAAAATACCTTTGTTAGTTCAATAATGTATCATCTTCGTGTGAGCTAAGCTGGTATGGATGATAACACATATACACATACAAGGGCAAAATAGTGTTACTTAAAAACTAAAACAAAGTTACTTTAAGACCAAAACACATAAAGATATTTTCGGGTAATATGAGGTAGACATTGTTCTAGTGCATTAAAATACACTTTCCATGAAAATGACTCTTTTGAGTTTTTTTTTAATCGTTATTTTGTAAATAGTGCATGTTTATATAATTCTCCCAATAAAATAAAACCTAACAAAAAAAAATCAAACAAAAAAGAAAAGAATTTTACCTAAACAATTGGGGTCAAGAAATGAAATATTTGGTTAAAATGATGAAATAATCTCCAAATTGTGAATTTAACATTCTCTCTATTTTTTTTTCCTTGAAAAGTAACCAATTTTTAACATAAATATCATTTATCCAAAGTATTTAAATGTGAAAGCGTAAAACGAGACATTTTTGTGTCTGTGAGGCGAGGTGTAAGCCTTAAAGTGTTGAGGCATAGGCCTTTTAAGACAATTATTTTACAATTAATAAATGTTTTTAAATAATTTAAAATATATAAAAATTAATAGCATAAAGGAAAAAACATGAAAACAATCCATTAGAATTATAAAAAAATTATGATTAAGTCACATGTATGATATGTTAATCTTATGCTAAGATATGAAATATGCATACTTCATGTATCATAAATTTATTTTTTTAATCAAGTTTTTATCTTTTCTATAAACACATTTTGAAAAATATTTTTTTTTACTATAAATTAAATTTATGTTTAAAAATAAAAAAAATTATAAAATAAAATTAATATATGATTGTGGACCCCGCATTCCGGCTCAATGCGTTTCCCATGCGAATGGCGAACTCTATTTTTGTTTAGAAAAATGATCTTTATTGACTAAGAAAAATGACTTGGAGTCGCCACTTATTTTTGTTTTATTTTTAAAGGGTAAACAAAATAAAAAAGAAAAACCCTAAGTGTGACTCCTTGTTTTGGAAAAGGTGGTCTGTGAAAAACCGGATCGAGTTCAGGGGTCAGGTTACTTATCGGAAAGGTATGGTAAAGACCGTAGCACCCCTCTAAGCCCCTAAAGTCAGGTCTCTACTAATAAAATGAAGCAATCATGGCAATGGACGAGTAAAACAGTGGATACCCAAAGTGATCATGCACATGTGAGAATCTAAACATGCATACAAAAAATGACCCCAATGCATGTAGATGCGTACCTGGGCAGCGATCCATAAAGCGCTATCAAGAAGTGAGGTTAGTGCGCAATTGAGGGATAATCGCATGTATATCAGAGAGCAGGATAAATAAGATCAATCATGCATGACAGTTAAATTAATCAATCAATCAATTATAAAGTCACTTATGTGGGGCCCCTACCAAAGCCCGTTCATTTTTGCATGAATTAATTCCATAAACTCCATTATTCGGAATTACGGGATTGAATCTATGCTTATTTTAAAACATTTTTAAAAAGCAGAAGAGTTGTGAATATTGCTTGCCAGAAAGAAAGATGACTGCAAAATTTTATTGGAAATGAGACTCTTGGATGATCTTAAAAATTCTAAGGATGAAAGATAGGATGCTTTGAAATGGTTTAAAAAAAAAAAGTTATAAAACGAGGATCCGGACATGTCTGACCGGGGAAGTTGAATCGTCCCCTCTCCCATCAGGCGTCAGGCGTTGGACGTGAGATATCCGGAGAAGGTTGAACGTTGGACGGACAGAATTCCGGATGAGAGACATCCGGAGAAGGTGGAACGTTGGCCGGATAGAATTCTGGATGTGAGACATCCGAAAAGAGTGAAATGGCGGCGGACAGGATTCCGGATGTGAGGCATCCGGAGGAGGGTGGAACGTCGGTGGGACAGGATTCCGGATGTGAGGCATCCGGATAAGGTGGAATGGTGGCTGGACAAAAATTTCGGATACGAGACATCCGGATAAGGTGGAATGGCGACGAACAGAATTTCGGATGTGAGACATCCGGGGAAGGTGAGACTTCGGCCGGACAGGCTTCCCTATGTGAGGCATCCAGATAAGGTGGAATGGCGGCTGGACAGAAATTCCGGATGCGGGACATTCGGATAAGGTAGAATGGCGACAGACAGAATTCCGGATGTGCGGGGAAGGTGGGACTTCGGCAGGATAGGATTCCGGATGTGAGGCATCCAGATAAGGTGGAATGGCGGCTGGAAAGAAATTCCGGATGCGGGACATTCGGATAAGGTGGAATGGCGGCGGACAGGATTTCGGATGTGAGGCATCCGGAGGAGGTGGAATGTCAGCCGGACAGGAGTTCCGGATGTGGGACATCCGGATAAGGTGGGACGTTGGCCGGATAGGATTCCGGATGTGAGACATCCGGAGAAGGAGGGGACGTTGGCCGGATAGGATTCCGGATGTGAGACATCCGGAGAAGGGGAGACGTTGGTCGGATAGGATTCTGGATGTGAGACATCCGGAGAAGGTGGGATGCTCTTGCAAGAGAATAGAGATAAGGGTCATGCAGAGTGAAGACATGTGCATGGACATAAACACAATGGGCAAGCCACCAGCAGACGTGCCTCCACGTCTAGCTGACGAATATGCCTGGTAGCATGCAACCTTGGGTGTTTGTTGACTGCGAAAGCTTGGAGAAAACCAAAAAGGCCTGTTCTCATCATCACTGAAAACCCAGATTCTAGCCTCAAGGTTAAGAGCCTTGAAGCTTCACGAAAAGCAGTTGGGACTTTGGAGCCTTGAGTATGCACTCAAGGAGGAAAAGAAAATAAGGGGATAACAGGATAGCAACAAGAAGAAGAACATGAAGACTTTAACAAGCATATCAAACCTATTTCATCATTTCATCCATGGGTCCAACATCCAGTGAGTTAAGATGGAAAAATACTCGTCAGAATAGGGCATAAAACACGGCAAACTCTTCCAATACTTAATCAGTAATCACCAAAACAGAATAACCCAACGATCAGAAATAAAAAAAAAAAAAAAAAAACACTGAGAATCAGACCTGGACAGTCTGAAGAAAAAATGGGAAAGATACAAAAAAAACAAGTGGTCATACCTGGAAATTTCCCTTCTCATCTCTATGTCCTAGACTTCCCAACAACTCTACGCTCCTCTGTTCTTAACTTCCTCCTCCAGTTCAACCCATACTCTTTTCCTCAAAACCCTCAGAAAAACTCCTCCCTTTCTCTCTCCGTTTTCTTAGAAAAACTCCTCATTTTTCTCTAAACCACTCTTCTGCACCCCTGTTCACTGGTGAGCAAGCATGGCTTGCCCAACCACCCTCTCCCTCTGTTCCTCTACAATGTTGTCCCCTCAAACGATCTCTGCAGCAACCACCTTTTCTGCCACACTCCTTCTACAGCCACCTTTCCTTTTCTCTCATCTGTGCCCCTTGACGACTTGCGGGACCCCCTTTCCAAAGAGTTCCTCCACGTGTTAGAGTCTTACTGCAACTTCAAAAAGCGAGGTTGATTCCTTATGAACACTAAGGATGTGACACGTGGCCCGCTGGGATAGTGACACCTGGTTAAAAATGTGATCTGCAAAAACAAATAGAGAAAAAGTGATCCATGCCAAAATGGGGGTCTACAAATATGCCCTTCTTCGGTAGAGCTCACGAGTGCAAGGAACATGAACACTGGAATGAAAAGAAAGTGTGAGTAGTGAGTGGAATGAAGTGAACTCTACCGAATAACCAAGGAGACCCCCATAGAGACAGTGAAACATAAACTCACTCAGGCTAGCAGATGAACACAAAGGCTCTAATCCTAAAAGAGAAGGATGTCAGAAAATGCCTCTAAAGTCACACCAAGGATCCAGGCTCCCTCTAAGACACCTCCAAAAATGATTTGAAAAACCATATCAAGATGAGTAACGGTCTAACCACCTTGGAGTACGAGATGAATATGCGATAAGCATCGAGTAACGAAAGCGAGGAAAACCGAGGACAAATGCAAAACTATGAAGGTAAGATGCGCAATGCCAGTGAATATGAATGCTAGGAGCTGTGACTCTGAATGACAAGACTGACTCTAAACACCAAACTGAGAAAATAATAGCTCTGGAAGCCAAACCAAAAAAAAACTAACTCTACATGCTAAATTGGGAAAATAATAGCTCTGGAAGCCAAACCAAAAAGCTAACTCTAAACACGAAACTAGAAGGCCCATAGGCTTCACCTACGGTGGTGATGCAATAAAAATGCCCATAGATGCCAATCCATGGTGGTGAAACTCTCAAATGCCCAAGGATGAAAATCCATGGTGGTGAAACAACTGAAATGCCCATAGATGAAAATCTATGGTGGTGAATCTGAAACAAATGCTCATAGATGAAAATCTATGATGGTGAAAAACTTATCAAAGCCTATAGATGAAAATCTATGGTGGTGATAATCTCGAAAGCCCAAGGATGAAAATCCATGGTGGTGAAATAACTGAAATAAATGCTCATAGATGAAAATCTATGATGGTGGAAAACTGATCAAAGCCCATATATGAAAATCTATGGTGGTGATAATCTCGAAAGCCCAAGGATGAAAATCCATGGTGGTGAAATAATTGAAATAAATGCTTATAGATGAAAATCTATGATGGTGGAAAACTGATCAAAGCCCATAGATGGTTAATCTATGGTGGTGAATCTGAAATAAATGCTCATAGATGAAAATTTATGATGGTGAAAAACTGATCAAAGCCCATAGATGTCTGATCTATGGTGGTGAAAAACCGAAACAAATGGGGATGCCCTAAATAAGGTGATAGTAAGGGGATGCCCTAAACAATGACAGTAGGGGGATGCCCTAAACAAACTGAAAATAGGGGGATGCCCTAAACGAAGATGACCGTAGGAGGATGCCCTAAACGAAATGATAGTAGGGGGATGCCCTAAACGAAATGACAATAGGGGGATGCCCTAAACAAACTGAAAATAGGGGGATGCCCTAAACGAAGATGACCGTAGGGGGATGCCCTAAACGAAATGACAGTAGGGGGATGCCCTAAACGAAATGACAATAGGGGGATGCCCTAAACAAACTGAAAATAGGGGGATGCCCTAAACAAAATGACAATAGAGGGATGCCCTTAAACAAACTGAAAATAGGGGGATGCCCTAAACAAACTGAAAATAGGGGGAATGCCCTAAACGAAATGAGAGTAGGGGAATGCCCTAAACGAACTGAAAATAAGGGGATGCCCTAAACGAAATGACAGTAGGGGGGAGCCCTAAACGAAATGAAAATAGGGGGATGCCCTACAAAATGACAATAGGGGGATGCCCTAAACAAACTGAAAATAGGAAGATGCCCTAAACGAAATGACAGTAGGGGGATGCCCTAAACGAAATGACAATAGGGGGATGCCTTAAACAAACTGAAAATAGGGGGATGCCCTAAACGAAATGACAGTAGGGGAATGCCCTAAACGAAATAAAAATAGGGGGATGCCCTAGGTTATCACCCGTAAAGATCGACAAATGGGTCTGACAGCCATGAAATCAGCACGAGACACGGTAAACCCAAAAAGAGGGGGTATGCCCTAGTAGAAAAGCACTAAGGGGGTATGCCCCAATATGGCAACTCACAAAGACCAAGAAGTAGATCGAATAATGAGAAAAGATCTGCAAAACATCAATGAACTCAAGGATGGGGGTATGCCCTAGTATGACAACTCACAAAGATCAATAAATAGATCAAGCAAATAGAAAGTCCTCAAAAGGGTCTGATGAACTCAATGATGGGAGTAAGCCCCGGTGTAAGATAGTAACCAACATAAGACATAGAATGTCACCAAACAAGATACTCTGGGATATGCTCAATGATGATGCAATGAAAAACACATACAGAGCCTCAATGAACACATGCTAAAACAAGACCAAACATCACTAAAATTATGCTGACAAAACAAAACCAAAATAATGGATCAAACAAATGTTGACCAAGACTCTAAGTCTGAAATGTAAGCAAATCAAGACACAACGTGTCAACTATCAATATGAGTACATTATCATAAAAGCATCAACAATCTGATAGGTCCTACCATCATGAGAGATGTTGAACCTAATGTTCAAAGGCATGTGAAAACTCAACCAGAAAGCTCAAGACTAGCCTACATCTTCCTCTGATCAAGAGAAAATGATAAGGTCACATAAGACGATGAAATATGTGGGCTCAAAATATGTAAGGCTCTGATAAGATGGGTGCAGGTATAACGGTGTCCAATATAGGATGGATGGGTGTATAACAAAGATAAGTGAATGTCCAAATCAAACTAGGTACGCTGAGAAGACTGAGCCCATGGTGTCAATGACTCCATGATCCATCAAAAGCAGCAATCATAAACAGAAGGTGGAGTCTCGATGTCAAAATCAAGAAGGTGGGTATACCCCAATGTGAATACGTCATCTCGAAATGGATAAGCCCTCAGTACAAGATAAACTCTGGGAAGTATGCGTTTGGCATAAACTGTCATCTCACAAAATCATCATCATGAGTGGGCTATGCCCCAATGTAAGCATCTCCAAATCAAACATCCATAAGAAGAGTACAACCAATCATACATCATCTGATCAAAATGAATCTCTGCTCCTCAAAGTCATCGTGGTAATGTGAAGAGAGTATCTGACCTCCTCTAAAGAAAGAGCATGTCCCAATGTGAACTGGTATCTCTAAGATCAACCACCAATGAAAGGGTTATGCCCCATTATAGGGCAAACCCTGAAATGACTAAACTCCGTTGTATGCTCTCATAAGTGTCTGTGTCCTAATCCAATCATCTGAAAAATATGTCAACAATGATGAGAAGGCTACACTCCTGTAATCATACCAAAGAAATCATCCGGTTATATCTCGTACTCCAATGTGAAATGAACCTAGTCGCCTCCAAGGAACATCTATGCCTAAAAACCATCATCGACCAAAAGGGGTATGTCCCTGTGTAAAGTACACCAGATGAAATGCGCCAATCATGTCTCATGCTCCAATGTGAAAAAGAACATATGATATTCTCCGAGGAATGGACATGGCTCAAAAATTCGTCATCGACTGAGAAGAGTATGCCTCGACATAATGGTCATCTGATAATAAAACTATTTGAGATGGATATGCCCCAGTGTAGGGTCATACCATAACTCCTGGTCCATCACAAACAGAATGCTCCCGAATCAATCCCAAATATTGCTCACATAAGAGCTATCAAACACAATGTGTGATGTCATGGCCTCAGGGTGGTCTTAAGACTCAGGACGTAACGAAGGCTAGGGTGATAGGGTGATAGAAATGAAAGGAAACTAGGCCTAAATACCCAATGATAAAAACCCATGCCGTCATGTATAAAATGCAACATATATAGTGAATCTCATGAGCCATGGACCTGAGGATGCCTAACGTGAATATGATGTCGATAAGGAGACAAATGAAGCAAAACGAACTGATAATGATATGTGTAATGATGACGCGAAGTGAGTATTGAACCCGAGATGGGTTGCTGTAAGGAGAGAATAAGATGTGAAGTGAATGAGGTGAAACACAAGCGACGATAGAAATGACAGCGAAACAATGAATATATGAAGAAAGGTGGTGATCGACTAAGATCAAACATGAAGTGAAGTCACATCAATAATGAATGTGATGATGGAAAGGACAATGACTCAGAGTCCTTAGGAGAAGGTCAATCATCCCTCTCACAAAATAGATATGACAAAGTAATACAAATAATCATGGGATCTTAGAGAGCTCACATACGAACTTCCAATAACGAACATACTCGATAAAAATGACCCCCAGACATCAATATACAAACTCAATGATCGAGAACACTATGCACATACACACATGTGCTAATAATAATAATTTTTTTTTTTTTACATATATACAAATACGCGTGCCCTGAACCATGAACAAATGAACCCCAAAGATGATATCAATAACAAATGGTCACACTTCCAAGTGTTAAGGTAACAAACAAACTCTCTCTGACGAGATGACCTCCTCAAACTAAGGATCTCTAAACCAGTGTCCGCAAGATAGATGGTGGAAATGATGTGACTATCCTCCATGTGATGAACTGAGGAGGATCACCACTCAAGGTGAAGAGAAAATGAAACAAACAAATAGTAGATAGGATAAGGAAGAGGAGATGAATAACACAACCAACGAGATGAGATGAAAATGCAGAGGTGTAGTGATAGGAAAAGATAATGAGAAAAACGTGCCCCTAGGTCCAAGGCTCATGAAACTCCCAAACAATGCATGCATACATTAAAGGGCCCCTATCTCGGTGTGAAAATGTGAGCAAGACGATAAGAAAGAAAGGCTATAATGCACATGCGAGGCTCAATGGGCTAGCAACGGACTATGATATCAATAAAGGTAATAAGGTATGAGCTGACCGAAATGAAGGTCACCCATCCTGCGACCACGGTCTCAAACATCATGCTATCAAGCCCTCAAATGATCAATACTAGAGATCGATGTCCATATGATATAACCATGTCAACCCTTTAGAATCATGCATCAAACCGTACTCCGAATGCTCCATAATAATCTCAACGATGATCCTCTCAAAGCAAAATGAATGGTGACCTCATCAGGCGCGACTACCCATCACAAGCCAACTCTCATCATACAAGATCAATCTCTATACTCACGGCAAAATAAGCGACAGTCTCATCAAGCGATTGACCAATCCTCGCATCGTAAGCCACCGAAGATCATAAGCTAACCCTCGTCATGCGAGATCAACCCTGGGCTCAAACTCCTCACACTCTACCTGGTCGGATCAGGAAGGGGATGTGAAAAGCTAGAAAAGCCGATGACGAAAAGGTCATATAATGGTCTCAAAGGCGATGTTATGCAACAATGGATGGATGTAGGTCAAGACAAAAGTCAAGGTGTGGGAAGTGAGCAAGGTACTGCTCTGATCATAAGAAGATGTGTCACAGTCTCAAACTCCCTAGGTCAAATCTCTGATCCTAGGCTAATAGGATCAATATCCCCCATGACCAGTCAAGCCTCAAGTAAACAATGTGCAAGTGAAAAGATGCCTCAAGTAAAAAAATACAACACATCATATCACAAAACACAAAGATATGTCCATAAAGGAAAATGCATCCAATGGGATAATCTAATGAGTACATCATGCAAAAGAAGGATAATAAAGACAATACTCAAGAATCGAGTTATAGTCTCTAAAAGTCAAAACAAAACAAGACTAAACAAACAAAAAAAAAAACAACGACTGGTCCTATCATCACATCTCTGGCCACAGAGGGAACAAAATCTGAGCACCACTGTACCAAGGCAAGCCAATCATGATTCAATCGCCCATGTCAATAAGATCAGGGACTTCTGGTGAAGGAGCGTCTGCATGCATGGCCTGAGCTGAGGTAGGAATAGGAAACATATCGGACTGAGGATGTCCAAACATTCCAGAATCAACAATGTCCTGTATGACATGTCGTAGAGCAGTGCAACGATCAGTGTGATGTCCTGCTGACTGATGGTACGTACAATATAAATCAAGTCGAAACTGTGAAGGCATAGGATCCGGAAGTGCCCTAGGAGCTAGAGGAGCCAAAAATCCCATGGCTTGGAACATCTCAAAAACTCTGCTCAGGGGTGTGCTCAAATCTGAAAAGTGCCTCCGACATCGTCGACGAGGGTGAAGTCGCTCCTGAGGAACTGTAATAACTGGAGGGCCCCGAAGCCGGGATGGAGGTCGTGTCGACGTAGCCAATGAAATGGATGAGGAATGCTGTTGGAGCACTGAATGTGGGTGAGGTCGTGGATGTGAGGTACCCAAAGTAACAGATGTCGATGAAGTCAAATGTAGCAATGAAGGCATCGCTACTCCTGGAGCTCCTCTCGATGACGATGGATACTCTGACAAAATAAGCTCAATCCTCTCAACCCTCTATGTCAAATCCATCATCATCTCATAAAGAGTAGTAAGAGTAATGGGTACGATCTCGTCCGACATGGTGAACCTCAACTGAAGAAGTCTAATCTCAATGTGCTATGAAAATATCATAACCATCATGCCATCAATCTCTGCTCGGGGACCAGTCACGACACTAAAACTGTCCGAGACTCTAAAACAAACACATGCAAGCAACACACGATGCTACTCAACATAACAACACATAAAGTGCATGGTACGAAACAATGATAATAATAAAAAGAAAACAGAACACATACCCAAGAAAGCAACAATATCACTAAGTGAAATGAGAGTACATCATGCAAAATACTAAGACAATAAGGTCTACTCTCGAAACATAGGGTACGAACTCGACTCACTAACTATAAAACAAGACTCAAATATAAAATAAAAGAGAACAAAAACTCAAACGACCAACAAACAATGTAGTCCCAAAATATACCAACAAGGTCTGTAATATCAAAGTGTCTGGTGAATATCAGTGCCCTGGGTGTCCCAAGCGTGATGGTATAAGCCCGAAGGAGGAGGAACTGCATGTGTGGACTAGGCTGGAAAGGAATCAGCAGTCATATCTGGACCAAGATCAGTATTTGTGGTCGATACAGAAAAGCTAACCATACCACTGTCAATAAGATCATGTATGGTATGACGTAGAAAAACACAATAGTCAGTACGGTGGCTTGTCATCTGGTGAAATGCACAGAACTCGTGAGCACGAAAATGTGGAGGTAAGGTACTCAGGGGTGGCCTAGGGGCCAACGGTGCTAAGAAGCCAGTAGCTATGAGTCGCTCAAAAGCTCTGTCCAAAGGCATCCCCAAATCGGAATAAGTTCTCTGACGTCGCCAATGGGGATGAGATTGCTCATGTCGTGGGATACTAGTCTGTGGACGCTGAAACTGAAATGAAGGTCGCACCGTGACAGTATGAGGATGCACAGAAGGGTACTGCTGAATTGAATGAGGATGATGATGCTGTAAAGGTAGGAAATCACTCCTGGGTATCTGCAATGATCTCGCATAGGGATGATAACCAGGTCGTCAATGCTGAAAATCCGTAGAACATACGTCTCCATAGCTCTTAGATGATCCAACAACTCATTTCCCCTCAATGAGTAATATCTTACCATAATCCTCTAGATATGCCATCATCTACATCGAGCAAAGCCTGAACCAATGATCTAAAATCCTGGAATGGGACTCCTGTCAGATGTCGAGCAAACCTAGGATGCAAACTCCTCAAAAACATGCTCATATGATATCTCTCGGTAGGTCGCTCAATCATCTCTACGGTCTTCTCCCTCCAACAGGAGATAAAAGAAGAAATAGGCTCATCGGATCCCTGTCTAAGAAACTCGAGCTCTCTACGTGTAACGCTCGTATCACCACTGAAGGAATACTGTCTCAGAAACTCCTGTGCTAAGTCCTCCCAAGTTCTCCAACAAGATGTCTCTAATGAAGCGTACCATCTCTACTTCATGCCGCTTAATGACAATGGGAACAAAGTGAGCAACTGTGCCTCATCTAGACCAAGAGCCTTCATAACTGTGCTATAAAGTCTGAGATGAATACGAGGACATCCAACACCCGTATATCTCTCTATATCAGGCATCCTGAAACCGACTGGAAAAATGGCCACTGACACATCGTCAGGGTCATCCCATGAAATCATCTCATCAGGATCTCTCATCTGTCTAATCCTCTGCTCGAATCTGTCCATACGAGAATGAGGATCCTCAATAATGGTAACTGGTGTGACAATGGGTGGAATGACAGCAGCCTAATCAAGTGAAGTCTGTGTAGCTGGCATCTAAACAACTAGAACAGGTGGTGTCACTATATCAGATGGCGTGTCCTCGAGCACTACATGCCTACTCTGCTGGGTATCCATTCTCTAACTCAAACTGGTCAATGCCTCCTAAATCGAAACCACAGAAGCGATAAGCTAACCAATCGAAACTGACTATGAATCTGTCTATAGCAGCTCAGAGATACGAATCAACCTCTATCCCACTCAACCTAGGGCAATGAACCAAGACTGGGACTACAAACAGACCCCTACAAAAGAACCCAATCAAAACGACTCAAACAAGACTCATGCAACGACACGGGATGCAACAAACAATGACCAACGCATGATACAATACAACCCAATACATGACAGGGTGCAATACACAATCATATGGTGACAATCAGAAATCTGGATGTACGATAGAAACTCTAGAGTCATAGGAGTGTCCAACACGAGATGACCACAAATATGACTAAATAATTTCTATCGATGATCCAAAAAATGATCGAGGTGCGAAGAAAATGAATGGGGTGTGAAGAACAACACTATCACGAGATTGATACTCAATCTATAACAAAACATCCTTGATTCGACCTTCAACTCAAAGCTTTATAATGGAAAAAGAATGATAAGGTGATCCAGGCGAATCTCTCGAAAAATGTGTGAATATGAAAATATGCATTTCACCTTTCTATAATGAAAATATGAGCATCAAGTCGAAAATCGAATCCAGGATCAAACGAAGAATGAAGTATCAGGCTCGTGATAGGTGTACAGTGTAAAAACAAGATGATCATGATCAATGAACATATCCCGAAGCATCAAGTAAATGTCAACAAAGTGAAAGGATGCGTCGAGCCAAGAAATGAGGATGAAAACCTTAGGGAGAAAACATGCTAAACTCAATCGAGTGAAAAGCATAAACTAAGGCGACAAGACGAAAGGTGATCCAACCGATACTCAAACTCATACCGATCTCCGAGCACTCTCAACTAGAGACTAAAAAGAGGGAGTGTCAAATCCGAACTATAACCACAGAGGCTCTGAAGGCTCTCAAATGCACCCACGTGTAGGGAAGGAGTCCTAATCAAAGGATCTACGGCTCAACCTACGAGGTGAAGGTGGCTCTAAATGGATATGGGTGGACTTTAAAAGATCCCTAGCAGAAGCGATCATACCCTCCGACGATATGCAACCCTCTACACACCTCCGAAGAGACGGGGCGCTTCCATGCAAGGTGGTCATCACATCCACACATGCACTACCTCGACATCCCAGGGGGTTTCTTATGGTGAAACCTCTCAAACTCTCAACACTCAATAGTCAACTAAAGTGCATAGTGAATGGTGTGGGTGCATCCCAAAACCCTAAGAATCTAGAGCAGAAGAGGAAACACACTGGTCGCATGACTATCCATGAAACCTAGCTCGGGGCTATGCAGGTCTTCAATGATTGGACTCCAATCAGCATCGATATATCGATCTCCTCCAGAATGCTCTCGTACATCGATATAGCCCGTCGCTAAACCTTACGCCTAACATCTGGCTCGGTCAGAAAGTAAGCACACAGAAGGCCTCACACTTGCAAAAGTGAGAACCGAAATGAAGGAAATGATTGAGACCAAGAGATTTGGAGGTAAGGGGATAAAAGTGCGACCCACATGGACAAGCGACATGCAATCAAGCAAAAAAAAAGGCAAGTCATGCAACATACAATCAGACAGAGCACAGGATATATCACTCATGTCCACACACAAACCATGATAGTCAAAATGAATAGTGATGCAGACATCATGCTCAAAGACAATCAAGAGAATATATAATCCAAAGAATCGACATGTCAAGTCAAATAATATATAACAATGAATCCATATATGCAAGGCGATCAAAACAATCATGGTAAATATCAGAATGACTATGCTAAGCAAGGCAAGATGATCAATCAATATAATCAGCATGTCAGTGTACTCAACAATCATGGAAATGAAGCACAGAAAAAAAAAAAAAAATCCTCAATCAAGATAATCAATCTCATAATCAGCATGTCAAATATCTCATACAAATATATCAATGAAGCATGAAGAAACTGGCTATATTAGAATCCTCAATCAAAATAATCAACCAACATGATCAACATGTCAATGTCCCAAGTGAAAACTTGGGAACTCTCAATGTGCAATCAAGAGATGAGTACCCACTGATTGACTCACCATACGTCACATTTGCTTCACTTTAAGTTCAAGCTTGACCCTCTAAATGTCCCCAGCGGAGTCGCCATTTTGTGGACCCCGCATTTCGACTCAATGTGTTTCCCACGCGAATGGCGAGCTCGATTTTTGTTTCGAAAAATGATCTTTATTGACTAAGAAAAATGACTTGGAGTCACCACTTATTTTTGTTTTATTTTTAAAGGGTAAACAAAATAAGAAAGAAAAACCCTAAGTGTGACTCCTTGTTTTAGTTAAGATGGTTTGTGAAAAACCGGATCGGGTTCGGGGGTCAGGTTATTTATCGGAAATGTACGATAAAGACCGTAGCACCCCTCTAAGCCCCTAAAGTCAGGTCTCTACTAATAAAATGAAGCAATCATGGCAATGGACAAGTAAAACAGTGGATACCCAAAGTGATCATGCACATGTGAGAATCTAAACATGCATACAAAAAATGACCCCAACGCATGTAGATGCGTACCTGGGCAGCGATCCATAAAGCGCTATCAAGAAGTAAGGTTAGTGTGCAGTTAAGGGATAATCGCATGTATATCAGAGAGCAGGATAAATAAGATCAATCATGCATGGTAGTTAAATTAATCAATCAATCAATTATAAAGTCACTTATGTGGGGCCCCCACCAAAGCCCGTTCATTTTTGCATGAATTAATTCCATAAACTCCATTATTTGGAATTACGGGATTGAATCTATGCTTATTTTAAAACATTTTTAAAAAGCAGAAGAGTTGTGAATATTGCTTTCTAGAAAGAAAGATGACTGCAAAATTTTATTGGAAATGAGACTCTTGGATGATCTTAAAAATTCTAAGGATGAAGATAGGATGCTTTGAAATGGTTTAAAAAAAAAGAAGTTATAAAACGAGGATCCAGACATGTCTGACCGGGGAAGTTGAATCGTCCCCTCTCCCATCAGGCGTTAGGCTCTGGACGTGAGATATCCGGAGAAGGTTGAACGTTGGACGGACAGAATTCCGGATGAGAGACATTCTGAGAATGTGGAACGTTGGCCAGATAGAATTCCGGATGTGAGACATCCGGAAAGGGTGAAATGGCGACGGACAGGATTTCGGATGTGAGGTATTCGGAGAAGGGTGGAACGTCGGTCGGACAGGATTCCGAATGTGAGGCATCCGGATAAGGTGGAATGGCGACGGACAGAATTCCGGATATGGGACATCCAGGGAAGGTGAGACTTCGGCCAGACAGGATTCCGGATGTGAGGCATCCGAATAAGGTGGAATGGCGGCTAGACAGAAATTCCGGATGCGGGACATCCGGATAAGGTGGAATGGCGACGGACAGGATTTCGAATATGAGGCATCCGGAGGAGGTGGAATGTCGGCCGGACAGGAGTTCTGGATGTGGGACATCCGGATAAGGTGGGACGTTGGCCAAATAGGATTCCAGATGTGAGACATCCGGAGAAGGAGGGGACGTTGGCTAGATAGGATTCCGGATGTGAGACATCCGGAGAAAGTGGGATGCGCTTGCAAGAGAATAGAGATAAGGGTTATGTAGAGTGAAGACATGTGCATGGACATAAACACAATGGGCAGGCCACCAGCAGACGTGTCTCCACGTCTAGCCGATGAATATGCCTAGTAGCATGCAACCTTGGGTGTTTGCTAACTGCGAAAGCTTGGAGAAAACCGAAAAGGCCCGTTCTCATCATCATTGAAAACCCAGATTCTAGCCTCAAGGTTAAGAGCCTTGAAGCTTCACGGAAAGCAGCTGGGACTTTGGAGCCTTTAGTATGCACTCAGGGAGGAAAAGAAAACAAAGGGATAACAGATTGCAACAAGAAAAAGAACATGAAGACTTTAACCAGCATATCAGACTCATTTCATCATTTCATCCATGGGTCCAACATCCAGTGAGTTAAGATGGAAAAATACTCGTCAGAATAGGGCATAAAACACGGCAAACTCTTCCAATACTTAATCAGTAATCACCAAAACAGAACAACCCAACGAGCAGAAATAAAAAATAAAAAAAAACACTGAGAATCAAACCTGGACAGTCTGAAAAAAAATGGAAAAGATGCAAAAAAAAACAAGTGGTCATACCTGGAAATCTCCCTTCTCAACTCTGTGTCCTGGACTCCCCAGCAACTCTACGCTCCTCTGTTCTTAGCTTCCTCCTCCAGTTCAACCCATACTCTTTTCCTCAAAACCCTCAGAAAAACTCGTCACTTTCTCTCCCATTTTTCTTAGAAAAACTCCTCTTTTTTCTCTAAACCACTCTTCTGCACCCCTGTTCACTGGTCAGCAAGCATGGCTTGCCCAACCACCCTCTCCCTCTGTTCCTCTACAATGTTGTCCCCTCAAACGATCTCTGCAATAGCCACCTTTTTTGTCACACTCCTTCTGCAGCCACTTTTCCTTCTCTCTCATCTGTGCCCCTTGACGGCTTGCGGGACCCCCTTTCTAGAGAGTTCCTCCACGTGTCAGAGTCCTACTACAACTTCAAAAAGCGAGGTTGATTTCTTATGACCACTAAGGATGTGACACGTGGCCCGTTGGGATAATGACACCTGGCTAAAAATGTGATCTGCAAAAACAAATAGAGAAAAAGTGACCCATGCCAAAATGGGGGTCTACAATGATATATAAATTATTGTTATATATTGAATAACATAATATAATTTTTTTTTATTTATAAAGTTTAAATATTTTAATAATGAAGATTGTTAAATATAAGAGAAATTTTATTTTTTTTAAATAGAAAATATTGGAATAAGATGTAATTTTTATTTAAAACAATGAAAATAATATATATTTTATATTATTATTTTATTTATTTCATAAATTAAATATAAATATACTATAATATAACACATCTTATTAATATACTATCTCAAAATATTATGTCCTTAAATTATGTATATTTTACGATATCATATGTCATTAGAAATCATATCATATCATATTCTGTTGTATCTTGTCAACCAAATGTAATCAAAATGAATAAACTTGTTAGCAATGATCCTTGATTTGAAGTGTAGTGAAAATTTTTGAAAAACTATAATTATATGAAAAAGGGAAACAAGAAAGTTATTTTGGACCGTTTTTATCCATAAATATTTAATATTAATTGAATCGATATATGACTTTTAAATTATTTTCAAAATTATTAAACTCTTGAATGAATTCAATGCATCGAATCAATCTTAATTAAAAGTTTATTTACTTAATAATATTGATCAGTTTTGAGTTTTGAGACTTTTTTTTATTGAATAATTTCATTTAGTTTTTAAATTTCACACTATTTTTGAAAATTGGTAAATCCTATATAGCAAGTGTTGCTTGATTTAGAATATATTTTCTTAATAATTTTTTTTTTGAGAAATTAGAAGAAAATTTTAAAAAATAAATACTTGTAATTCAAAGAGATATCATATTTAAAGATTTTTTTTGTATTAATTGATAGAGAGAATGAAAGAAGAAAGAAATCATGTTATATTTTATTTGTTTCTTATGTTTCTTTTTAAAATTAACATTTTTATCTTTTTATATTTTGATTTTATTTTTAAAAATAAGTCTAAACAACTTCTATTTGTTTTCTTAATTTTTTTAATTTTTAAAAACTATTTCCATAAAATAATATTATAAATTTTTAGAACAATTTTCTATTTTTAAAAACAGAAAATGGTTGTAAATCATATTGCGTGATAGACTCTTATATTTTTTTAAATATAAAAGTATATTAATAATTTTGCATATAATTTTTTTTTTTTTTTTGGTTACATTTGATATCTAGAAATTAAAAATTGGTGAAATTCTTACCAAGTTGGTTGAAAGCTTTTACGTCAAAGTGGGTGACAACTTATAAGCAAATATGAAAGAGTAAAGGACTGATAAGTAAATATGAAAGAGTAAAGGACCCAACTTAAGGAAAATAAAATTAAAAATTAAAAAATTTAAACGTAGAGAGGGCCCTACCGGGTTCGAACCGGTGACCTCTTGATCTGCAGTCAAATGCTCTACCACTGAGCTAAGGACCCATGTTGATTGGTTGAGCAGCCAAAACTATAAAATATATAATATTTTAAGTACTTTCATAAATCTTTTAGAAATATTTTTTACTTAATTTTATAGGTGATTTCCACAGGTGGACTCCTCATCAATAGCAGTACGTGTCATCTCTTGAGGCATAGTCTCCTCACCCAGTAATTCCCCAATAGTAGCCCTTACATCGGTATCAAAATGCTCTTCATCATGAACCTCAACCTCGACTCTCATAGATAGAGTTGACTCTGGAACTACTGACATAGCGTTGGAGTCATCACTGTCAACGGTAATGATGTCCAGAGGTTGATGAGTAGTAGTACGAAAGAATTGTAGAATAGGTAGGTCATCATCTGAAAGAGGTAACTGATCAGAGAAGGGAAGAACATCTCGAGCATCCTCCGAGGGTAGAATAATAGAGCTAGCAATCTGTATGTAGGCTACTCCCATGCCCTCCTGAGTATGAACCCCATCATCTATAACAAGTTAACAACATCAATGCTCCACTTAGCAGGATCCTCAGGAGCAAAAATAATAGGAGTGGTCTGCATCGGAACTACAAGTGTGTCAATGGAATCCAAATTCACCTCAGCCTCTTTAGGTGTATCAATATCAACGTCAACTTTTATCATAGAAAAATTCACAAGAGTTGAGTTGATTACCTGAGTTAATATGGTCGAATGCAACAACACGAGTATTAGGGATACACTCAGTGGGATCTGACACCATAAGAATGGAATTTATCAGAGCTAAAACGGTCGGAGTAGACCCTGCTGCGAATGTTTTTGAAGTACTCCTTATCATTGGCAATTCAGAATATTTGAATTTGAGTGAAATTGAGTTTTGACCATTGACAAGAAGTTTTTAAAAGTTTTCGCATAATCAAATTTGTTCTTAAGAAGATATACCCAACATAATCTAATGTGATCATCATGCTAGGAACCCCGAATTACTTCGTTTCTTGGCCTTGAATCTCATAGGGTGCATGTCATCTATCCCTATACTCTCTAGATCTAAATGCAATAGAAAATAACGACTATAGAAACAATATTAAAATCTAGATCTAGAGATGTAGTTACATACCTGCAATCTAGATATTCTCAAATCAAATCCAATCTAAAGAAGATGTCATGGGTGTCGTAAGAGTCTTTCACTCAATCTCTCCCTTCATAGATCCTAACACAAAAGAAGGGTGGGTTTCACTTTCTTTCTTGAGGGTGGCTAGAGTTTCTCTTAATCTCTTTTTGGAAGATGGTGGTGAAAATGCCAAAAGCCTGAACCCTCGTTGACTTAATATTGGTTCTTAGTGAGGGAAACCAAATTGCTATCCTAAGATTAGTCCTTAATATAAGCTTGAAAAAAACAACTCCCATACTTAGGATGATTGCTTTTCACGTGTGGTAGTTTTCCATCGATCCTTTTGAATTTTGGATCACTAGAAAAAGTGGAAGGCTTACTATTTTTTGTAGCTGGATTAGTGTTAAGTGTAGAGGTATTAGATTCTATTTGAGTTAATGAAATCTCCTTGCCTATATATCATCGCATTTCTACACTTTCCTTCTCTTCAAACTTCTAAGAATACTTTATGAGTTGATGACATAATTTCACGACTAAGAATTTCATGACGAACCTTATCTAATTCATTAGGAATGTAAAGACTTTATCTTTCTCAGTAATCTTTTGAAACATTACATTGTCTTGTGCATAATGCCATTCGTAGTCATAGAACAAATCAAGTTCTTGTCAAAGAGTTTTTTAGTGTATTGTAGTACTAAATTACACTCATATTAACTTGCTTGGTATTTCAGATCTATGTGGCTCTCTTGTAGACTTGAGCCAAGTTACCAAGGTCAAAGTAGGTCTCCATAGCAACCTCTCAATCTCTCTAACAATGGGCACAAACATGTATGTCTTACTAATATTGGCTTCCATGGAGTTGATCAACCTTGACATAATCATGGCATTCTTTGCTTTCCACATCTCAATGAGAACCACTCATTCTTGTGGTCACAATGTTGCTCCAATGAGGTACTCGATTTCTCTGCACTCACAAATGAGGAGTTTGATAGATTGAAACCATTGAAGATAATATTCTCTAATAGAGTTTGAGAGGTAATTGGCTAAGAAGAGTGATCATGACAATTGATCACGAAATTCTAATGAGAGATTGGTTTTCCTTAAGCCTCCTTCAAGTTGTTACCATTGGAAGCACTTGTCATGTTGTTTTGACCATTATTCCTAGTGATTAGAAGTCAACTCTAACACCATGAAGAAATTGATGGGTTTTTACCTAGTCATATATATTCATTCATAGGGAAAAGAGGAGAAAAAAAATCCTTCAAATATACAAGTCTACAAAATCTGTAAAAATAAGGAAAGTATAAAGAAATAGAAACTACCGAACAAATCCTATCCAAATAATTGATTGTGGCTTTAATTACAAAAATTAACTTCTAACTAATTTCTAAAAAGGTTAATCCTATCTCCATTAGGGATTTGCATTCTTCAACAAAGTTCAAATGCATATTTTGAGCTACTAAAGACTATATAATCATTACATGAAGGGGGTAATAATATAAAGGTTAGCATATTATACTCTTTTTTCCTTCGTCAACATTTTATCTCATTAGGTTTTACCAACAAGATTTTAATGTGGTTGTCCTAACAATCAAACTCATTGAAAAAATATTACACTCTTTTCCCTTCATTAAAGTTTTTCTTAGTAAAGTTTTAATGAAGTAGATTAAAAGAATGACTATCATCCAAGAGTAAATGTTACGATTGTATACAATTATTTGTGAATATCATCGTTTTTTCCTATTAAACCTTCAGATATTTATGTAACCTTAACCGTTAAAAACATTTATTATAATCATTATAATTGTAACCCTATAAATGGATAAAAATTGCTCAAAATTCTTTAACTTCAATCACTTCTGAATTTCTTCCCTCAACTCTTCTATGTTTATCACTATAACAACAAACAACCATTTCCATAAAATCCATTCTAACATGGCTTTCACTTGGTACGTAAACAATCAAAATGTATGTATTTTTTTACTTATCGGTACATCTTTATTGAAAATATGTATATATGTATGTATGAAAAGAAATGAATCAACGTTTAATACTACAAGTAGACAGCAAGACCCTTTAATGTCACAAAATCCGATGGGGATGAAGCCCTGTGTAGGCAACAGAGCATATGTTTTTCTACCACCCCAAACTTCTCTCTGAAGCCATCAACCAGAAATGAAGTTGAAGCAACAGAACCCACGCTTTTTCTGCCGGTTCAACTTCTGCCCTTCATCTACACTAACATTTGCCTCAGAATTATCACTAGTTTTCAACATGGGTCTTTCCATTACCTCATTTCTGGAAAGATGCAAAGCAACCTGTTGAGTCTCACAAGGACTCAAGAGATTTTGTTCTGGTGATGCTGGTGCGATCCTGTTATGATTTACTTCCCTTGACTGAGAATTGGATCCTGTATACCTGTAAAGCACATGTAAACACAGATCATAATGGATTCAAGCGGTTCATGTTGGTGACTCTTCTCATTGAAAAGAATCTTAGCTAAAATTACACAGATTTAGCTTTGGTTTGCACTTACTAACCAAGGAATAACTATAACAAAAACTCTCAAAATTGCAAGGAAGCATGTTTCCCAGAAAAGAAAATTCTGACTAGTCTATGTAACGGAATTATTTTTCAACTCTGATTTGACTTCCAAGACTAGCACATTTTCTGTTCAGATTTTTCTAATTAGAATAGCCTTTTGTAACTAACAAAGGAGGCTGGGAACATGCAAAATCATTTGAAAACAGGAAGCTAGGGGCCTTTGATGTGGGTGGTGTATGGGTCACCCAACTTACATGTGAGCATATGGGCTTTGAACTAGAAAAAATTCATTATGAAACTACACATACAGAGATTTAATCTCAACTAGTACTGAAATTCCAACCTCTTCATATAAACACATTGATCTGTGAATAGAAATTATTTCAGAGCCTAAATTGATCACACTAGCATAGTACATTATAGTCATCAGAAAAAAAATACACTTGGCAACTAATTTCTAGCATGATCTTGGTAGATGATAGAAGTACGAAATTTCTACAATTTAATTTTGAAAGGAAAGGAATTTCACTGTGTGGTACCTGCCCATTAGTTTCATTTTTATGATGATGATCATCAAAATCATAATGAGTTAGTCATTTAGGTCCCGTTAAATTCATTATTTGCAGGCACTGGTTATTTAGATCCTTTGGTTATCCTGACTCTTAATATATATATATATATATAACCGTGGATGTCTGGGCCAGCTTACACTCACCTCGACCAATCCCACAGGGCCCTGAAGTTAACAACCGGATAAACCTCCAGTTGCTCTGAGGGGACTCGAACTGGTGACCATTGGGAGCAAACCCAAGACTGGACCAACTGAGCTACCCCTCAGAGTTATCCTAACTCTTAATAATAGTAGAGATTACCTGGAGTTCTGAGTGCCAGGACTGTTCCTAGGTTCAACCGAGGTCCTCTCCACAGTTCCGTTTTCAGATGGCTTAACACAGACCTCACCATTTGAATGAACTCTACCATCAGCTGACGATATTGTCCTCTTTAAGGCATCCTTCTCCAAATTTGAACCTTCATTAGCAAAGATAGACAAGAAATTGGATTGGGTATCATGCCCAAATCCCCGAATCACAGAAATGATCTCCTCCAATGTTCCTAGAGCTTCTTCCACCTTAGGACTGACACAAACACCCTTATCATTTACAGGACATTTCTCTGCCATTTGATCTTTTGGAGCAAGATCTATTCCATTGCAATCCTTCATTACACCTGGACTAATTGGAGGTGGATCTACTCCCTTGTTATCCCCCTTCAAGTGCCCCCCTTCTTCAGTCTCTTCTTCCTGAATCTCACAAAAAGTTTTCCCTTCTGCAACTGGGAAAGACTCTGATGGAGACTCAGCTGCAGGATCATCTCTGAGAATCCTCTGATTGATATCCTTCACATCTGCTTGAACAGTTTCAACCAGATACTCCTCTGCATGAGTGCATGCATCATCAATCTTGAGTTCTTCCAGTCCCAGAGCTTCTGTTGGTTTTGCATTTGAACACAGAGCTTCACGTATTCGAGTATATAGTGGTCCCCCCAAAGCCTCATGGAAATCTTCATTGCCTTCAGTTGCAGAAGAAACTATCTGCAATATTCCAAGGATTTGAAAATGTAAATGAAGATAATAAAGGTAACATTTAAATGAAATCCAAGGATATTATTTCTTCACCAGCGGCCAGCAGATGTATGGCATCAAATCAAGGCCATCCATTTTGGTGGCTGCCAGTTAAAATGTGCCCAAATCCCACTAATTAATTGTCTAGATGCATTTGATTGAAGAACTAATGAGTTGGATAATCTTTAGAGACCCACCAGTTTTATTGAAAAAGTTGAAATATGCTGATTCCATCATTAGCATACCAGGCAGGCAGGCAACAAAAAGAACCAAATTACAAACTAATTGCTAAAGAAACAAACTATCAAGAACAGAAGATTAACCTTTTGATAGAGCCTGAAACCACTGCCCACGAGCTGCCTTGAAATAAAGTTAATTAGTGATGGAGGAACAAAGTCCAGCTTTATATCCATATTTGCTATTGTCCTGCACATGTTGTCAGTGTTGGAAGGTGTATAATCAGGGGGGACAACACAGATTGAATAGTATGCAAACAAGATATAAAGCTTGATCCAGGGATCCCTCCTAATGGGGAGGCAGCTAATGTCTCTGGGCCACAAAACCAGTGTAGTTACCCAGGGTAAAAAATTTAATGTGATACTATCATCCAGGCCTTTATTGTTGCAGGGTTACTACTTGTAACCTGGAACATGGCTTTTAATGGTGAAATGGGACAAGCTAATGATGGAAAAGTGTCATAGACGACTTTTCTTCCTTCAAATTTTCGTGTCTGTACAGTGCTTAGAAGCCCTCTAAGCCAGCCAAAATGATGATACACGAGATTAGGGACAGAGGAAACCAACAAAGCACACCAGATTACAGGGCTAAAACTCCCCAACTTGTATATTACTCTCTTTATAAAAATACAAAGCAACTTTCAGCTAAGACTTCCACAATTCTGCTTGGTGAGTTCAATGCCTTCAGAAGGGTCTCCAGCCCTCTTTATATAGGCTAGTGGAACCACCTATCAAGGAACAATCCTACACAAACGGGTTTACAATTTCAAAAGTCTTCCATCCAACTGCTTCAGCCCTTTGAAATTGTCTTCTCCCATTCTAGTTGTTGCCATGCGTCCAAGCTCAACACATCCCACTATACACATCCGATATTGGGTTACTCCACTTGCTTGTGTGGTAGAGAGATCTGATCAGCCCGAGCCAAGTGCCCATCTCGACTTTGTCATGACTCTGCCAAGTGCTTGGCCCACGTGTTGCTAGGTGTGCAAACTTAGCCCAGATGCTCTCAAGTATGCATGACTCAAGTCATTAGGCCAGGTGTCCCTCCTTAAGACTCAGTCCACACCTCAGCCATCCAAGCACCAACCCTGCACTATATAAGACTGCTCTTTGCATCTTATATAGGGTTGTAGCAAGTGTCTCTAGGCAGATTGTGTGTACCAAGCCCTCTCTTACTCGCGCACTTAGCAGCATTCCTTTGAGCCAAGCTTGCCCTTGGCTCCCATTGCTCTCTGTTGACCCTTAGGCGTGCCAAGCATTCTCATGTGCATCACCATCTCTAGATCATGTTCTAGCTGAGGCAACCAACCAATGCTTATTTCGTGCCCACACTTGCGCCCACGGGTTGCATCACACACCATGGCTTAAATGCTCATGTGTGTGTGCTTGCTTGACAAGGGTCACTACCACCCCTTGCCCACGTTTGAGGCCCTTGCACATGCCCTTGGTTGGGCATGGCTTCCTACTTGCCCATGCATGCCAGCAATGTGAGCCATCTGCTGCCCATGAGTACCAACAGTGCCCATGAGTGCCAACAGTGTGAGCCATCTGCTGCTCATGTCACTTGCTGCCCATGCATGCCAGCAGCATGTGCTCATCTCCTAGCTAGCCAGAAGCCATATG
Source organism: Vitis vinifera (assembly GCF_030704535.1). NCBI lineage: Eukaryota > Viridiplantae > Streptophyta > Magnoliopsida > Vitales > Vitaceae > Vitis > Vitis vinifera. Next base: position 4,503,936 of record NC_081812.1, read on the forward strand.
CAAGTCCCATCTGCCTTGGTCATTCACCTTGCCGAAATCATAGGCAACTCACGGAGTCAAAGTGCCCTCCATAAGGCCTTGGTATTGCATGCACAAGGCAGAGTGCTAACAAAAAGCCAGCACCCAAAAAGATGAATGCATGCACAATAAATTTATTCAAAAAATCTCCCACAGGATCTAGCTACCCAACCACCAAAATGAATAGCAATTCAGCCAGTTCTAATCTTTGTATCCAACTTCCAACAATAAACACACAAATTAAAAGTAAATCAAAATGACTTTAAACATATCACTTGTTATAAAAATTCATTACATGTGTCAAGTTGACCAGATCATTCTTACTGACATAAATTCATTTCAGCTCTAAACATGCATCTTGTCTATGGGATGCATCCCATATCCACTCCGTAGAAATGGGTTGATATCAGTTTGAATCTGCAGCAGTATAAACCCAACTCAAATTTGAATTAATTATACCAGTATCATACCTAGGATGGATATTTCAAGTGCATCCTATGTATGACATGCTAAACTGAAAAGTTCAGTGAAACCGTGAAAATTGAGATTTCTTCATAGTTCAGTTTCTTGAAGAGTGATGAAGTTTGACTAGGTTTTATTGAAAATTTCCAGACATGGGAAGAAACTATGAGACATCCTTTTGATCTGGAATAAGTTGATATCAATATTGAACCCAAGATTCAAAGGCCTAGTGAGGAAGTATGACAGCCATGTCATGTTGATGGTGAAGCATCCAAGCTTGAGGTGAGCTATGGAGGAGAGTGAAGGTTGTCTGCAAGGTGTGAAATATGCTAATATAGACACACTAATATAGATATGTTTTCCTGGGACTCTCTAATAGCCTCCTCTCCTATCAAATGAATAAAACAGTTTCGTCATATGCCAACCTGTTCCCACCTTGAAACTATTAAACCAAAATCATTAAACAAATATCAAGTAAGATGCCAAACTCATCATTGAGGTATCTATAGGGCTTCTTGAGTCCTGGTCCTAATTGAAATAGAAACATGAGCATCAAAATGCTATGCCTAGAGGGTACTTTGGGATGATCTAAGAAACAAACACTTAGTGTCCATTTGGATACACTTCATGTTTTCTATTTTTAAAAACAGAAAATAGAGTAACTTCTATATAAATGCAAAAACTCTTAGAGGGTTACATTAAAAAGATAATGGTTTTTAAAGAATGTTTAAAAATATTAAGGTAGTAAAAAAATTTTATCATCTCAATTTAAAAAAAAAATTAAAGTAATTTTTGAGGAATCTCAATAGGGCATATTGACTTGGAGGGTAGAACTTGAAGGAGCAAGCATGCAAGAACATGAGAGAGAGGGACTGAGAGAGAATGTAAGTATCAAGGTGTTACGCTTAGAGATACCTTTAAGTACGAGTTTCTCTTGACTAGAGATTGATTAAAAGATGATTAAGGCATTGCTCAACCATATCAACAAGGTAACTAAGGTGGAAGGTGAAACTTAAGCAAGCCAATATGAGCTGCATGCACAAGAAATAGAGTATTTTGACATTATGTAAATATAGAAACCACTTACTTTAGTGGTTTGAAATGGAGAGTGAAACCTCAAAGGGGAGGTGTTTAAGCACTAATATGGTATATGCCTGAAAGGTACTTTTGAGGATGATCTAAAAAACACACTTTTGCAATTCTATACATTGATCAAGGAGAAATAAGCTTTTTACTCTCTTGATAGGTGTAGGAGGTAGAGGGTGACACCAGAGTAGCGTGCGTGAGAGAGAGAGAGAGAGACAGAGAGAATGGCTAAGTGAGTTTTGACCATTGAGGAAGCATCAAGATATTATAGCTAGAAGGTATCCTTGAGGATGCTATTAAAAAACTCATCTATTATTGTCTTAATGAGGAAATTGAGGCAGAAGGTGACACCTCTGCAAGAGAGAGAGAGAGAGAGAGGTACCAATGAAGCTAGAAAGAAAGAGGGGCCTTCATGAGCTCATCATTATCCCCATAATTCAGCATCTTTATTTTAGAGGAGAGACATGCAGGGGTGGAGGTAGTTCAATATCTTCATTTCTGGAGGAGAAATATAATTGGGTTTTCCTCTCATCTCTACCAGAAATTATTCATGTCTCATGGGCAAGGAGAAGCTTGGGCCTTAAAGGGGAGCTTCTACCCAAAGGGTGGAATTCTAGGTTAAGGTATCACCTTTTTTTTGGGATGGAAAGAGACAAAAAAGCCATGGAGATTTTTCCCTTTGTCTTTGAGGTATCCTTTTTTTAAAAAAAAAGGTAATCATAGAATTGACAAGTGCCTTTTGGTGCATATTGTATATGTCATGTGTACATTGATGTGCCCTTTCTAATGTGCTGTTAATATATTGTCTTTTATTGCCTAATTAAAAAAAACAAAAGAAAAAAAAGGTATTGACAAGTGCCAATCAAAAAATAAAGGGGGTTGCACTCCTACTACACTAGGAGTACACAGGGTGCCAAAAGGCTATAAGGAAACAAATAAATCATAGAACACCATGTAATCAAAGAAATAAAACAAAAAGAAAGCATCAACACCCAAACATCTTGTTGAGATATTAGATAGATATATAACCTTGTGCTGGTGGCTCCAAAGTGCTTGTGGGCCATAAAGCTTTTATGACACAGAATTTGATGATAAGTTCATGTATGGTAGGGTTAATTGCATTGTTGTACACCTAACAATTGCATATTTTCCAGGATTAAGTATTAAAATAAGACACCAATGCAGACAAACATGATTTGTACTTCTTTTCATATGAAATTTATGATAAAGGGTTCTTTCTGCACATGGTATTTACTCCTGTACTCCATAACATCATCATTCCTGGAGTAAAATTTTATAAGTTCCTTCCATAGTACTGGAAATTAGTAGCAGCATTACAATATTATGGGTTTATAATCAATATCATAATGGGATTATGGTATCAACAAATCCTAAACCAGAAAATGATGTCAAATATGTAATCCAGTCTGACATATTTTAACCCAGGACCATAAGAAATTTTTTTTAACCAAACTCCAATACTAGTGAGAGAGGGGTATGGGGTTGGGTTGTAAAAAGCGATAAGGAAGGATTGGGATTTTGGGAGAACTAGGCATTTCTTTTTGGTGGCTAATGGGTAGAAGGTGCTTTTTTGGAAGGATAAATGGTGTGGGGATGATTTGTTGTGCGTCTGTCTTTTCCTTTCTTATTTGCTTTAGCCATTTCCAAGAATGAGTGGGTGGAGGATGTTTGGAATTATTCAGCTGAAGGGAGGGGGGATTTGGAATCCTTGTTTCTCTAGACCTCCTAATGATTGAGAGGTAGATTGCCTGTAGAGATTTTTGGCATGTTTGCAAGGACAGAGAGTGTGTAGGGTTGTGGAAGATACTTTGTTTTGGTCAATGACAAAGAGTGGCAAACCCGCCAGGGTAGCCTAGTTGGTGAAGGCAAACATTGGGAAGTGTGGTCCCACTAAGTGGCACATGGTCCTGGGTTCGAATCTGAATTTACCCGGTGCTGGTTGTTGCAGGGCAGTCAACACCTCAAGGTTTGGGTCCCCATGGAGAGTTCTAAGGGTTTGGCCATGGAAGGTTCCTCGGTTATCCAAAAAAAAAAAAAAAAGACAAAGAGTGGCAAGTTTATTGTTAAATCCCCCTACAACATTTTGGAACTAGACAATTACGGGTCTTTTCTAATGAGTGGAATTTGGCTTTCTTGGATCCAACCTAGAGTTAGCGTTTTTGCGTGGGAGGCAGTGTGGGGTAAAGTTCTAACTTTGGATCAAGTTTAGAGACAAGGACGCTCTTTAGAAAATAGGTGTCACTTTTGCCTTGTGCATGAATAATCCATAGATCACCGGCTTCTCCATTGTGAAAAAACAAGGGTTTTATGGAAGTTGTTTTTATGCTTTTTGGCATGTCTTGGGTGCTATCTTCGTTGATTAGAAAGACTCTGTTGGGATGGCATGGTTCTTTTGTAGGCAAAAAGCACAAGAAGGTTTGGAGAGCAAGCCCTTTATGCTTGTTCTAGATGGTTTGGATGGCAAGGAACAAAGTTGCATTTGGTAACAAGGTGTTTTCTTTCCAAAAGTTGAAAAGGGATTTTGTTTGCTTTCTTTGGTCTGAGTCTAAGCTGTTTATAGATGATTGTCCCGTTTAGTAAATTTTTTTGAAATGGTTCGGCACTTGTTGAGGCTCCATTTCCTTTTATCCTGTTTGAGCCTTGGTGGCGAAAAAAGGTTTGTTCCTTGTATACCTTGGGTCGCTCTTTTGGTAGCTCTTTTTAATTCAATTTGATTCTTTATTTATCAAAAAAAACTAAAATAGCGTATAAAAGACTTAAATATTCCTAGTTGAGTCCTCATAAATCTAGTTCATATCTAATCAAAGAAATGAATGATTTAATCCTATTAATAAAATACAGCTAATGGTGCTCAGGTCATACATTAAAATCTATTTGACCTAAATGTATGCCAATGGTGAACCAGTCAATCTTTAACTACTCACTTTGAATTTTCATGTCTATAAGAAAGTGACTTATATCTTGCAAAAGTAAGAAACAGGAACTCATTGAAAAATTAGCACCGAGTCAAATAACAGGGCATTTTTGCAAAATCCAGCAACTGAATTAAATAATAGGATGTGGCCCACCTCCCTCCCCAAAACCATTACTGCAGCTTCTCTTCAATTTATGACTTCAAGAAATTCAGTCTCATATGCACCCCTTCAAAAGCTATTCAAACTGCTTCTAACTTTGGTTTTCATCTACTCCTTAAATATATTATGCTAGACCATCATAGGATTTCAGATGATTCACATTCATATATCCTACCCTCAAACTCTGATGGTTCTATGTTATTGAATATTTACTACTCAGTTTGAGAGGGATTCAACAATGAAACAAATTATATATATCCAGTCATTTAATATGGAGGTTTATTATTCAGTTCTTAAGCTTCTCCTTTCTATTGTAATTGTTCTTATTGCTTATACCCAAATGGAATAACATTTGGGTCTTATGAGGCACTGGAACAATCACCTTAATTCTTTTTGTCCCTTGGAATTCTCATTATCCAAATCCAATGAGCCTGAAATTCGTCTGACATTTTCAATAATTATAACAATTTAACTATGACAACTCACCTAAAGTAGCTTCTATCTGGGGTCACTTGTTGTACTGCAAAACCTCCAACCACATCAATCCTTACCGTATCCTTTAGTTCAGGTGTCCTGTCATCTGTCAATCCATAAGTGCTTTCATCAAAATTCTCTGAGTCGGAGATCTGAAACCAATTTTATAATCAGTTATTCATATTTAATGTTTTACTACAGAAGTAACTGAACTGACAGAAGAATAGATAGAAAATAAGTTACAATCAAGAGAAGAATCACATCCAAGTGACTACCGAGTTCAGAAGCACAATGAGCAGACCATCTTGAAAGTACTCAACCTCAAAGTAGTGTACAACAGCCTCTCTAGCTGATAGTGGCCATGAAAGCTTCATCCTTTCTTCCAAAGAGACAGAAAAATCAGCATCCATGAATGAGCATAACTAATAGGCTAAAATGACTGAAGATTTAACAAATTCAGGAGAAACCTGACTAAAGCTATCTGTTCACCAACTCGTATCTTTTGCAAACATTTAGAAGCAACAACTTTGAAAGTTGGAATGGTAAACTGGGGCCACCTGGGAAAGAACAATAAAAAAATAGAAAAAAAAAATTACTTTTGAGCACAAAAAAAAGAAGGAAAAACAAAATCTTATCCATCCCTATATTGACAGTAAAATCATGGCAGTTTATTATTGATCCTAACAACAAAAATTCAGGTCCCTTTTTATTTGAATCTCTCATTTGATAAATAGGCAGGATTGCATATGCTGCTATGCATGAGGATTTTTTTCTCAAAGCTTATACCATCCATCTTGATGGAATCACTAATCATTAGTGCAACTGAACAAACCATGTCAGCCAGCATTTTTCTTAATAAAAAAGACAGGTGTAATAGTAAAGCTATAAATACCCAGGTGGAAGGAAAAGACATCCATCTCACATGACACTTCCATCTTGTCCTCAATGAGAATAGAGGCTACCTCCAAAATCTAGCAAAAGCATTCATTTCTAAGCTTAGATGTATGTACATTGTAGCGGTTGGGCATGAGGGATTGGTAATGAAACCTAGAGAAAGTAAAGTTCCCACAGTTGAACAAACTCAAAATCTTAACAGCAGGAAATCCTTCATAAATTCAAAGAAACCTTGAACTACAACATGAAACTTTTTGAAGGATTTTGTGGGTGCCAGTAATAACAGTGAAAAGTCCAAATGAACAGTTCCAACCTAGTGATTAATATATAGGCAATTGATGACCATAGATGCATGAATTAAATTTTTTCTTGCACAGAAAATAATATTCTCAACAATTGAATGTCACATTTTTAATATTTTATAATCGGTTCATGTAGGAGAAAGTTGTATGCAGTATGTCATCAACAGCATATCTTGGTACTTATAATATATGTAACCTGAAAGCACGAACGCTTCTGGAAACAATTCTCACCATTTCTTGTAAAGGGATGCCTCCCATGACACACATAAACCTGCAATAAATATGGAACCCATCTTAAAGCTTTCCACATATAAGCATCAACTTTATTTAACAGCCTTAATTAATCTTTTGCTACATATTGTACAATGAAGCTCAAATTTTCAGTATTTTGGTGCAACTTACAAACATCTACAGCCCCATCTATATAGCCTTCAACAAGTAATGAATGAAAAGGAGTGCCTTGGGGTCCTTCTCTATACATAACACGGTACTCTTTGTTATCTTGTTTTAACTGCCAAAGGTAATAGTATAGCTTCAATTATATTAGTGACCATAAAAACAGAAAAAAAAAAAAAAGGAAGAAAGAGAGAGATACATATGTATTGGGTATATTCTTCCAAAATTTCATCAAAATTGTTTCAGCCATCAGAAGACCAGAAGTGGTGGAAATTTCAAGACAAAATCCACAACATAGTGTCAAAATCAGCATTTTTTTTCCTTTTTAATTTAAAACTATGAAAGAAAAAGACTATAAACATAGACGTTGGTATACCAAGACATCGCTTTTATCTTTTCCTCGGGTAAAGAATAAACAGCCACAATAAATAAAAGTGGTGCACCAGAAAAACAAAATGGGAAAAAAAAGACTGAGAAGATGCTTCTAGTTAGATAGCTGATAGCATACTTTCCATCCAGCATTTGGTGGCTCACTGGTTTTTGACCCCTCTTTATCAATTTTGGAAGTGCTCCTCAACATTTCAAGAAAATTTGATACTTGCTTTGTTCTTTTTTCTAACACATTATCAAAATCTCCTGCGCAACACACAATATCTAGAATTAATGCATGTTTGGCACATGGAAACAATAATTGGTAACTTATATCAACATCAGGAACAAATAAAAGCAGAAACCATAGCAATTTAAAGAAATTAACAGGAAAGATTGAGGAATAGCTGACCTTTAAAGTCATGCTCTGATGAATGCAGAAGCTGATTCTTGACAATGGCTTTAAGTGCCTCCTCATTTACCAGATCATGAGAAGCTAGAGTCTTGTCCATCCTCTCTCTGTACTGAGAGATATTTTGTTTTCCCTCCATCTATGCATTCCCAAGAAAATCACAGATACCCTCTCAAAAATTAATGCCAGAAATACACTCTGACTTTAATATAAACACCGGCTTTAGTATAAACCCCTGACATTGAGAACAACCAAATATGATTAAATAAACAACCGTTTTTAGTAATTGTCACATCACAAGGGGGATAAACAGGAAACAACCTTAAAGTTCAGTTTGTTTGGAAGACGAGAAAAAAAAAAAGAATCATAATAATTAATGAACTTTGTTTCATTTTCCAGCATCTCCACCATGAAGTGGATCATTTACCCAAATGTCCTACCATATAAAAAGAGCATTTTTAAGTTTCCTGGAAACTTGATTAGCAAACCCCATGAAAGAAACTTGATTTATAAATTTTCCGCCCATGTTATTTCATCTTCTGCAGCATATGAGACATAAAAGCTGCTAATCTTATCAACTCAACATCAATTACTCTCATCGAAAGGGTCTCAACAATTATTCCTTGCTTCTCGAGCTCGCTTAGCATATAAAAAACCAATCAAATTTCAAAATTCACCAACCCGCATATAAAGGATCGACAAAACTATGGAACTCCACCACTACATAGCTCCATGAACACTAAAATTCACATCTCTAATCACATAAACCGTAAAATCAATTGACAGCCAATTGATAAAATCAACCCAAAAATAAAGAATGAAGGAAAAAAATCCGTCCGTTCCCATATGAATCCAAAGAAAAAGCATTTATTAAAACAAATAACATCCCAGAAAACATGAAATGTATCAAAACTCAACTCACAAGAACATTTCTGCAAATCATCCAGCAGCTTATCCTTCAATCTGAACACAACCCACCATTCAAATACCAAAATCACCACCACGTAGGTTCAGATCTCAATCAAAGAACAGACACGCCCACATGGCCGCGCACACCACCAAAAAATGGGTCTCCTTGGGCATAACGCACTTCAGACAAAACGCAGCACAACCAACAAACCACACCTTTCTTGCAAAATACTAAATAAAAAACCCAACAAACTTTAACCCAGTAATGACCCCACAAAGAGAGTTGCAAAGACCAAATAGACTTGATACAGTGAAAACGATCGTCGGTGGAGGTGAGTTAAGGCGATGACAGCCACGGAGGCTTGGTGGTGAGGTTGCGTCGACTACAAGCAAGTGAAAAGTCCAAGAAGACCAGAAATCTGTATGATCAACTCCGCGGCCCAACTAGATTGAAACACCAATTCTCCACCACTCCTCTTCGAATTGATTATGGAGGGAAAAGTTCAGCATCACACCCGATGTTTTCCAAATTACCTTTCTGAAATAAATTCAGGGAAAAGTGTTTCAAAGGAATATTTTTCAAAAAATATATATATATATTGGAATGGAAATAAATTTTATTTCAGAATGGTGTGTTGTTTTTTAAATTTAATTTCATATATATATATTAAAATATTAATATTTAAATTATTTTTTATATTAATAAAAAGTTTTAAGTCAAACAAAATTTTACAAATTTATATTTTAAAAATAATATTAAATAAGAAAATGCAATATTTCATATGTCTAATTCTGAAAAACAAGTATTATTGTTTTTATATTTATATTAAACTAGATTTTTTTTTTTTTAATTACATAGGAGATCAAAATACCTTGTGAGGAAAAAAAAAATTTAAATGACATCAGCAGGATTGACTTAGAAAATGTTTTGGAACTTGTGTGAGAAATGCGAGTCTAAAAAGGTTCATTGATATAAAGTTCCTGATTTAAAAAATATTAAAGTCATTATTTTATTTAATATTTTCTTAACAAAAGAAATTATTTGAAAATATATTTTGATTAGTACAGGCGTAGGTCAAATTCAATGGCTTTTGTCCTTTTGTTGAACTTATTGTCGAGTCAAAATTTTATTTTAGTGAAGGGGGGTGGCTTCAGCCTTTGACCGCTCTTAAGGTACTACACGATCAGAGGAGCCAACTGGGGCAGGGGGCAGGGGGCAGGGGGCAGGGGGCAGTGGGGCAGTGAGGCAGCTGCCCAATGCAAATGACCTCTTACAAGCAGGGACTCCAACCCTAGTTTTGACCCAAAATGGAACATTTAAAAAAAAAACAATTCGTAAAGCACATGTGTTTTCAAAATAATGTGCAATTTAATGCACTTGTACATAAGTTGTTATATGATAAAATTATAATTTTATTTTTTAAAAACAATCAAAATTATAGACATCAACCACGGTTCTAACTTTAATTTTAAAATCGTAATTGATGACTACAACTTCAACTATTTTTAAAAGTAGTCAAAGTCGTAGTCAACAACTACGATTTTAACTTTAATTTTAAAACCGTAGTTGATGACTACGACTTTAACTTTAATTATATATATATAAAACTATGTTGTTTGATTTAAAATATTTAATTTTAATTTTTTTTAAATAAAAATATTATATTATTTTGATTTTATATTTATGAAAAATATGCGAGTGGTTTAATAAAAATATTTAACTTTAACTGATTTCATTATTTAAAAAATAGTAATATATGAAATTAAATAATTGATGTTTTTAATTTGATATAAAAATATTTTTATTTAATTTTATTAACATAATTGGCACTATAATCAATATAAATATAATTAGTTATAAATATACTATTTTATACCCTCATAATGAAGAATATAATATTATTTTATAACTTTGTGCAAAAATTAAAGCCAATTATGCATTTGTACAATATAGAATGACTTCAAGTGGGTAAATGATTGAAAAATTACTTAAATACAACAATTTATTTATTTTTTCATTTTTTTCCTTTCAAAATGGGATCAAAATGGAATGGAAAGACTTAAAATTTTAAACTTAAAATGCCAACCTAATAGAATTTGTTTTTCCACTTCTTAAAATATAGAATTTTAGATAGAAAATACTTTTGTTTTTCTAATCAATTCACTATTTAGTTTTATTGTTTTGGTAAATAGATGAAAATGTTTTTGGAATATTTTTGTAAATTCATTAAGAATAAGAAAAATGTTCCTTATTGGGTACTAACGGGAGTTTTTGGCAAAAATGATTTCTTTAAAACAAAAATTCATAAATTAATTTTATTTTCAAAATAATTTTCAAAGTAATGTGTGTCTTATTCATGTGGGTATTCACATCACAAAACCGTAATTGATAATCACGGTTTTTGAATTTTTTTTTTTTAAATAGTCAAAATAGTAGTCGATGATCATAAATTTAAATTTAAATTTAAACTTAAAACCAAGTTTTTAAGTTTAAATTTCAAATCATGCAAATTGTCAAGTTAGTAAGTAGTATTAGTTTAAGAATTATTTTGATTGGAGGTTTAGATTGTAAATTTTTTTTTAATGCATTATTTTTTCTATATCAATATAGTGTTGTTGTTGTATGTAACTAATTAGTTATAAATATAATTAGTTTAAATTTAAACCTAAAACCAATTTTTTAAATTGTCAGATTGGTATATGTAAGTGGTATATAATATCATATATATAAAAGTTCAACTTAAGTTTAAAATTTATCATATTTTCATTTAAAGATATAATAATTTGTTCATAATAAAAAAGTTAACAATATAATGCAAATGAAAATAAACACAAAAACTAAAAAACAATCCTTAATGAGTGCCACATGATGGGGTCTTCCTCTTTCGTTGTGGACGCCTACGATACAAAGACATCTTTGTTGAATCTATCTGTGCAAGCAGCCATGTCTCAATATGTATAGGTTGAGATGAAGTTGATGGAGGCAAGACTCAACATCTATGTGGACCACGGCGTTGCCTAGGTAGGCATACATTTAACTGTGTAACATGTATAAGGGTATGATGCATGGTAGTCTCTATAGGAAGAAGTGTAGGTGATGGTAAGGTGGTAGATGGTGGGGCAATCTCAAGTATAGTGATATCTGATATGGTAGTATCTAGGAAAAGTGATATAGGAGATGAAAAAATGACATTTGATGTAGTGGTAGGTGGTGCAATAACATTTGATATAATGGGCTCGAGGAGAAGAGATATAAGTGATGATGGTGAGGTGACAAGTGGTCTTTGAGAGAAGGTAGAGGTGATGGTAGATTACTAGATAGTAGGGTAGTCTTTGGTGTAATGGCATCAGGTATAGTGGCCTCTATAGGAAGAAATACAGGTGATAGTAGAGCGGTATCTGATATGACATGCTCTAAAAGAGAAGGTCTAGGTGAAGGTGATGGTAAAGGTGAAGGGGGAAGTGTGGAAGCCTCAAGTGCAAATGGGGTAGATGATGTGGATGGTGCTAACATGGTCTTAGGTGGATGCATAGATTGTTGAGGCTATCAACCAACTCGCCCACCATCTCGCCTACTACCTCTTCCTCGGCCTCGAATAGGTTGCATCCTAACTATAGTGGCTGACACAAGTGGTCTCATGGATTGGTCTGATGATGTAAGCGACCGACGGACTGAATGTATGCAATGCTCCTATCCAATAACATGCAAAATATCAATAGTAATCCGATGAATGTCACCTAATGCACTTGAAGTAAGCCCAACATATCAACTAGCAATCTTAACCATACCAATGATCTATAAAAAAAAAAGTAAAACAGAGGAAGATTATTTTTTATTAATTATAATTTAATAAACCATTTCTAAATTAAAAAATCTTACCAACAACTACGTAGCTACTACTGTACTATGATACTTCATTTGATCTCTATGGAAAGGGGGTGTGATCAAGCGTTGTGTAATACGTCGGTACCACTCCATATATGGATCATGAAACTGCATGACACCTGCCATAGGTGGTGCGTCACAATACGCTCCGCATGATTAGCCCATAAGGTAATATACTATGCATGGAATGTCCCCCAATCATACTTATGTCGTCCTCGCCTATCCATAGAATGAAGGTCTTGCTCTATGGAACAAGATGAAGGTATCCCTTGTTAGAGTCTAAACTATCACAACACTCACTCCAATCGATGCCACTCAACAATGTCAAAGTAGATAAGAGATGACATCGTCTGCCAAATCTCTTAGTCTGCTAAAGATATTGCTGGAAGATGGGCAACTAAGTCTCCCATGTAAGGCTCTCATAAAACTTGTTAAAATCAACATTTAACATTAATAATGTTAATGTTTATATGGTTAACAATAGCACATTATATCTTATATGTACCTGGTCATAGGTCTATGCATTTAATTGGTCTCGATAAAATGTCAACACACATTATGGGTTTTGAGCCTATGATAAAGGTACTCTCCACCTACATCCTAACGGATCAACTGGTAAACTCTCGTCTAACAATGCTTCATCCTATAATCCCTGGTCTTTATCCAATAATTCATGGTGTACCCTAATAGGACCCTCAACTGGTAAATCATCGGTTGTATCATGATTTAAATGTTGAGCTGCTGGAGGGGCTAGTGGTCGACCAAAATCAAGTTGACCCACGTGGAGTCTTTCCTAAGACCACAACTAGAAAAAATGTAACATTAAAATTTTACTTGAATTATAAACTTGAAGCAACTAGAAATTTTAATCTAATGTGAATAATTAATTATACTTGTAATAGTGTGACACATCCAATAATATCGATGGCACCATCCAAACTTGCTCAACACAACTCCCTATATAAGTGTGCTAATATTACACTGCCTCACCTATACATAGATGTCTGAGTTAACTCTTTAAGTAGTGGGAGAAAACACATATGGATGTGGGTACCCTTCTTGTCTGTAAATAATGATGAACCTATGAGTGCTAATATGAAAGCTTGTGCATACCACTCTAATGTGGCATCATCTGACGAAACACAACGTACTCTTGGTGTGCACTAATAGAGTACAAATTTGCAGCATGTTGTAAATATGCTTTTGAATTAAAAACTTGGCCAACCATGAACTCTCCACATGAGTTTCCAATATTAGTGTTCCCCCATGGGGTCCAGTCACTTGAAACGACATTACCAATGTTTTCTACATTTTCAAATTGCAAAGATGGTGCTGAGTGATGCTGAATAGGGAAAAACTCCATTAGGTCCTTAGGATTCGGGTTATTGAAATTTCACAACCTTCCCCATCCACAGAAACATATCTACCTTCTTCACTTTCCATTGCTTCATGAAGAGCTAAGAAAGATGAAACAACATTAACATTATTGTTTTCCTCATCCATGAATTCGAATACCCCATGGCCATCATGTTGAACATCTTCTGCTATTTCACTTTGATCATCACCTTCTTGGGATTCACATTCTTCTTCATCTTCATCTGCTTTACACTCATAAGTCATTGCAACTGGGGCACTACTAGGTCCACAACCATACTCAAATTCCTCAACATTATCATTTTCTCATGGTAATAAATGTGTGAAGTTACCCAATAATTGTCCTCTCACTCGTGGTTGTACTAGCACTTGTTCAATATAGAATTCAATTTCGTCCATTCCAAATGTGTTAACCAATTTTAATATTTGGGATAAACTATTATCATCCCATATTGGACAAGGGTGAAATCTATTTTCCTTTTTTAAAGGATACCTATAGTTAAAGACTAATTGAAATTTTTTTTTTTTTTTTTTTTGTCAATTCTAGTTCTCAAGTATATCATAGATAACAAGTGTTCATATGTTGAACTAACAGACACATCCAAAGGCACAATTACAACTTGATCCCCAACATACTTTACATCTGTTTCTGTCCTCTAACATTTTTCCTTTACAAAAGCAAATCACATGAACAATAGATTCAGATATGATTTACCTACAAAAAATACAATATCAACCAAATGGTTTAATAATCAATGAAAATAATAGCAAGTCTTTGTGTTTTGAACTTAACATACTTGTTTATTAAAATAATTACAAAAACACACATACAAGAATGTTCAAGAGAAATTGCATATACTATTTTAACATGTGGATACACAATTATATAATAAAACACCTTCTTACACATTAGGGGGAAAAATATAAATCACTCCATAATAATACATTTTTTATTTAAATAGTTATCTATGATACAAATATATTCATAGATAAATGTTTGATAAAATTTTTATTTAAAACTTAGATAGTGGGTTATAAATCAATAAATGTTTAGTTAAACCTAAAAGGCTAAACAATTACAAGAATCTCAAAATAAAATAAAAAATGATCCACCAATAATTTTTTTTTTTTGGATAAAATATCATATATTAAAAATAAAATTAAATGTTATCAACCATTAAATAAGATATAATTTAAATAATTATGTTGTTATTCAAAAATCACTTGATATTTTATTAAACCTAAAAGTCAAAAAAAAAAAAAATCTCAAAATCAAATAAAAGATAACTCACCACAAAAAATATATTAATAAAATATCAAATACTCAATTATAGAAAAAAAAATCATATATATATATATATAAACATTATTTGCATATTAAAAATGAAAAAAATAAACATTTTATAAATCTATTTAATATTAATTTTAATTATAGAAAAAAATCATTTATAAATTAATTTTATTTTTAATTTATAAATCTATTGAATATTAATTTTGATTTTAATAAAATTGATGCCAATAGGATGACCCTTCTCAAATCAGCCACCAATTATCAAAGGTAGACTTGTAACCTTATTGGTATACTTGAGGTGAAATTGTGCTTTCCTTTTACCTAGTTGAAACAACTCAGTAATTTCTTTTGTTCTTGTTGTGGATTCAACCAGTTGGTACAAGGTAATTCTAGGATCATGTGTGTGGCCTTGCAACAAATCCAGACACAAACTCAAGTGACCCTTGTAACTACTCGACTATCTTGTCTTCTCATAGTTTTGCTCATTATTTTATTTTAGCTTCAATTTTTTTGTTTATTTGACCATGCATCCGTGATTTTTTCTAGAATTTATAGGACATCAAAGGCAAAGTTAACTTGGGTGTTACTAAAAAATCTTTGTCTATGGATCCATCAATTTATGGGTTAGCAATTTTGCAATCAAAATTATGACTAGGTGGTGCATGTAACATTGCCTCACCCTACATAAGAACCAAGAAATATTTTTATATGGACATATTTTTTGTGTAACTATGAACAGAATAATGACTAATGTTATTTCCTCTTTTGCAAAGACCATATGGGTCCATAGTGGAATAACATAGAATAAATTGGGCGCCTTCTATTTTTGGTTGAGACAAATGGCAACAACTAAAAGTAAATATAAGAGGAAGGTTAATTGCCTTGATCTAAAGCTTGAAAATCTTGTATGACAGTTTCAAGATTGTTTATGGCTTTTTCTTAGGAGGTTTTCTAGTCACTTATATGTGTTTAATGGCCTTAATATAGTCTCATAGTTGCTTTTATGTTCTAAATCTTGTCAGTACTAGGTTTTATGTATTTAATACATTCTCATAGTTGCTTTTATCTTCTAAATCTTGCCAATTTTCATATGTCTCACCCATGAACATTGCTAGCTTATTAAGAACCTAACAAATAATTAAAGATAAGGTCTCCAACTTATGGTTACAGCAAATCAAATCCCAAGAATAGCCAAGTAGAGTCTAAATCAAGTAGAGATGAAGTATTGAAAATTTTAAAACTATTTAGTTTGAGACTCTTTAAAGGATGCAAATAATGCCTTAAATCTCTGGACCAGAATTTACCCATGATGACTTTGTTTTAATCCTCATAACTTTTCTCTTTCTAGCTTTATTTCCCACCACTGGATCATATTCATGAATTTTAAGGTTAACCAAATAACATGGAATTTGAAACCCACCCAGTAAGTAAAAGATCAGAATACTCAGGACTACTAGTGCAACCCATCAGTTCTATTTTATTATAGAGGAATGGGTCCATGAAGTGACTCACATTGTAGAGAAAATTATGGGGCCTGTTTGGTTGCTGTTTTTAAAAACTGTTCTGGAAAACAGTTTTTGAGAACAATTTTTAAGAACAGTTTTTGGTGTTTTTAGAAAAAAAATTGTGTTTGGGAACTGAATTTTGAAAAACAGTTTTTGTTCTCAAAAACAAAAAAAACATGTTTGGCTTAGTTAATAAAAAAACATGTTTGAAAGATGTTTTTTTTTTCTTTTTCAATTAATAAAATATTTTCTTCAAGTAACTTTATATTATAAATTTATAAATATTTTTAAATACACATTTCATTTAAATTTTAAAAATTATTTAATTTTAAATTTTTTATATAAGTTGATAAATTATTAAAAATAAAATAAAATATGATGTATGTATTTCACATGGGTCTTTTGTCCATCCTACTTTTACAATTATAAATTAAATTTATAAGCAATATTTAATCATTAGAAATTAAAACAAACATCACATAACACTAATGAGAACTAGTTAAGTTAACAAATATATATAAATTCTAACAGAACACTAAAGTGTTGACAAATATTTAAAATTAAAAATAAGACAAGTCATGGATTGACATTAATATAATTTGCCCACATCACTTCAGCAATTTGATCTCTACAAGCTGCCATAGCTGCTGCACTCTCATATGATAAATCAATTGAATGGTTTCTGCTACTTGTGCTCTCTTCTTCACCTTCGATTGAAAGGTCTTCTACCTCATATTCTCTAAACAATTGATCATTTTGAGTTGATAGACGAATCCAATTATGAAGGGTACAACATGCAACAACAATTGATGGTTGCCTACTTGGCGCTTATAACAAGGCATCATCCTTAATATTGGAAATTGGGTCTTTAAAACACCAAAACATCTTTCAATAATATTCCGAAGAAATGAATGTCTATAATTAAAAAGTTCTTTATACCTGATAGGTTGATTACGTCTACCCCGATATTCTTGTAAATGATACCGCTCACCTCGATATGGTGGCAAAAATCTAGATATACAAGGATAACCAGAATCAACTACATAATATTTTCCTTCACTTGGCCAAGGAAAATTGACTTCTGGTCTAGTCAATGCATCTAAAAAGACACGTGCATCGTTTGCTATTCCTTCCCAACCAGCATAAACAAATGTAAACATCATGTCAAAATTACATGCACACATAACATTTTGTGTTATAACTGTTTTTCTACCTCTAAAACTGGTTTGTCTATCAGCTGGGACCCATGCACTAATATGAGTGCCATCAATTGCACCAATACAGTCCTACAACAACAAACATTTATTATTATTAAGGAAATAAATTAAATAATCGTCATGAAATTCACATTTATAAATATTTTTTTATAAACTCTTACCTTAAACCATGGAAAATATTTAGGATTACTAGCAACATATGAAGACACCTCATTGGTCATATTGTTAGGACATATGAGAATTTTGCCAAGTCGACATAATGCACGTCTAACTTCTTTAAAGTGTCGAGCGACAGTCTCTGTGGAGTGTTGAAAACGGTATGCTACAACCCTCATTCTCACATTATGTCCTACGATTAGTAAGAACATAGCCACTGCCTCTTCAACTGTGACAAATCGTGTATCCTGTAAGTTTTCATGTCTCTTAAGATGATCACAAAGGTTCATAAATGTTTCTTTATCCATCCGAAATAGTTCATAGCATGTCTGAGGATGACCTTCTATCATATCTCTTACAAATTGTGCACCACTTAACATTGATGTCCTTTGAGGTGTCTTGCATAAAAATATTTCCTCATACTCATTCATAATGTGAGCAATAAAAATTTCATCTAAATCATCACCCTCTTCAGAAGATGAAGTTGACTCATATAGTTCACCACTGCTTGTGTTATTATCATCCATTGGTTACTACATAAAACAAATGAACTCACAATATAAAATAACACGAAATGAATATTAAAGTAGTTATAATATAAGTTTCATAACCATAAATAACATCCATACAATGACAAACTAAAGAGCATGGTAAAAGATTCTAACCAAAAGATAAATAGTACATATTACAATGTCATCATAATAGTTATGCATCCAAACATTCACATTTAAAGTCTATCAAGCCATGCCATTTTCCTCTCATCAGGCATATTCATAAATATCTCTCTCCAATCCGGCACTGTGAATTTCTCAACAGCTTTTAAATATTTGTCATTATCTAACAGTTCAATGGTTTGTAAGGCTGCCATGCACCTTGTTATGCTAAAATCAGTGGTACCTCCACTAGTAGCTTCACTACTAGTTCCACTCTTATATCTGTCCACTCTAGCCAATAATGCCTCAGTTCTAGCTCGAGATGTTTCTGTTCTAGCCTTTGATGCCTCAACCCAAGCTTTCAAAGCATCTCCCATTTGACTTAATCTGGATTCTTTCTTACCTTTACGCTCTAATAGAGAATCAGTTACACGCTTTCCAGAACGGGTGGTCACTCCTCCTGCCATTTCTGGTTGTGGAGGATCATCAGGGATCTCAGTATCTACATCCACATGCACTCCACCATGTTCCAAATTGTCATCCATCTCATCTTCATCATCAGTGTTTGGTGGATCTTGGGTGGAAGAGTAGTGGAGGGCATTGGTTGCTGTTGATGGATTAAAGATCAATCCCAACAAGTTGTAGTTTGGGCATCCCTTTGAGTGGAATCTTTTTGCATTTGGGTGTGCCTAATAGAAGGAAAAAAAAAAATTCACTCTTAGTGTTTACCAAATATTTAAATTAAAAAGTAATTAGTTTAAAAGTTATTTTTACCCGAATGTAATTTTGCCAGGTTTCCTCTAGAGCATGCACTGTGTTAGTTTCAGCATCTCAACCAAATCCAGTATGCTTTAAAAGATCAGAGAACTCACGGCGCATTGCACGTAGTCTATTAAACTTTTGTTTAAGCTGCTTCAAGTTGAAATTTCTTTTCCCTTGACTATTGACCTCAAGTAAGATCCTTCTCCATGTGTTGGTATTAAATGTACCACTATCCATGTTACCTTTATTAACTTCATTTACCATGATGTCAATAAAGATTTTCTCTATATTACCTCTCCATGTTCCTGCATCCTCAACATCTGTTATCTTAGTTGTCATCTGTACAATCCCATCACAAATAAGAACTCTATGAGAAGACAACTTTTAAAACCACCAATAGAACTTAAGGCTATGTTTAAATGAGAATTAAGATTGTTGACGTATAGTGTAGTGTATAAAAATATGAAAGAAAAATAAATAAAAATAAAAATAGATTTGATATTAATTAGATTTTAAAGACTTTTTTTTTAGTTTTTATAAAATTTGAAACAAAAATTGGGGGAAAAAAAAATGAAAGAAAAGTAAGTTTGATTAATTTTATATTTGATTAATTTTAAAATTAAAATATTTTTTTATATATTTTAAAAATAAATCAAACATGATAAAATCATTTTTATTATTTTTTATTGATTTAATATTTAATTTTATTAAAAATTATAGTATATTCTATTAAGATGAGATAAAAAATTTAAAAAGAATTAATTTAATATTTATAACTAATCTAAATAAAATAAATAAGACATCAAAATAATTTAATATTTTAAAAAGTTTGATTTCAATAATTTTGATTTCAATAATGTTAAAAAATTAATTTTTTAATGTTTGATTTACTACAAAAATATACAATTAAAATTAATTAAAATTTATATATTTTAAATTATATAATCATATGAAAAAATAAAAATAAGTTTGAAGTAGTATATAGAAAATAATTTAATAATTTTGATTTTATTTTTTACTTTATTATAATTTTTTAATTATTTTTGCTTTCATGAAATCGGAAAGTGGGAAGAAGGGAAGAAGTAGCTTTGCTTGGGCACCATAGCATTTCTAAATCAGACAAGTATACAAACAAGCAACAAAAAAATAGGAAAAATGGATTATGAAGGATGTTTGGTGAGGTGTGGGAATTTGGAATTTATAAAGGGTAGGTTCAAAGTTCAAACACGTGGAGGGTACTGTTGCTTCACGCTGCATTCAACCCCCAACTCTTAAGGTCTGTTTGTTTAGTGCAGCATCCAAACAGGCCCAAAGAGTAGAGGTTAACCGGGCTTTGGAGTCTGGATGAGAGAGAGGAAGAGCAGATCAATAGAGAGAAAAGGTTCTTGGTGATTCAACACCTCATCCTCTTTTGATTCTCTTTATTTTTTCCATTTTCCTTGAGGTATTTCACCTGTCAAGACTCAAGCTTGGATTTTCCCGTTTGATTTCCATGTCTTTAAGTAAGGTTTTTGTTTTTTTTTTTAATAGAACAACTCAACAAAAATCAAAACGGGAAAAAATCAGGAATTTTTGGGCTTATTTTCATTCTCGTTCCCCACTTTTCTCAGCATCCAAACAGGAAAATATAAATGAAAAAAAAAAAACTAAAAGGTGATAAAAAAAAGCTCAGATCTCATTCTATTTTCATTCTCATTTCCTACTTTTCTCAGCATCCAAACAGGAAAATATAAACGGGAAAAAAAGAAACTAACAGCAGGTGATAAAAAAAAAAATTCGAATAACATAACTGATATCTTTTTATCAGATCTAACATTTCCCTCAACAAATATTGCCAAAAAAAACCTATTTTATTAGATCTATAAAAAATAACTTCAACATCTGTGGAAATTACCTTTGTTTCTTGCTGGAGATGTCGCGACTGTGCTGGAGAAGAGGCGACGCGACTGTGCTGGAGAGAGATGAGAACGGGAAGAAAAAAAAAAACACGGAGAACAGATGTGTTTTTTGTTCTTTAATTTTGTTCTATAAACAGTACAAAAACGGGGAAAACAACATTTTGTTGTTCTCTAAATAGTGCCATTTTGAGAACACGGGGAACAACAAAAACAAAAATGACTCTCTCAACCAAACAAGTTTTTGGTGTTTTTTGTTTTCAAGAACAGAAAACAGTTCTTGAAAACACTAAACAAACAGGCCCCTGATCTTTTTTTTTTTAGAGTTCTACCATACCTAAATGATAGGTCAACATGCACGCTTTAACATTACTTTCCTCTATTTTCTAGGCAACCAAACATTCCCAAAATTTGGAGAATGATGTAGAAACTAAAAACAACCTCACACCTTCAATCTCCTAGCTTAAGATAAAGTCATATTCATTGACACTTGAAAAGTGGAGTACTTTAATTTTTTCTGTTCCTATAGCAAAAATTAGCTCTCGTCCCCTTCATTTTTGGAGTTTGTAACTATGGTCTCCTCCATTTTTTTAGTTCTTAACAGTGGTCTCCTCCATTTTTGGAGTTCTTAACAGTGGTCCTCTCCATTTTTGGTATCTTTAACAAAAATAATTCATGGTGCCCCCATTCCATATTCATTTTCTTTACCAAAACAAAACCTTTTTCTTTCTGCCAAGCTCACAATGAAAATAAAATAAAAAACCAAACACATCTTTACCAAGCTCAAGATGAAAATAAAGTTAGAAACCAAACATATCTACAACAACAAACTAAAATACGTGAAAACCAAATAGATTTACAAAAAAAAAATTCAAAATTTATATAAATTGAAAAACTCATAAATCTTACTTGACCAATGACGGAACAAGATGAAAATTTGAAAAATATTGAATTTGAGCCAAGGATGAACCAAAGACAACCAGATGCAATGGGAGAGAACAGAAATGACGAATAAGAAGGCAAAACCCTAAAGGTAAGAAACCTAATCAAAAAAAGAAAGGAACTGAAAAAGATTCAAAACTATAGTTACCAACTATGGTTTTGATTGATTGAAAAAAAATTCAAAACCGTAATTGGTGACTATGGTTTCTTGACCTAGACTCCTCCGTGGCATAGACGCACTAGATTGGGCATTATTTTGGAAATCGATTTACTTTTTTTTTTTTTTTAAATATCCTATTTTGGGTCAAAACCATGGAGGAAAATATCGTGTATCGAAGGGTTTCGACACGATATATCATGGAGAAATATCGGTCCGGCGATATTTTGGTATTTATCGTGAGAAATCGCCGATTTCTCGCGATATATCGGTGATTTGGCGATAAATAGGCTATTTCTCGCGATATATCGCGTGGTCAACGCGGGTCAGACCCGCTACAGTGCCTGTCAACGTGCTACAGTGCCTCCATTTTCTTGGAGTTGAGAGGATTTGAACCCCAAACCATACCACCTGGGCTAAGTTGCCCTTTGATATATAATATGCAACAACTATATATATACTTAAATTCATTATATAAAGAAAATATAAGAATATTTTAAATAGCAAATTAATTATAATTATTTTATAATTAAATGCAAAGTCTTTTAATTAATTACCAAAAATATAAAAATTATATAATTTTCTTCATAATGTTTTTAATATCATTAATAATTAATTAAATATTAAAAAATTATATATATATATATATATATATATATATATATATATATATATATATATATATATATATATCATTATTTATTTTATATTGTTTAATTAGTATGTTTGCAATATGGATGATTTAATGTTATTTTTACATTCAATTGTAATTAATTTTTATATTTTTATTGAATTAACTTAGGTTAATTTGATTATTTGATTATTTAATTATAAATTGATATGTTTATTTTAGATGATTATTTGTGATTTATTTTCACATTTAGAATTAAATTAAACTAGTTAACTTAGCTAAATTATTTAATTAATTTAATTAACATGCTAAATTATTTAATTAATTTAATTAACATGAAATAATATATTTTGAATATGAAATATGTTTATTTAATGAATTTAATGTGTACAAATTATTGATATTTAATGAAATGAAATATTTTATGTGACTGAGAACAATTACAAAATTAACATTTCTTATAGATCGACATGATGTAATTACATCTATTATCGCAAATTATATTATATATATATATATATATATATATATATATATATATCAAATTTTTCAATAAAACAACTTTAAAATGTCAATTATACTTCTAATTATATTATTATGAGGTTTTTCTTGCATTTCCATGAGTTTTTAACAATTTTAAGTCTACCGATATTTTTTTCCAGAATATCCGCCGATATATCTCCGATATATCCGTAAAATCGAAGTACCGATATATCCGTGATTACCGATATTTTCTTCCATGGTCAAAACTCCTCCAACCTGCGATAGTCTCGATCCCTAAACCAGTTAGACAACTAGACTGTTGGGCTAAGGTCCAAATTTACCTTTAGTTAACAAAGTTTGCACATGTGGTAAATATGTTAAAAAAAAAAAAAACCTTTACCACACTTCATGTTTAAAACACCATTTCTAGGTGGGAAATGGAAAGATAAATCAGAAGCGTAGGAGAGTGGAAAGAAAGACGAGGAAAAAAATGTAAATTTTATTTTAATTATATATTTCATAAATTTTATTGAAATATTTTATAAATAAATCTTAAATTTATGATTTGGTAATTTTTTATAATATATTATTATTAATAATTACTAGTATTTAGTATTAAATTTATTATTGAAAATAAATGAAATTCGTTGTTGAAATTTCATGTTAATATCATATCCTTTAGTATATATAATTTTTTTACTATGTTATGATGAAGAATATTTTGGAATATATTTTTTTTGGAATTTTTATTGAGATTTTCAATTTTTTTTTTTATGGAATGAAATATATTTTTGTTGAAATATGAATTGACATTTTACATTTTTTATTTATATTAGATTAATACTATAAGAGTTTGTTTGTGGAATGAAATATATTTTTATTAGAATTTGTTTTGGCATTTATCTTTGTATTTATACTAATATTACGTTCTTAGTTTATATAATTTTGTATAATATAATAATAAATATGTAAAAATAAAATTGCATTTAAAGAACACATTGTGTGAAAAGCTTATTATTAAATATATTGTTGTTGGAATGTTATTAATATATTGCTAAAATTTGTTGGTGAAATTCATTAGTCAATGTTTATTTAAATGTTGAATGGTTATGAAAATAAATAATACATTAACAAGTTTTTATTTTTTATTTTTTTAATGTTATTATTTTTTAAGCTTAACAATATCATTAATTATATATAAATCAAATACTGAAACTACTATAGAGAAATATTTTAAAAGAAAATCAAAATTCGAATTGTCAAGCCCTTCAAAAGGAAATAATAAAGATTTGAAACAAAGTTTAATTGAAATCTACTTAGAGGATCGTTTTGTATAGAATCATGAATATCTCCATTCCTATCACAAGTAGACATGGCAACGAGGTGGGTTTGGGACAAGTCACTCCCATCTCAACCCCGCCCCATTTATTCAAAATAATTCTCATCCCTATCTCATTAAAAAAATTAAAAGGGGCGGGGTGAGTATGGGAAATTCTCATACTCGCCCTACCCTGCTTCGTTTAATTTTTTTTTTTTAATTTTTTGAATTTTTTTAAAATTATTTTTATTTTATAATTACATTAAAATAAATATATTTTATAAATAATTAAAATATTATATTTTTATAACTTATTTTATTAAATACTATTTTATTATTATTATTATTATTATTATTATTAATTTATGTACTAAAATTTGGAAAATATAAATTAAATTAAATTAATTTTATATATAATCAAGACGGTGCGAGTTGGGACAAGGCAATACTTGAAATTGCCCTATATTCGTCCGGGTTTTAAAAAAATATCAAACCCATCTCAAACTCATTTGTTTTAATTTCAAATTCATCCCATTAGGGGCAAGGTCGGGCAGGTACCAAAAAAACTTACTCCATTGCCATCCCTAATCACAAGCTTAGGTTAGATGCATGAAATTTCTCCCAAGCCTCTAGATCCTAAGCAAAGGAAGCAAAAAGTAACATTTTTAACAATAAAAGGATCTAGATGTGTGCAATAGAAAACATTACCATTGATTTGGATATTCTCAAATCAATTCCTTTTGATGAAGATGTGAATTGAAGTAGTTAGAAACCTTATAAACCTATGATATTTTGTCTGGTGACTCACTTAATCTAGCTTAAAAAGGGTCTTAATTGATTAATTAACCCAACAAGATTGTCCAATTAATCAATTAGCCCAATTTAGATATATTTTTACCAACCTCTATGCAACTTTGCATAATTACCAAAACCCTACTGCACATAAGCAAACCTAGAGCTTATCAACCCTCATAAACCATGTCATCAAGCTATATGAGCTTGAACGGGGACCATTGGACCCATATGATAGTATTGGCTCTCTTAGAATCTAATTTTGAAGTTGATTCAACATCCCATTATAGAGAATCAACTACACTCCAATGCCTATGTAAATAACAAAGAAACGAAGCTTGAGTCCATGACCTACTACCATTACATTTAGACTCTTTATGAACTAGTGCTCGTAATCTAATAAGGTAGTGTTATCACCTATCAAGATTATCTTTTCAATCCTTGAGTTACAAAATCCTTTTTATTATGATCAATTTACATGCTCTAACTTCAAGGAGCATATGTTAAATTTTACTAAGTGCAATGCTATAGTGATAGTCTTTTAAATTACATGTCCTTTGAATCACCTAAGGGGACACACTCTCTCAATACCATTAGATATCTGTAGAGAATCTTGAGTCTCTTTATTTCCTATTCCCGGATTAGGTTAGATGAATGCAAATCTTCCTAGGCTTTTTTAAATCCTATCCATAGAGAAAAACATGCATTTTAAAACACTACTAGGATTCAAATTTTAAGATCAATGTGCTCACCTTAGATTTTAGGAACAACCAAATCTATTTTGTTTGGAGAAGATGAAGCCTAAAGTATCCGAAGGTTTCATACACCCAAGATTTTCCACCCGATAACTCTAACTTGATATTGGCACTCCAAATATGAGTGTTTGTGGAGGCAATGACTTTTTTTTTTTTTCTTTCTTTGACATATGGAAAATGACTCTCTTGAAAACCCAAGCTCCTAAAGGGGTATTTATAGGATTCCTTAACTAGGCTTAAGCGACTTAAGTCCATTAAGGGCTTAGGTCACTTAATTTAACCCAAAATGGGTCTCAATTGATTAATTAACCTCTCAGGGTCTTTTAATTAATCAATTATCCTAATCTAGAGACTATTGAGATTAAGCCCCTAAAAACAAGATATAATGTAACAAAGTTAGACTTAACTATCTTTTTGCTATCCTTTTCGTGGATTGATATTGATTTGAGCATTCAACCCACATATCTTACATTGTACATGACTTGAGCGCGTTAGAAATTGCATAGAAGATACAAGTCATGGGTTCCTTGTACGTAGATAAATTTGTCCACAATTAATCATGGGTTTAGACAATCTAATAGAAAATGTAGTGCATACCTCCTAATTAGATGGATGACTTGTCTTAATTGTCGAGATGAATTTCTCATGTTAAGTGCACTAGTGTATGTGACACACACTAGACATGTCCTACGGTGGATCATGATGCAAAGCTATCAATTGTCATGATTCATCAAGCAATTATATTGCATAAACTTTCAACCTTGAGAAGATATTGAGTCTGTGTCAAAATCAATAGGAGGCTTTGACCTATGGGTGAGATCCTAAAGTGATCATATATACCTATAGATTGGGTCACTATTGATAGAGGTTGTTGGCAACAAGTATTCTCAATAAAGGTACCATGATATCTTATATCATCTCTCCTCTAAAAAGATGAAGCTTGTTTTTCTTATTATGTCGCATCTCTAACCATTTAAGACTTCACCTTTTCCTCTTAAGGCTCTACATTTCTTCTCTCAAGACTTCAATTTTTTCCCTCAAGACTTCCAATGTTTGTCTTCTAATCTCCAAAAAAATTCCTATGCATGTCTTTTCATCCTAATGGTAGTCATGTATATCACCTTTCATTCCTTCTCCAATCTCTAATGTTGTCTTTATTTCTTTATAACATCTTCAACTATTTTTTTTCTCAATTAATGGTAGTTGCACCCTCTCTTTCCAAAGTCTCAATGCTTAAAGAAATGTTCTTATTGTCATGAATCTCCTAATCCTCAAAAACTCAATCCATGAATCATAATCCAATATGACAGTCGTGTCTTAGAGAGTCTTACTTTTCCTAAAAATCTATGTGTGAAATCTCTCATCTCAAAATCTAATGACGTCTTCCTATATAGAGTTCCTTTATGGCAACCTTTTCTTTATTAAACTCTTAACCTCTTCTTATTTGTTCACCAAAAGAATCTTATCTTTCTTAAAATCTCCATCCGTGAATAAACTCTTCATTTTTATTTAAGGCAATTGTGTGTCTTCCTATGAGAGTTTTCCTTCCTCAATCGCCAATGATGTCAATCTAAAGAAAGTCCACATTCTCCCCAAAGTTTCCAATGTCGTGCATCGCAAAGAATCCTTCTTTTCCTAAAATCCCCTCATGTCATGATGCTCTATCTTCCCCAAATCAAATTACTTTCCTTATCATCCTCTTCGTACGAATGTGCATACCTTAAAAGAGTCTATAAAATCTCATAGTTTCCAAATTTGTCCTTCTATGGTCTTGTGTCTCCTTCCAAGAGTCCACTAAAATTTCAAATTTTCCAAAATTTTCTGTCTATGGTTGTGCATTCTCTCAAGACTCCTAAATACTTTTCTGGCTTTCCCAAATAAGCCCTCATGCATATGTCATGTAAGGTGACATGAAATACTATCTTAAAGTGCACATAAATGGAATGAATTAAGAATGCATCTAGTTAAACTATCCTAAAGTGGACCTAAATGGAATGAACTAAAAATGCATCTAGATGAACTATCTTAAAATACAATTAAATTGAAGTATAACTAAGAATTTTCCTAAAATGTACCTAAATGAAATGCCCTAAGAATGCATATAGATGAATTATCCTAAAATGCAATTAAGTGAGTTAGACTAAGTGAAATAAACTTAAAATCAAACTAAGTGAACTAAACCAAGGTTTGAAATGTCATGCTATATCGGAAAAATATCGTTGATGTTTCAGGTATCAGACAACACTGACATGATATCACCACAAATATTTTGTTCACCCGAAATTTTGAGTTTTTTTGGTCAATAGATCAACAATATACTAAAATCACATTGATTTTTCGATTTTATCGACGATATTTTTGGTGACACATCACATTGTTTTCAATATTGGATTTAATGCTAAAAATAGTTATCCCCGTACACATGGCCCATTGTTGGCAATTAGCCCACCTAGACCACCTTCACATGCCAATAGAAGAGGTAACACCTATTAAATAGACAATATTTTTCTTTTCCACTTCCAATGTGGGATTGTTGTTAACATTTACACTAAAAAATATTACTTCAGCAAGACCACAAATGTAGAGCCCGAACTCAGGTCCTTGAATAGACCAAGGATAGCCCATATCATTGAGCCACCATGTCATATGGTTTTAATAAATGTTTTTAGAAACCGGACTTGTCATTGAATCAGAAAAGTTACCAGTTCACAATTCATTGGTTGGATTGACGGTTGAACCACAATCAAACCATTAACATCATAAATATATATTTTATATATAAATAAAATTATAAAAAAAATAAATTCTATCTAATTTTTTATAGTATCTGTTTTGTTTGTTGAGGTTTTTTCCCAATTTTTTTTTTTACCAATAGAAGTCATCATATATCATATCTCTAACACAATATAAGATGTTATACATTTATAATGTTAATTAACCCAATATTTATCAAACCATTGCTACCCTACATCCCTATATGAGCAATAAACCAACAATGACCAAATTATCAAAGAATTGTTAACACGTTATCCATAATACAAATGTTAAACACAATACTTAAATAGTTGCTCAAAATATAACATGTCAACATTTGAGTATTCATGAAGAATTTTTCATATTAATAAATATAAAATCCATGTCTTCATTCATTTTGAAAATTGGGATATGGAGATTCAAAATGAGCATTTGGAAAACCAAAGTTCTCCAAACCAACTCCTTTTAGAGCCACACTACCACCATCCTTGCCATTTACACAAATATTGAATATGTATCAATAATAAATCATTTTTGAAGAAAAAAAATAGTAATTATTGAACTTTTATAAATTTACATATTCTACTAACCAATGTGAGCAGTTGAACTTGAACTTTCGACTTCATTTATTGGAATTGATCATTCTTCATATAAAAGATTTTCTAATTCTTCAACATCTAACTCTCCTGGCTCATCCTCATTAACTATCCTAAAATCGGTCTTATCAATGCACGCATTATCAATGGGGTTATAGGTCATTTTCTTGTTGTATAACCTAAAAAAGAAAAACATGTAATTATTCATAAATGTCAATGAAAAATTTTAATTCAAAACAACTAAGAAAGTATATATACTGATTTTTTTAGCCATAAATTGTAATGAACGTATACAAGATCCTTAAGTCTTTGATGTTCCAATCTATTCCTTTTTTTATATGTATACGTTCAAGCACACTCCAATTCCTCTCACATCTGGAAGACTATGAAGTTTGACTCAATATTTGAATGGTCAACTTTTGCAAATGTGTTGCACTATATCCAAGTAGCCTCTACCATTCATCTACTTACCATTTTCATATTAAAAAATAAGGGAAAAAACCATTAGCAAATTTAAAAATATAATAATCTATATTTTAAACTTAAAGCACACTAGTAAATATTAAATAGTAAGTAGGTAACTAATGAAAAAGAGCAAACACACTAATAAACTATCTTTTACCAGGTTGAAGTACTTCATGTGAAAAATAAGCAAAGCCTCTTCCAAAACTTTCCAATCAATCATGAAACAACTTCAATTCATTCATCGTTTAATTCTTGTCTTTCATAATTTTCTGATCAAGAACATCCATGGCACCTCTGATAACTTCTAGCCTATTACAAAAGTTTTCTCGATCATATTGGAAATATGGATTTAACCAATAAG
Organism: Vitis vinifera; assembly: GCF_030704535.1. Taxonomy (NCBI): domain Eukaryota; kingdom Viridiplantae; phylum Streptophyta; class Magnoliopsida; order Vitales; family Vitaceae; genus Vitis; species Vitis vinifera. The sequence continues at coordinate 4,534,346 of NC_081812.1, forward strand.
TTGCTAAATGAATGTTTTTCTTTAGTTGTTCATCCCAACATTGCTTTACAATTGAGGTTTTTATAATCTTTTGTTGTGGTTAAATAATTTCTTAATGCCCAAACAAGCCTTATACATGCCTTCATACACATATCCCATCAAAGGCTTCTCATCACAATCAACAACACGCAATAAGAGCACAAGTGGAGCCATAAGATTCATAACTATCAAACAATCATGCAAAATTTGTTATCCAAAATGATAAAAACTACAACTCTACTTTTATTATCCCTTGAATATCTAGAGTCCACAAAAAACTTGCCAGTCATGTTTATGATCATGAAGACTCTTCAATGTAATGAATACAATAGCAAAGCAAGTTGCACCAGGTCGGAGAATCTCTATCCATCTTTCTTTTTTTCTCAATCAACTTAACAAGACAACATGATTATACACAAAAATTATCACATATGATGCATGTCTTACAAATTCAACAACATGGTTCATCTCACCAATATCCTTAAAGATCAAATTAAGACAATGAGCTACACAAGGTGACCAATTGATGTATTTATACTCTAAGAAATCAATCTCCCTACGACCACATAATTTGTTGCATTATCAATCACTACATGAACTACATTGGTGGACCAACCCATTCAATTACCTCATCAAATAGCTTAAACAATTAGTTGCATCTTTCACAATATTTGAAGCATCAACAAATTTCATAAACGGTATTCCTTGAGAACAATAAACAAGGAAGTTGATGAGTGTTCTTTGTTTGTTATCTGTCCAATTATCACCCATTATTGTACACCGAACTTTTACCCAAATTTCACTATAAAAGCTCACAAGTAACTAAATCTCCTTATTGGCATCCTTTAAAAGATTAACGTGCAATTAATGGTAAGTTAGACCCTTATATCCAAGACCAATTGCAGATATAACATCCAACATTGGCTTGAAGTAGAAGGAATTCACAGAATTAGTAGGAATACATGCATCATAAAAAAAATAGAAAAAAATCTTCCAACGACCATATCTGCTCTCCAAACAATTTTTTTCTTAGCTAATACACTCATAATAGAAATACTTATTCATTATTGATTTTTTTTTTCTTTTTCTACTACCAGTTGTCATAGGATTTTTCATTTCTTGAACCTCTTCTTCACATTTTGACATATTCCTTTCAAATTGTGACGCACTAGGACTATACAGATGTTCATATCGATAAGCTTCTTGGGTTGCATTCTTGGATTTCACAAACTCCTACAAGGAATTTTCCATTCGAAATCTAACATTAGGAGGAACTGATTTATATGGTTCAGTAGCCTTTTTCACTTCAGCAAGGTATTGTTTCATTATATGGATTTCCTACCTTTTGTAACTTTTTATAATACAAACAAACGAGAACTTTCCTTTTATTTGCATATCTTTCTTCAAAAACATGCTCCATGTAGGGTCGATTTTGCCTCTACTTGTTTGTGAATTAAAAGTTGAATCATGATTCCAAGATGCTATTAAGTTTGATTCCATTTTGATTTTCTATCAATTTGTAAACAAAAATAACAATTTTAATCACCATTCATCAATGAAAAAATATGTCATCAACGAACACATTAATTTAAAGAAACAAATAATCAACAATTTAAAAAATCAAAGAATTAAAGAATTTGAAATTTATTACAAAAATTTCTTTCAAAGTCGAAATTTTTTAATTTATTTAAATTATTTAAAAACGGAAACACAATGTTTGATTCATTAATTGTCTCCAAAAATTTATTTTAATTTCTAATGTTTTTAATGATTTTATTAATTTATTTAAATTCAAATTAGAAAATTTAAAAAATCAATATAAAATTAAAATATGCAATAAAATTATAAAATATTAAATATTAAAAATAAATAAGGAAAAGTTATGGTTTGGGCCGTTAATATCATAATATTATGAAATTGTAAACCCAAGTTTGCCAATTTCAAGTTTACAATGTTAAACCCAAAAATATTTTCGATTTTATACACTTTGGGTTGAGTTGTTTTTTAATGCCCAACATGCCCTCCTTCTTCTACCGGGTTAGTTTCCACACGTACAAAAAAATAAACAAATAAATAACAAAAAAAAAAAAAAAACCGTAATAGTAGGGGTTTCGTCCACTTTATGTTTCTATCTAAACCCTTTATTTCTCTCTTACTAAACCCTAGATTGATTCATCTCAGTTCCCATGGCTTATCAAAGCAAAGAAAGAGATGACGACAACGTTCCCTCTTCGATGAAGACTTCAAAGCCCTAAGAAGGGCTTGTATTCTCATCGACACAAATCTTAAAGAACTTGCCAGTTCTTTCGTCGTCATTGCCACCTCCGGCTTTGCTTCAAATCCGAATCTAAAGGTATCGATGATCTTGCTTTGCTTTGCAACATTCAAAGTGGTTCTCGATTCTGTCTGAGGATGTGTCGACCACTCTCACCTTGAAACCACTTAATTTTTTGGCCCCGATGGTGTTAGACAAGGAGAATGACGACTTCAAGGAACTCCACACAATCTAGAAGGGGTTCTTGGCATACCATAATGGTGAGTTCTTGGCGACATTATCTGTGTTTTTTGTTTGTTTGATTGATTGATTGAGTTGAGCAATGCTATAGTGATTGCTTTCTTGGTGTTGTTGGAATGGGTTGAGCAATGCTCTTAATCACTTATGGGTTCTATATCTTGGTTTTGTTGGATTGAATTGAGAAATGGTAGTTATCATTGAATAGGGTTGTGCCTTGAAGTATATATAAAAATAAATTATTAATTTTAATTTTTTTTTTTTCATAATTTTCCTTCATTTTTTTTTTCATTTTACTTTTCCTTTCTATTTTCTTTCCTTCAAATTTTCGGAAAATCAAATATAGCCTAAGTACTTTCTACTTGCCTTATTAGATAAGCATATGATTATTGCTACTTTGCCTTATATGGAAATAAGCTCTATATTTTGTTTTCAAATTATGATTGTTTTTTTTTCTCTTTTCCCTTCTTTTGTGGTTTTTTTTTTTTTTTTTCATTTTTTAACTAGCATGACTTTTTTGGGTCTGCAGTTGGATATTGAGTTTCTAGCCATCAAACAAAGCCCATTTGGGTATTTAATGGGTGTTGAGAAGCATATTGGATTATTGATCTACTTTCTATCTATCTATTATATTTCAATATTTTTTGGTAGTTAGCTTTAGTAATCGCTTTATAATGTAGGACTATTGTAAAAATTGTCAAAGGATAATGTGATAGTGTTCTACTATTTGTCATGTTGGTTCATTACCCTGGATGAATTGAAGACTAGAAGTTAGTAGCCCTTGGCAGAAATGGTTGACACATTGTTTTACCCTTTACCATGGACCATGGACCATGAACCTACAATTTATTTGAGTAGACTAGGAAAAATGCGATTGTCTAAATCAACATGAATTTTATTTCAAATACTATTTGTAATTTTGCAGGTTTTTAGAGATGTTTTATGATAAGGTTTATTTTGTTCAAAGTTCTCTCTCCTTTCCAAATACTCTGCTTCATTTTTTTAACATTGAATATAGAAGTAGTTTAAGAATTATCAACAATTTAAGGGTAATCATACGTGGGTAAAATTGTTACAAATTCTATATTACCTTAGAAAAAAATCACATTCAGGAAGTTATTTAGAGAGAGGAAAGGATTTCTTCTGATGAAATGTTACCCATCAACTATCCCAATATGGTATTTAACTTAATTGAATCTGATGCATTCATGGTGTTCAACAAAGCTAATTCCATTTTCAATGTTACAAAAGAGAAAATTCTAGCTGAAGTATCTTACAAGACATTCATTATACCATATTGTCCTTTCTTTACTTTTGTTGCAACATTGCAATAGCTCTTGACTTGATTCTCTATGCTGATGAGTTCTTCATTTCTCAATACCATCTTTGATAGTTGGGATCCAAGCTTAATAAATTCTCCTTTTGACTTTCAAGTGAGAAAACATTATGGCATATGTCTCTATCGATTGATTCATATCATCAGTAGCACAAAGTTTGTCTCTAGTTGGATGGAGAATAAAAAAAAGCATGTCATGCCTAATAATTTCTTAAAAGAGAATGGTGTGTTGTGTCTTATTGGGGCATAATGAGAAGGTATATATATCCATGCTTTAAGGATAGAAAAACACACACCAAGAATGGACCATTCACCAGGAAATCATTAAAGGCTCTATTGCTAGTGATATGATCTCATACATATTAGATATGAACACCAAGTTAAGAAAAAAGACAGTGTATTTAACAATAGAATTGTCATCTATTAACTAGCTAGAACAACATGCTCTTATAGATATCTTAGCTAGGTAGAAACACTTTGTTGAAGAGGTTGAAATTAATTTGCGCCTAATTATTTGGCAAATATTTGTAAAATTAAGGGTAAAAATGCTAGCTACCATTTAGGGGCTCTTTCAATTAAAAATAAAAATAAAAAAACTAAAAAAAAATTAATTATTGTATGAAAATGATCAAATAATCTCAAAAATTATATAGTTGTGGTTTTCTTCTTTGACTTGTAGATCTGACTCCATTCTTTTACCAGCAACAAATATATACCTAAACTTATTCCATTGTTTCATGACATGTATGCTACACATAGATAGTAGCTAGTATGTTTTACTTTTTGCAACAAAAAAATAAAAATCCATTTTTCTTGTTACAGGGGAATAAATTTCATTGTCCATTTTCATTATCCTACTTTCAATAGTGAAGAAACCTCGTTTCTATAAGTTGAAATAAAATTATATTCTTCTATTTAAAGTTAATGATCTTCATACATTGCTTGATTCTTATATAACATGTCTCAGAAAATCTCAAATTAATATAAAGATAATGAAAACAAAAGATTCTATAGGAGGCAAAAAGTGAGCTAAATGGTTAACAAGAATATACTTCTTTCTAAACATATAGAAACTCCAAACATCTAAGAGCTAAATAGGATTCAAAATTTACATGGGTTCGAAACAGAATTTAGTAAAAACAGAATACTTGAGTTAAGAGGATCCCATCTTAAAGTACTCATAATTATCTATTAATTCTAGATCAGGTTCATTGCCTGAGCCTCCATTTTCTTGATCAACCACACAAAATCCATTTATTTATTTTTTATATAAAATACAAGAAAAGAAAATCCAATCATTTATTCTTGAAGGATAAAAAATCATATATTCAAAACTTCAATTCAAAACTCTTTTCAGTGTATTCCAAAATATTTGATCAAAACTCACTCCATCAATCATAGCCTTCCGTTTTCAACACCTTCCTTTGCAATCTAGATTAACAACACAAAATGCTCTTAAATCAACCATGGTTTAGGATACTAGAAATACCAAAAACAACGGATATAATGGCATGGGGTTGGATTCATTCTTCAAGGACACCCCTAAGTTTGGAATCATTCACTCGATAACACATTTGAACACTAATGAATTGATAAATAAGTAAGAATACAAGATCATCATTATACAATAAATGGTTGAGTGGAGGGATAACAACTTGCACTTAATAATAGACAGGATAAATCAAACATCAAAGATGCAAGCATTGAAGCACATCAAAGATGAGCTAATTAATACGAATTGGACAGAAGATGATCCAAAACATTACTTCATCATCAAATATCCTCTTTGGTGCTCTGATTTCATTTGATCCTATTATTATTATTATTATTTCTAATAATATTACCTTTAATATAATGTATAAATTAGTGATATACATGTAAGCATTTTTATATGCATATAGGAATAAACAGGAACATAACTCAACTGAAGAAAGCCTTATATCATAAATCAAGTAGTTAGTTGCATTAAAAAAGAAATAAAAATAAATAAAATTCCCCATCACTGCAGAGTATAATATTTTTTCTTTTCCAATTGACAAAGACAAAATATATTAAAAAAAGTAACTAACAAAAGAGTAGGGTACAACCCAAGTACACAAGAAGTATGCAAAAAGAGCCAAAAGGCAATAAGAACAACATAGTGTATAATATAATATCATAACTATAATTATACAACAAAATTAAACTACAGTCAGAACAGATCATACTATATCCTCAACTGATCAATTAGTTATTGGATCAACTAGACTAGAATAGTTTTTATAGGACCTCAGGCGCTACCAACTCTCCTAAAAACAATTGTTGTTAGGAAATGCGTATCCCTTAACTTTATAGTGTGCCCACCTAAGTGCCCACTACGAACACAAAGGGAGTTGATGGATGTGGTCAACCCTCCGATCTGCCAACAATCTCCCCCACAACGACACCCTTGGGGTTCGAACTCATGACCTCAACTTTGATACCACTTGTAGGACCTCAGGCGCTACCAACAATTCTAAAATCAATTGCTATTAGGAAATGTGCATACCCTAACCTTATAGTGCATTTACCTAAGTGCCTACGGCGAACATAATGGGAGTTGATGGATGCGGCCAACCCTATGATTTGCCAACAATCTCCTCCCCAGCGACACCCTTAGGGTTTGAATTCGTGACCTCGGCTTTGATACCACTTGTAGGACCTCAGGCGCTACCAATTCTCCTAAAAGAAATTTTTGTTAGGAAAAACGCATACCCTAGCCTTATAGTGCATTCACCCAAATGGCCCATGGCGAACACAAAAGGAGTTTATGGATGCGACCAACACTCCGATCTACTAGCAGTTTTCAAATTGGATTCACAATGATTTTAGCCATTTTTAGATCTAACTAGAAGCAATTGGTACACTAGGATGGATGATGGAAATAGTAATGCAACAAATCCACAACATGCCTACAACATAGATGATATATCTAACCTTTTTACAGATAGGATTTGGGATTTAATTGATGAAATGTGAAATGCATAAGGGTGAAAAAGAGTTGCTAGTGTCTATGAATACAACACCACCCATATACTTTGTTGCAACCCTTGAGGCAACTTTTAGGCAAATTTGAACATTTACAAGAATTTAGATCAGCTATAATATAAATGTCCATTTTAAACAATAGAACTACAAAACTAATTTATATATATATAAAGACAATATAACAAAAGTACTCAAGATATATAAAGGATGTAACAACCAAAAGTAGAGAAACCAAGAAACATACATCATAATTTTATTTGTAAACTAGTAATAAAATTGCATCATTATGTTGTGTTTAAAAGTAAGCTAAACATCCTGTAGTAAAAATTATGACTACAAAACCCAAGTCAGTTCCACAATGCATAATCAGAAGCAGTTGTGAATATAAACAAACTTGGATAACTATTACTACAATTTAAGGGAGTCTTTACTTGTGTTCTACGGAAGATGATGACCAAACCAATTATGTTAATTGCCCATCCCCCCTTGTAATCTACCTTGAAGAAGCATATTAATCATGATTCGCAGTAGTCATAACCATCATATCTCACTATAGCCAAAGTAGTAAGGGAATGTCAAAGCTTACATACCCTTCACACCCAGTAAATAAAACTTGTTTGTTCTATTGAGCATCTCGTAACAACTCCATATCATTCAACATGGTTGATGTTGACCATCCATAATATAGAGGATTTGGGTAATACCCTACTTGCCCACAGTAGAAAAAAAATAAAGGTACACCTACATAATGGAGTTAATGAAATATTGTCATGTAACAAATGACGACCATCTAATATTCATTTGAAAAGCTAACCTGCTTTAGTTTCTTTGAGGTTAACTACTATTCGACAAAAACAACTAATATGTAAAGGTCATGAATGAGTATATCTTTAACTACACAAGAACAATCATGGAAAAGATTTTAAAAGAAAATAAATAGTCAAATACATAAGTATTTCTAAATAAAATGGAAAAAACCCTCATAATTACATTTATGTTTTTTTCCCTTTCAAAACATTATAGGACAATATTAGTGAAATATGACAACCAAATCTGAGTCTTGGCAACAAATCTAGGAACTACTGTCTAAAATACTTGCAAATGCTTAACTAGCTCACCAAACTTTAAATATTTGTATAAACATTAACTTCTAGTGATTACACCAAAATTTATTGCATCAGGAGGCCACAAAGCCATATATATCAACAACTAGGTAAGTGTCCTTACTTCTAGGTGGGCATTTTTTAAGGGAAGAAGAACCTAAGGTGTGTATAGCTATGCCCCACTTGCCTTTGCTTTCTTAATGTATTAGTTATGTATTTTCAATATCACTTTCACTTGTTTTGATATGAACATTTCTAGAAATAATGTCTTCTAGACACTATTTTAAACATGTGACACACAAGCAATCCCATTTCTTAGTGCCAACCCCCATAAAAACTAATATTTGATATGAAATGGATGTGACTAACTTGTACTCTATATCACAAAACACTTATATTCACCAAAAATATTGTGTAGTCTATTACTCCATTTCAATGCTTCAAGCATTTCACATACCATGAATGTACACAACAAGATACCCAAATATTCCTTAGGAAGATATTGTTCCAAAACTAAGTGTGGTTAACTGAGTCACATTGTTCCAACAGAAGACATACAGATGCATAACAAGAAAACCTAAGCAACACAACTAGAGCCAACCTACAATAAACCATGGGTTGGTAACAAGATTAAACATCTCGTGGCAACTTATAAATAATTACTTGTTTTCCTTTACACCCTATTTGGTTGCTAAGAACAAATAAGAAAATGAAAAGAACTAAATAAATACAAATTTTAATGAAACCTCGACCTAACTGAACCAAATGGAGCTATGTTAGGCTCGGTTTGAGGAGAAGTTCTAGACAAAAAACCAAAACATTTCATTTTCTTAAAATTTTCGCAGCAACCAAGTAAATTCATGGATATATATATATATATATTGTGAATTCAATTAAATAGAAAGTAACGAAAGCACTAAGCATACAAAAAATGGAATGAATTGCTTTTAGTCTTATAAGAATTCCCAAATTAACTTCTTTATGTTCTTTATAAAACCGTAACAATGGTCTGACAAGAGGAATTACAAAAGATAAGTGAATTAATGGAAATCAAGTTTTTTTTTCCTCGGAAAAAAAAAAGAAAGAAATAATAGGAATGCGGGAGAGTGGACCTGTGAAAATGCCATGAGAAGCACAAAAGTTCTAAAAATTGGAATTGATTATTGGGTACTCACATTCAAGAGATTTCAATAAACCCATTTATCTCAGCTCCATTTTAGAGAAGTCGCTCATGTTTTACCCTAAGAGTTCTCTTCTAAAAGATAAAACTACATCATTTCCATTTTCTGGCTATTTTTTCTAATTTTTGTCTCCATTTCTCCTTTGTCAATCCCATATTCCCAAAAAAAAAAGAACAAACAATAATCCTCACTAATTGCCAAGAAAAAAAAGATCAAACGTTGATTTTATACAGAAAAAAAAAGACAAATCAATATTGGTTAAAGGGTAAAATTAATGTTCCACTTTTCCGTTTACTTCTCTTAGTTGCCACTCTCCCAACAACCAAATAGAAATCCCAAAACCCATAACACGAAATGTTAAAAAAAAAAAAAAATGACCAAGAAACAATAGAAAGAATATCATCAACAATTAAGTAAAAACCATTCCAAATCCATAACGAAACAAGCCGAAAAAGTTTAGAAAAATTATGGGAAAATTTAAGGAACTAGAAAGGGGAAAACAACCTAGAAAATGAAAGGGATTACCTAAAGGCAATAGAAAAAATGAAAAGGATCTCAACCTTAGTAATAGAAAAAACAAAACAAATAGGAAAAACGAAATCATTTTAAGAAAATTTTTACTATTATTTTCTAGGTAACCAAACAAAGAACCCAAGAAAGAGAACATTTACTTTGGGTTTCGGGTTTTTCAGATGGTGAGGTGGGAATCATCGTTAGTGCCAATGGAAACTAGAGCAAAGAGAATAAAGGTTACTTCTTATTTTTGATAGGGTAACAAGATTTTTTTAGCAATTAGGGTTTTTCAGATTTTCATTTTTTTTATATAAGTATTTTGGTTTTTTAGGTATTCTAACTTGGAGGCTGAGCTAGCCGAATGGGAAAGGCAATTTGGGTATGAAATCACACCTCAACCTAGAGTGCATAAAATTACAAATATTTTAAGCATCAGCTAGCTTTTCTTGATTTATGCAAAGTCGGGCTTTAAAGAGCCAAATAGTTTCAAAATTTGTAGCCCATAATATAACTTTCCTAATCAATAAATTGCAAGATTCCAAGTTTTCAAACTTTGCAACTCATGGTGGGAGATTTGGAATCCAATGGTGTTCTCGTCGGCATGTAAAGGCAACAACTGCTTTGACGTGGTGCTGTTGGAGGGGTGTATAAGATGGAGAGAGAGCAAGGACGACGACGAGGATTGCTAGGAAGTAGAAGAGGGAAGGGGGTGGGGGGTTAAAAGAGGGCTTAGATACAAAGCAAAACAATGTCGTTTCAATGCCAAATGCATTGAAACAACGTCATTTTGATGGCTTAATATATATATATATATATATATATATATATATATATATATATATATATATTTGTGAACCGTTCAATTTCGTTCAGTTCGGGGGAGATTGGTTGATTTCATAGGTTTGAGGTAGGTCTAAACCATAGACGATTCAAATCACCAAATCAAACCGAATCGAAATAGTGATTTGTTGACGGTTGGATTGAGCGATCCAGTCCGATTTTTAAAACCATGGTTTTAATATGCGTATGAAATTATATATATATTATAAGTAATGTATTTTAAGTTGATTTTAAAATGAAACTTAATAAATTAATTTATATTATATTATAAATTAATTAAAATAAAATTAGTATAAATAAGTTAATTTGAATTATCTTATTATGTATTTTATATTTTTATATACTACTTAAATACAAATAAAATTATGAACATTTTTAAATAAAAAATACTTATTTAAATATCATCCATTATTTTTGTCCTTTAATGTATTCAAACTAAATTTATTATCATTTTAATATCAATGTATTTTCAAATTCATTTATTATTGCATAATATTGCAAATTTATTAATGTGTTTTCAAATTCATATATTATTGCATAAATATCACTTTCTTCAATAAGTATAATTGTTTTTCTAATAATTTTTTTGGGGGTTTTCCAATATTTCCATAAGTTTTGATCAATTTTTATTCTATTAATTTTTTTTGTCATAATATCCACTGATATTTCCTGATACATTCCAATATATCTATAAAATTCAAGTACCGATATATTCGTATTCACTGATATATTCATTCTTAAGCTAAACTAAGAATACAACTAAGTGAATTTGTGGGCCCCACATTTTTGCTCGATGTGTTCCAACCTGACTGGCTTTTTGTTTATTTGGTGAAAATATGATTTTTAGAAAAGACTTGGAGTCGCCACTTATTTTTTATTTAGTTTTTTTTTTAGGGAAAACAAAATAAGAAAGAAAACCCTAAATGTGACTCCTTATTTGGAAAAGACGGTCTATGAAAAACCAAAATTGGGTTCGAGGATCAAGTTACTTATTGGGAAGGTACGGTAAAAATTGTAGCACTCCTCTAAGCCCCTAAAAATGAGTCTCTACTAAATAAGATGAAACATACATGACAATTAATTAGAAGATCAATGGATACCAAATGATCATAGTTAAAAAACAAGTCATGATAATGAAATAATAAACAAAATGAGGGTGAGAGCGTACCTTAGTAGCAGGTAATAAAGCGTTGTCATGAAAACAAGGTTAGTATATAATAACAAGTGTAAAAAAATCTCACACAAAACCAAAGCAAAATCAGACAAAATCAATCACATAGTTTACTTGAATTATTTTTGAAAGAAATGTTATGAATGTTGGACCCCCACCAAAACCCAATTTATTTTTGCATGAATTAATCCCACAAATTCTATCATTTTGGAATTATGAAAAATACCTTCATGCTTATTAAAAATCAAAGAAATCAAAAAATTATTTTAAGAATCAAAGAAAAATTTGCGAAAGTGTTTACCTGAAACGAAAGGTAGTGAGTTTATTTAAAAAAAAAAAAAAAAGGATTTTCAGTGACTTAAAACTTTAAATGAATGATGAAAAGTGGTAAAATTAAAAAAATATTTGAAAACTGGAGAGGAATTAAAATTATTTGAAAGAAAACTAGAGTTTTGAAAATTGTGTGAAAATTGAAGTTTTGAAAATTGGAATTTTGAAGAATTATTCGAGGATGGAATTTTGGAAAATTAATTTTAAAAGTTGGAATTTTGAAAAATTAAATTTGGAAATTGGAATCTTGGAAAATTATTTTGAGAAATGAATTTCAGAAAATAAATTTTAAAAATTGGAATCTTGGAAAATTATTTCGAGAATGAAATTTCAAAAAATTAACTTTAAAAATTGGAATCTTGGAAAATTATTTTGAGAATGGAATTTCGGAAAATTATTTTGAGAATGGAATTTCGGAAAATTAAATTTAAAAATTAGAATTTTGGAAAATTAAATTTAAAAATTGGAATCTTGGAAAATTATTTCGAGAATGGAATTTTCGAAAATTAATTTTAAAAATTGAAAATTTGAAAAATTATTTCGAGAATTAAAGTTTTGTAAACTAAATTTAAAATTAAATTTTAGAAAATTATTTCAAAAATGGATGCTTTGAAAGTTAAATTTGAAAATTGGGATTTTGACAAATTATTTGAGAATGGAAGTTGTTTAAGTGGAGGAAATAATGAGAATAATGGGTTTGGTGGCTGCATATGCATGAGAGAGAATGGGAAGATGGAATTGTGGGTATGAAAATGGTGCATCTAAAAGTGGCCATGCATGGTCATGCCTGAGTTGTGAACTGCATATGGGTTGTGTGTGGTGGTTGTAGAGGTCGTGGGTGAGCTATGGGCTGTATGTGGTGGCCATGAGGTGCATGTGGATTGCATATGGCCTGTGTGTGATGGTGTGGAAGTCGTGAGTGAGTTGTGGGGTGCATGGTGGTGGCCATGGGCTGCATGTGGTGAGTTGTGGGTGAGCTATGAGGATGTGCGGGCTGCATGTGGTGGCCATGAGGTGCATGTGGATTGCATATGGCCTGTGTGTGATGGTGTGGAAGTCGTGAGTGAGTTGTGGGGTGCATGGTGGTGGCCATGGGCTGCATGTGGTGAGTTGTGGGTGAGCTATGAGGATGTGTGGGCTGCATGTGGTGGCCATGGTGGTCGTGTGTGAGTTGTAAGGGAAGTGCGGGTTGTATGTGGTGGGCATGGTGGCCATGGGGTGCATGTGGACTATATATGGTGGCTTTGAGTTGCCTATGGAAGACATGGATGTGTGAGGGGAATGCGGGCTGCATGAGAGCTGGAGGATGGCCATATGGTGGCCATGGGTGATCAGTGGGTTGCATGTGAGGGAGGTGCAGTGGTTGTGGAGGCGATGGGCTGCATGTGGTGAGTTATGGGTGAGTTGTGAGGATATGCGAGCTGCATGGTGGTGGTGGGAAGGTGGCTACAATTGCACTTATGTCTTTGGGCACCCAATCACCTTGGTACTTCAGGCATTAAGCACCCTTGCCTTTCTTCCTCTTAATCTTCCTCGTGTAGAACTCCAGCTTCTTGTCTTCCAAAATGTATTCATCGGCTCCGCCACGTTGACCTATGGATGATATCGACCGAGTCTATGAGTTTGTGTGCAAGGTTAAAGAGACCTTCCCAACTCTGATTCGACGATATGTTCCTGATATCACTACCATTCCCCTTCACCAAGGAATGGTGTGGCTACCAACCTGGAAAGCTCTTCCAAGTTACCCTGTTCTATCGGATCTCTGGATGAGATATGGAAGACACAAGTATAGAAAGACTCGTTTTTCCTTCCCAACTATGTCTTTGGAGATGACCGGGTTCTGATTTCTGGTAGAATTCGAGAGGTAATCTATGGTGCCAGGGTACTGGAACAACCGAATCCGGTATCCATTTGACCATTTCAACAAGATCTTTTCCGGCTACAATCTCGAGTATTTCTAACATAGGATCGGCCCTCGATTACCGAAGTGGTGTACCTCCATAGGTCCCCCGGTAACGGGTCGGCTTGCTCAAGTAGTTGAAGGGGGAGGCAAGAGAAGGTCCCATAGGGAACTATATCAATCAAAGGCTGCTACATCCGGTCCATGACTGGGTAGCTAAGGTCTTACGGAGGATACCTATGGATGGTACTTTCGATCAGACCGCACCGTTAGATAGATTAGTTGGCAGCTTACAGCCCTCACTAACACTACAACAAACATTTTTTTTTTTGTTGGAAAATCTTCCTACCAAATGTTACATTGGTGTTTAAAGGGAAGATAAGAAAAAAAAACACTTTAAAGATATAAGTAAACTCCTAGTAGTAGCTAAACTTATGACCTACTTTTGCAACATGTACTTGTCAAAGGAAAATGTTTTTACCCACTCTTTTCCCTTATTACACTCATATTAAAAGAATATGAACTAAATTCATATAGGAAATAAGATAATCTCTTCATCTTTCCTCCCATCACTTCTAGTAATTAGCCTAACATCCTTCTTAGTTTTCAAACATGTATGGGAAATTTATATCAAAATTAGATTCAATTTATGATCATTGCTAGAAGAAAATTTGAAAAATGATCATAAGATGAAAAAGAAAAAAAAAAGATCCAAAAGTGAAGAAAACTGTATATTTTCATGTGAGTTGTCTTTATAAAAGAAATTCAAAACCTGTCTTTTTATTTATTTATTTATTATTATTATTTTTATCTCTCCATTTTTTTTTAGTAAACACTTCTCCTCCTTTTCAACGTTTATTGATTCCTTAATTTCCGAGCATGCATGTCCTTTTTTCTTGTATGTCTTAGAT